>NC_134390.1:1943650-2293650 GCF_035582795.1 Mycteria americana
TTTGGACTCGGACGCATCCTAGAGAGGGAAGTAGGGGTCCTAGTTGTTGACACCAGGCAGCGGAAGAATCGAGGTGAATATAATGGAAAGTAAATCTTTGTTTTTAAAGTCTTCATCAGATGGCTTTGAGTGTCCTCATCCCTGCCTTTTGAAAATGAAGCCCTGGGTGTTTTCTTGAAGCACTGTTCTTGGGGTGGTATGGTTGAACGAGGAGCACAAAGGGACTCTGGAACAGACCTCTGCTCCCTTGCCACAAGGGAATGGATTTTCTTCCTAACCTTCCTTGCTCTTGGGCAAAACACTCTGTGATAAAGGTTATTCTTTACTTATTTCGGCACAGCATATAGCGAAACACTGAAAGGTATTTCTTTCTTCCAAGCGTGTTTACACATGTCCCTCTTCATTATAGCATCTGAAGAAACAGCAGAGGTACAAACCCAATTGTTTTCCATTTCTCTTGCTAACATTATGCTGCTGCAGCATTAAAACATCACTACCAGATTGGGTCTCATTAAGTTAGGTGCTGTACAGAGGCATAATAAATTGCAACTCCTGTTCCAGAGCCTTATAAAGGCTCAGAAGTCAGGGGAATCATTGTTCTTCCAGCCTCGATTGAAACTGTTGAAAAAGAACAGCAGCTTACAATCTCTGCAAAAATCTGTTTATCTGGTAAATACGTGGGTGGTTATTGGCAATTTTACCAATGATCATCTTCAGGTTAATTATCTTAATACATCTTGATCAGGTAGCATTTAGCCCTGAGAAAATGTCATCTTACATAGCACAGCTTCAGGAGATTTTGGAAAATGTATTCCAAAAGGTGGTTAACACCATTACATTAGATTTTGCTGTGAAACTTTCCCCTGTCTAGCTGCAGAGACATCTTGACACATGCAATCCTGTGCGAGAATAAATACGTGCAAAACGAGCTCAGATAGTTGCTGAAAAAAAAAGAAATGTTCTTTGACTGTCAGAGCTTAATGTTTTAGTCTCCCTGGAGCCTAGAGCTCTAATCCACAGACCCCCACCTGTTTGTTTGGATTCATTTTGTAAATACACATCACCTTTAGCGGGGGAATTTGGTACAGGAGGGCCTTCTCTTGTTTTTCTCTCTGCTGTAGTTAATGCAAAGGGATGCTAATACCTCCGTGCCCCCAGTTCCTGCCAGGAGCAATCCTGCTGCCGCCTGTAACCCCTGAACCTCGCTGGTACCTCACGGCGAGCAGAAGCACCTCTTGGGCTCAGGGTGGTCACTTGAAGGAGTACGTGGCCCAGCAGCCAAGCCCTGGGCTGTGTTAGTCGAGGATCAAGGAGAGTTTGTCTTTTGGCAGTGCCGACTGACCGCTCTGGTTTTCAGGAAGAGCGGTGAGGACCGGCACCGGGCCGGCTCGCTCCTGCGATTGATGTCATGACCGCCTGCGCTTTGCCTTGGATTAAATCGTAGCGCGGGCTTGCTTCAGTATAAATACCAACCTGATCCATCTCTTGAGTGAGAACAAAGCTTTCATTCTGAGGATCTGCAGCTTAATGTTAGGCTTGTTTAAACAGCTTCTTTAAAGGGTTGGGTTTGTCTCTGAGCAGAATGTCAGAAAGAGTGTGCTGAGCAGATAGAGCAGACTCTGCTGCCAACTTCTGTAGCACCTTCTATGCAGACTCATCCCCAGGCGTTCTGCGAGAGGGGAACTCGCCGCCCCGGCTGTGTGAACTGCGCTTTTGTTTTCCTTTGCCCCATCTATTTTCTTCAGCCCAGTCAGTTTTTTTTATTAAGTAGATTATATGTTTTGCTCAATAGGAGCTTTTCTTCCCGAATAAAAAGAATGCTGTTGGCATGAAAAATGCTTTTATTCACTCCTGTCTCCATTTGCTTCGCCCAGGCGTCCCCGGCTGCTCTCAGGAGCACCTGAGAGATGCCCAGCGGGGAGTTCTGCATACCTGTCTATTTTCTGACCCCCCACCCAAGGGGAAAGAACAGTTGCTTTTTCCTGGCTTCTGGTGTTACTGATATGAGAAGAATTTTCCCTTCTGGTTAATCAAACTTGAAATACTGGACCTGTGCGGGTTGCCCTGTAAGTCTCCTCTCTGCCGGAAGCTCTCCGGTTCCCGGCGAGCCCCGGTGCAGACAGGCCTTTCCTCCCTGGCACGGCCGGTGCCTGCAAGAGTGGGGCCCTTCTCACTGCAGCGCTGGCAGCCGGTGGTAGGTGATGCTTAGGGAGGATATGGCTGTAGCGATGGTAGACGTATATCCTGGGCTTTTTCATAATAAAAATAAAGACAGAGTCGACTCCTGGCTGCATGAGGGAGGCTGGAGCTGGACTTCAGCTTCTACCCAGGGATCTGACCATCTTTCCTAAAATTTAAGTGCTTACCTGCAGCCCAGAGGTTAAGGACTGGAATATCTAGAAAGCCCCTTGAGGGTCTCTTAGGAAAGGTGTACCAGAAGTACATACACGTGCCGAAGGTTTAGTTTTCTTTGTTCACGCTGCTCCCCTTACCGTAGGGTTTTTTGAGGTACTAACTGTAAGAGTTGCTCTTAAAAAAGAGCAGTTGTCTCAAAGGGGGAACATCAGCTGACACAACCACGAGGTGAAATGAGGCCTCTGTGGGGCATACCCTTCCTTAGCAGGAAACTTCTGCTTTCTGCACAGAACAGATAAGGATCTTCTCACTCTGTCCCTGTGCACTGGGGCTCTGGTATCATACCTTGCAGGTAAACTGATTTAACTGATTTCTTTTTTTTTTTTTTTTTTTTTAACTCTGCAAATGAAACTGAGCAGATACAATCAGCCCCTCTGCTTTCCTTCTCAAAAGGATGCTTAGTTTCAGGCCAGATACTTCAGTAAGAAGTTTACAAAACCAGTCTTAGTGTGTTGAAGTGTTTTGTTGACTTCTGAGCTTCTGGAAGTGAAACTGCCATAGCCTAAATCGTGGGCTTGAGACCTTAGAACTGAGTCTAACAGGAACAAAGTTCAGTTTTGCTGTATCTAAATCAAATTGAAAAGAGCCTACATGGTGAAATGTGTGTGGTTTAAATGTTTTTAATTTGTACCTTGAGTTTTGATAAAATAATAAAGGAGATGTTTTAAAATGCTGTTTCCTTTTAAGTATGAAGGTAGGAATGTGCCCTGGCTGCTCTTTCCTTTCTCATGTTTTCATAAAAACTCCATTATAACCAACCTTTGTTCCCCCAAGTGTGCATATTTTTCAGAAGAATTGTCTTTTCCGTGCTCTGCTGACCACTGGAAAACGGCATACTCGGAGTTGTTTGTCAAGTTGAACATTAGCGGGTATTTTTCCTTTCATTATAAAGTTTCCCCTTAAAAGCAGCATAATTGATGGGTACAGTGCTCTCAGCCCTTCTCAATATCGTTCAGTCTCAGGGTCTTCCCTGTCCATTTTCTATTCTATGTCCCTTTTCCTTGGCCTGTGCTAAGCACACAGTAATAAGCTACATTTGCTCATGATGCTTTTTAAAGATGGCTCACTTAACAGCTCTTCTGGGTTTTACTGGCTTTTTAGTGCTTCTGCAGTTTCGAATCTGTTGGTTCAAAACTCACCAGCATCTGCATTTAGCCTGTCTGAAATACTGCAGCCCACCTTCGAGCTGTTAAGCAGCTCACAAACAACAGCTAGGAAATGAAGAGCGCAGTGTCCAGCGAGAATTAAGTGAATAGTAATGCAATTAGCCTAACTGATTTACCTAGGACACTGGAGATAAGGCAGAATGGGTGTCTTCCTCCTAAACGAACCCTGAAGTTGATCAGGACCTGCTTGTTTTTAGTCAAGCTCAAGGTTACATGCCCCCAGCAGCGTAACTCTCCGCTGCGCTTTGGACAGCGTGCTGGCTGGGAGCAAGAGGCTCTTCCAGTGCCAGGAATATCCTTGAATGCTGATGCTCCTTAAATCTGCTGATTGCCAGAGATGGTATGACTGAGGGCTCGGCATTTCCCTTGCCCCACGGGAAGGTGGCTGACACACACGCACGAGTGTTGACAGTGACATTGGTGTGTGTCTTTAGACCAGGAGTGTACAAGCAGACGTAGAGGATTTATCTGTCGGACTGGGGAGAGTTAACTGTGGTGCTTGTATCTTTTAAAACACTTCTTCAAACTCTCTCTACCTGAAAGACCATTTCTGCAGCGGGTAAGTACATGTTTCTGAATCCCTCCGGGGAGGCTGAAAGATCTGATGAAAGCTGAAGAAAATACTGCGTGCTGCTAAACAAGCCCCACCCTTCTTCTTGACATTGTTGTATTCGCTCTTTGTTCCCAAGGATGGCGATGCCTGGGGATTTGCTTACAGTTTTTCAGGCAGCTTGAGAAAAGCACAATGACAGCTGGGAGGCGGAAAAATGTGGGAATCTGCCTTGGAGTTTCTCCTTCGTTCTTTACCCAAATAATCTACACGGCGAGCGGGCAAAAAGCCAGGAATGTATTTGACCCAAGGTAGTGTCTCGGATCAGGAAGGCAGTTACTAAATAAGTGACTGATCTAGTTGGGTGTAGCACGCTTGGCTTGTGTAGTCAGTTTGAATAGGTTTTGTTTTGGCATCTGCCAACTGCTTGTTGTCTCCCATGAGCTGGGGTGGTCGTCCCTCGCTAACCCGGACCGGGCAGCTCGTCTTTGGCGTAGCTGAGGAAGCCTGGACAGGCAGTCCAGGTGAAATCGAGTCTGTCAGTTTGAGTAATTGTTGTTTTCAATTTGAATTCTGACCCTACGTTGGGTTGGGAGTGGATCTCGGTAAAATCTAGCCTGGTTTGCAGGGATGACTTGGGTCGTCTCTGTTAGTGGTTGCAACAGGGGCAGGAAAAAGGGCTGTCTGGGCGGTCATCTTCTGGAAGGGCTCCTCTGCTTCCACGTTGTATTTTGTGCTTCAGTTGGGTTATTACGGGTCTGAAATACTGAGCATGACTTGTTCTGTTCCTAAAGTCTAATTCCTGAGCCGAAGAATGGCCTGTTCCCTCTGAAATGGGAAATTTAAAGAAGAAACTTTTTTATCTTCTCTGAGCATTTGGTCTCTGGTGGGTTTTAAGGAGGTGGTCTTGTTTCAATTTCTGCAGCTTTGACATGTTTGTGCTCCGACTGCAAACAAGCAAACTCCACGTGTGAAACGGACGGCGCGTGCATGGTCTCAGTCTTCAACCTGGATGGTGTTAAACATCACGTTCGGACCTGCATTCCTGAAGCAAAACTGATTCCTGCTGGGAAACCCTTCTATTGTTTGAGTTCAGAAGATCTGCGTAATACACACTGCTGCTACTCTGATTTTTGCAACAAAATTGATTTAATGGTTCCCAGTGGTGAGTAGAGAGCTAAATAAATCGTCCGTTTGAAGTGGGGAGGAGAGAAGCTGTCTGTTTGGGATTGGGAATAAGGAGTTCTCGGCCCTGTTTTCACTCCTTCCCTTAGGTTGCTGTGTGAACTTGAGCACTAGGTTTATTTCCTTTAAGTGGAAATAATAACAAACTACTTCAAATTAAAATGCGAAGTTGCTTGAACTCCCCTGTGGCTGACAAAATGTCACCAGATGATGAGATTGTACTTTAGGGTAGGAGAAGCTTCCAAAGTTTGGGGTTTTTTTGCAGTTTTACTGCACTCAGTAGCTCCATATTATGAGACTCCTCTCACCTTATCAGCCCCGCTGCTGGTATCCTCACAGGCTCCTTGAAAGCAGCAGCAGCAGCAATGTTCATCTACAGTTAAATATCAGTTTATGCTGCTTATGCTCTGTGCCTGCAGTGGCCTGAGGATGGTGCGTGTTCCCTGGGCACAGCTTGCATCCCTTTTCTGGTGCTGAGTTGTGCCATAGCCTGCCTTTTATCAGATAGAGTGGCTTTCCTTCTTCTAGGCCTGCACATCTTTTCAGTGATGAGCCATGAGTATGGAAACATGGCAGCAGCTTCAGAGTAAAGTGTGTGGGGTGGAGGGGTGCCTGGATCCTGAATACGCGAAGAGGAAGCAGCCCTGCCTTTGAGTGAGGGTGTGGGAAATGTCTGCTTCTTTCTAATTCCTGGGACAGAGAGGGCACGCGGTACTTCCTCATACTTCGTTACTCTCTGCTTTGGGCTGTTATTTAGTGGGTCGTATGAAGACTGCAGTATCCATTTTCCTGGGGTGCAGTGGGGAATTCTTATCTGTTCTCAGAAAGACAAATAATTGTTGTCTTCAGGTATGAGTCTTCACTGGTTGTTACAGGGAGAAGGGGAAAGAGGGAGAAATGAGTCCTTACTGACTGGATGGTTTTTCTCTGGAAGGTAAAATGCAGGCTGTTCTAGCAAATTCAGCCCAGAACAGGCTCCCGTCCTCTTTTAAATAGCAAGTCCCAATAATCCCTGATCCCACAAATGAAGCACCATCTTCTTTGGGGGTTTTAGCTGTAGTTTGCCTGCCTGATGACTTGATCAGTCCCATGTTAACGCTGTTATTTGATGTGTCCTCTACCATCCTGGAACAGCAAGCTAAAATTGTCCAGGCTCTGAGAGGATAATTAAAACACAAGAAGAAAGTCCTTAAAGAACGCTTGTGAAGGAGTGATAATTTTCTAAAAGTGTCTGGTTTTCTCCTCCCTTTACTGTCAAGGACACCTGAAAGACAACGAACCCCCGTCAAGCTGGGGTCCTGTGGAGCTAGTGGCGGTGATTGCCGGACCTGTCTTCCTTGTGTTTGTCGTCATGATCATAGTAGTCTTTGTTTTTCATCACCACCAACGAGTCTATCACAATCGTCAGCGGCTGGACATGGAAGACCCCTCTTGTGAAATGTGCCTGTCGAAGGATAAGACCTTGCAAGATCTAGTCTACGATCTCTCCACCTCTGGCTCTGGCTCAGGTATTAAGATATGACTGGAGATGACGAATGAGAATTTGTAATTGTAATGGAATAGTCTGTTCTGGGCTCCTGGTTGCCACAGCTTTGCACGGCTGCGAGGCTGTTGCATCGTCAGCCTGTTCAGGTTGCCTTGTCATGAGTAATGCAGAGGGTGTGTTTTAAATTCAGTCATGCAGTAGAAGCTGTAACCACGGTCCCGTGTCAGCGTTCAGTGCTTAGGCTAGGTAAGAGCAATAGTTCAACTCCTCCTTAACTGCTGATGTGTAAAAATAGTTTTGTGTAGCTTTCCTCCTTTTCTGCAAGAGGATAACTCAAACAGCTACATCTATTTCAAATTTAGCCCTGGAACTGGATTTGGGTTGGAAACAGACATTAGCTGCTAACTGTGGGTTGTTGGCTTTCAAAGGAGGATGCAGGATGTCACCTGCATCAAAGCTGGCAGGAAAATGGGAAAGATCCCAGCAGCTGAAAATTTTACAGTGTGCAAATACTGCATTTGCACAGCCCGTTTCATCCCAAAGAATCCTTGGGTCTTCCGAAGTGGACAATGTACAGCATTCGCTTCTGTAGCACTTAAAAGAAATCATCCCCAGAATAGATAGGGAAGTCATCATTTTATTTGTGACTTTGAACTATGAAAGCAGTTAGGTTAAAAAAAAAAAAAAAAAAAAAAAAGAATTTTGCAGCAGATGGAAACTGTAGGATAATCCACAGAGGCAGAGAATAGAACAACCTCATATTTGACCAGGGAATAAACCTTTAGCACCACATCTGCTATATATAAAATGTTTTGGGATCTCTTCTGTACACACTCTCAGCAGGTGAGCTCTGTGGCTTACGTAAGAGGTGGCAGCTATGTTAGGACTCCTTTCTTAAGAGAAGTTCTGGGGGTTTACTGCTTTTTAGCAGAGTCTGTCTTCAACAAGTTCCACTTTTTGCATATTCAGGCTAAAGTTACTTTGATCTGCCACAGAGCAGGAGTTCCCCAACTGCTCTGTGCCTATCACTGGCGGTTTGCAAGCTACTTCGAAGTGATACGCAGATGCTGCCCGAGCGGCCAAATGCCACGTCCTACGCAGAGCTACCACCATTTGCTGGTTTGGGTCTTGCTTAGGCTGCTGGTTGTTATCAAATGTAGAGCCTTCTAGGTTTGATGATGCTCTACTTCAGACTCTGAGGTTTCGGGAGTTTCTTTTGCTGCAACAGACATTCATTCCTCCAATTTCTTGTCCGTAGGTTTGCCGCTTTTTGTCCAACGGACTGTGGCTCGGACAATTGTCCTCCAGGAGATCATTGGTAAAGGCCGCTTCGGGGAAGTGTGGCGTGGCAGGTGGCGTGGAGGTGACGTAGCTGTAAAAATCTTCTCTTCACGTGAGGAGCGTTCCTGGTTTAGGGAAGCGGAAATATATCAAACCGTTATGTTGCGACATGAGAACATCCTGGGATTTATTGCTGCAGATAACAAAGGTAAAAAGTGCCTCAGTCCTCAGAGCAGAGACTTCACCAGTGTACAGTCTGCTCTTGGGAGTTGCATTTACAATAAATGGTTAAAGAAAACTGTCAGCATGCTGTTCAAATAGCTACATATTTGAATGTTTCTCGCCAAAAGATGGTAAAATTACTGCCGCTGTTGAGGCGCAATGGTGCATTAGCTGTACCTTACAAAGTCGTGTTTTGCCTTAAAGTTCTTTACCTTATTTGCCCCCAGGTTGGCTGTTGAGCTGCTGCAGCCTTACCCAGCAGCTCTCCTCTGTACCAAAAAGATAGGGTGCAAAATGCTCGACGGTTGTGTGCTGTCCCTGCGTTGTATCTGTCTGAGCGCGGTCTCTTTCCTGCTGCAGATAATGGAACATGGACTCAGCTGTGGCTTGTCTCCGATTACCATGAGCACGGATCTCTCTTTGACTACCTTAATCGATACACCGTGACTATCGAGGGGATGATCAAGCTCGCCCTGTCTGCTGCTAGCGGGCTGGCCCATCTACACATGGAGATTGTGGGTACTCAGGGTAAGAGCAAAGTTTGAAAAGGTGCTGGGAATTCTTGAGAGGAGAATAAAGCAGAATTGATGAGGGAGATTGATGTGCTGCACAGAAAACATTGGCTGAGTCAGCCTGGATTCATCTGGTCAGTATTGACCAGAAATAGACTGATTGCTTTGGCTGGCTGCAAAGTGGGTCAGCCTTGCGCTAGCTCCTGGCAGTTATATCACCATTTCACATCCCCATCCTAAAATTGGTGCTACTTGGGTGGGATGTTAACGCAGGCAGCAGCAGAATTATAAACTTCCATCCACATCAACGTGTCTGATGCCTGGGATGATGGAGTTTACATCCCTCTTGAGGCCTCTGGATGCTACTGCATCAGCAGTGCCTCCGAACCCTAAGTGGAGCCTTTGCATACCACAGGCTGTCAGCAGTGCTCTGTTCTTCAGCGCTGAAGTGTATCCAAACAGGAAAATGTGTTGCAACACGGAGAGTTTAACTAACGCCCTGAAATCCGGTACTGCCTCTGTGCCAGTTTGACTAACAGATTTCACCAGACCTTGACCCCTGCTTCTTTTTATTTTGCTCTGTTAGGAAAGCCTGGGATTGCTCACAGAGACTTGAAATCCAAGAACATCTTGGTGAAGAAGAATGGCACATGTGCCATCGCTGACCTTGGTCTGGCCGTCCGGCATGATTCGGTTACGGATACGATTGATATCGCACCGAATCAAAGGGTTGGAACCAAACGGTAGGACAACGGTGTTCTTGGCCAGCGTTCAAAGGCATCAGAGTGTGACTAGCAAATGCCTGAGCTGCTGGTTGAGCACTGGTGAAATTCTCTATCTTAAGCATTTCCAAGTGTCTCGCAGAGTGTCAGCGTTGTGCCCAGATTGATCTTGAAGGGACGTCAGTACCTTTGTCTCCAGGTGCCATCAAGCTGAGAGGTGTAGGCCAGCTACATAAGCTCAGCACCAGGGAGCTCATATAATACTTGACAACAAGCTTGGCATTCTCAAAAGCCTTTTGGGGCCTGCTGTCTGGATCCTGATGTGCTTTTGGGACGTTTTTACCTCTTTCCCAACTTGCTATTCTTTTGGAGTTATTTTGTTCCCTCTATTAGACCATGGGGCGCAGTTCTGTTCTGATTAAGGCTGTGCAGAGCAGAGTTTTGTCTGCTGAGAAGTGCTGCGTGGGAAAACTTGCCATTTACTCTCTTCCGGAGAATCCCCTCTCCAAATTAACATGCTGTTTCTTTTCTGTTCTGCAGATACATGGCCCCCGAAGTCCTGGATGAAACCATTAACATGAAGCATTTTGATTCATTTAAATGTGCCGATATCTATGCCTTGGGCTTGGTCTACTGGGAAATTGCTCGAAGGTGCAATGCAGGAGGTAATGTGCTTCGTGTGCCCGTGCCATCGGCTTGGCTTGCTCCTGGGTTTCCTGGCCTCAGTGTTTCTGTTGATCAGGTGTTCGTGAGGTTTGAGGGGACCCTGGCGAACAGGGCTGCGGGAGGATATGTCCATGTGGGTTGCAGCCGAGGGAGTTAACAGAAGTGACCTGCAACTGCTGTTAAGACTGGCCCGTGTGGGGAAGTGGGGGTTAATGCTCTGACTGGCGGCTGATGTTCCTTTGGATGGATTTTAAGGAAGTGGTGATGCTGATTTGGTGGGTAACTTTCTTCCCCCAAATCCGTATAACTGAGTACAGGCAGGAGTGCAGCACCGTCATGCGTGTGACAGTCCTGCTGCCTTCGGCTCGGTCGAGATTCGATGACCCTGCCCCTGTGCTGGGAGGTGTTGATCGCAGCACGCTGACTCTGTTCCAGTTTGGGCAGCTGCATTTTATTTCCCTGAATTTTTCTTGTAAAGTCAAATCCCAGATTCTTCATTTCTGTTCTAAATAACTGCAAAGTGTTGACGCATCTCGGCAATGACTCATGTAGTCCAAAGCAGTATCGGTCTGCCTTCAGTGAGCGCTGTGGCGATGAGCCGTTCTCCCAGGGATTGCATTTCCCCTTCTCTGCCTTTCAGGTATCCACGAAGAGTATCAGCTTCCATACTACGACCTCGTACCCTCTGATCCTTCTATTGAGGAGATGCGGAAGGTCGTATGTGATCAGAAATTACGACCTAATATCCCGAACTGGTGGCAAAGCTACGAGGTAAGGTCTGCTTTCATCTTCACATCCCCTTCCCCCTCGATAAGGTGAGTAAAGAGTAAGTACTGTAAGTTGAGCTCCCGTTTTAGGAGATGTGGAGGTCTATATCGGTGTCCAGCCAGGCAGCAGCAGCCTGGCAGACCGAGTTGGGGTTGGGGGAAGAGGAGAGCACTGACATCTGCCGTTGTTTCTTGCCTAGGCGCTACGGGTGATGGGTAAGATGATGCGAGAGTGCTGGTACGCCAACGGAGCGGCTCGACTCACCGCCCTCCGCATTAAGAAAACCCTCTCACAGCTCAGTGTCCAGGAAGATGTGAAAATCTAGGCTCTGAGCCCCAGCAGGAGGAAACTGCACAAAAGCTGCCATGCTAGAGTAGACGTGTGATGGGAGGCCTACCTCGTGTTTCTGCCCAATCTACTGCTACCAACCAGAAAGCATGACCTACAGGCTGCTAGGTGGGGTGACGGAGCTTATTGAATTGCTCTCTTCCCTGCTTGGGTATGAAACAATCAGAAACCTTTTATGATCACCTCCTGACAGCGTGAAGACTTGAGAGGGACTTAACCTGAGGGATCTCAGCCATGATCGTAACTCTTGTTTCTTTAATGGAAATCCCTGTAAAGTTCAGTGCGCGCGGTGCACCCGTTGGCAGTGTTTGAGGCCGGGGTGCTAGGTGCTGGGAGTGGGAAGGGAAAGGGAAGGTTTTCTTGCCGTACTCTGAGGATTTTTCCAGGGACTGGCATGTTAATGCAGAAAAAGCATTTGCAAAACAAATGGTGCTCCCTTCTGAGAGGCTGAGCCTGAACAGTTGATCAGCTTCATGAAACCATTTCCCTCCTTTTTCTTAAGCTTGAAAAATTCTAAGTCAAAAACAGAAATCTGACTGGCTGTCAGTGTGCGCAATGGTGTATGCATGCGCGAGGTGCGCGTGTCCCCTGTGCCTGTTCATCTCCTTCCGTAGACGTGCAGTGTCTGCCCGTAGGGTGGCTCATCTCTGTTCGTGCTTTCTGTGCATGTGCAAATCTAGAGTGTCCTTTTTTTGAGCTGTGCGCGCTGGTGCTCTCCTTGTTGAGTAGTGAGCATTGTCTAGCTTGGACAGGCTGCTTAAAACCAGATCCTTAGCTCTCCGATGGGTGCTGTGGCCTTGCTGTCCGTACGCCGGCTGCAGGAACTTCCCATCAGGTTGCCTCACTGCCACCCCCTCCCTTTTTTAAGACAAAACAAATGAGGAACTGACTTCGCTCCTGGAATCCAGGCTTTTTGTCTTGAGCCCCTGGGGTTTGTAATTCTTGGTAGGGTGGAAAGAGAGACCTGGGGGGGGAGAGATGCCATGGAGCTGAGATGCATGTCAGAGATAGAGCAGGCACTGCGCCCGGCTGGAAGGAGACCAGGCCGTGGGGAAATGCAGGAGACCGTTCTCATAGGAATGCGATTCCCGAGTCCACCATCCAGGCACCCTCGCAGGCGCGCTCGGCAGCGTGGGGCAGACTCGTCGGGGCCTGAGCCGCAGGGGGCCGGGTGCCTGGGTGTGCTCTGCACCCCCCGAGAGGCACTCGGCGCTTGGCAGGATCTGACAGCGGGGTGTGGGTTTGGAAATTGATGTCCATCTTTTTAATATACATATATAAATATCTCATAATCTGGAAGTGGCTGTGTATAACTTGTGGGGTGGGGGGAACTGCATGAATTTTCTTTTGATTAAATGCCGAATCAGGGTGAAGTAGAGTTGGTTTGACTGTTGTCTACAGCTGGGCCTAGCAAAAATGGAAGTAGCTGAGGGCTGAGTCTGTCGTGCTGATTGCAGCACTGAAGGCAATCTGGGAAGCGCCGGTTGTTTGGTGGTTAGGTCAGTATCTACGGTATATAACTCTGAAGCCATAACTTTTAACTGGAGTGGTTTTGATTATTATTTTTTTTTATTATTATTTTATGGGAGGGTCTGGATTTTAACTTTTTTTAATATTGTTAATTCTTTATAAGAGAAGAAAAACAATCTATAATTATTACCTCTTGACCTGTTTGTTTGTAAAGAAATCACTGCAAAAAAAAAAAAAGAAAAAAAACCAAATGCACACAGCTCGATTTACACTGGAACTGTTTCTACTCAAACCTTGCGCCTGCTCTGTAAGGTGAGGTTTCATCTCTGCTCCGGCCACCGGGGTTAACTTTTTTTTTTTTTTAAACACTCTGTTCTTGCTGTCTGTGTATCTGTCTGTGTGTCCGTCTTCCCCCAGACTCCCTATCTTGTCTGTGACTTTGTGTAAAGTGAGGAGTGTGGTTTTTGCATTGTGTTTGGAGCCATTTTGCATCCTCCCGTGGAGTTTAGCGGCCGGGCGGCGCAGAGCTGTCGTGGGGGGGCCGGCAGACTTCGGGCAGGTTCATGGAGCAGTGTGGAGTGTACGCTTTGTGAATGTACAGCTTTCCCTTCCCTTTCCGATTTGTTCTGACTCGTATCGCAGCCAGAGGTTACGGTGTGTCTCCAGTACCGTACGTCCCTTAACCAAACCCTTCTGCATTTAGAAACCGAGGTGGTGGGCTCTTCACAGATACCCTAAAGACTCTTCAGCTGCTGTAACAGGACCCTGGCGATGGCCCATCCCGGCGGGTTGGGGAGGAAGTCTTAGCGACTGTGAAATAAACTGCCATAGGAAAGCCCATCACGCCGGTAGGTACGTCTGCCGCGCGCTCCTCCGTGAGCACTGCGAGCTCGCGTTTCAGAGTACGAGTCTCCCGTCCCTGTTAACTGTGCAGGCTGCTTCTCGAGGACACTAAATCAGCTACGTAACTTGCACTGACTCACCCACCCCTCCAACTGTAGCCACACATGCATCTGCCTCAGCGCTAAACCAAACAGCAGACAGCGGAGCGGTTTCAGACCGGATAAGGTTAGAAGGGGTGAGGGCAGGATGACAGGTTATCCCCTATAAGCAGGATTGCAGAAGAAGCCTTGTTGGTAGAGAGATGCCATCGCGAGATGGTCAAAACCGAGGAGGATCCGAGATGGGAACGCTGACTATGTAGCATTTATACAGCACTTTTCATGCAAACATGTGCCAGGGAGGTGCAGTGCTTACTTAGCTGACTGGTAGCAAACATAGGAATCGCTGCCCGGCTCTGAAATGTGCCCGGCTCAGAGGTGGCTGCAGTGGCTGTGGAAAAAAACACGACACTACAGACAGTTCAGGACAAGAGACGGACGCCGCAGCGGCTCAGAGCGAGGAGGGGAGACGTCAGATACTCGAGGGCAAATTGTGTTGGGGAGAGGCAGAGTACGGAGCTTGTGCTTCTCGTCTGTGGCGCAGGGTTAATCAGTGGTACGCTGGCTTCAGAACAGATCTCTTGGTACTTATCTGCCCCTTTTATTTGTTTGGTTTTGTATATTTTATTAGAAATGGACTGTAAAATAGCCACTTAGACACTTTACCTCTTCAGTATGCAAATGTAAATACAATGTAATATAGGAAATCTTTTGTTTAATATAAAACAAGGCTGTCGATTTCTGCTGTACATTATTAAAAGTTTGTTTTATTCACGTGAGGTGTTGGAGTCTCTCGTGGTTTGCTGCGAAGGGTTAGCCGTGGCGTAGAGGGGCAGGAACCGAGCGGCGAAGACTGGCAGAGCCTGTAGTCCCCCAGCCCTCAGAGAAGTGTCGGGGGGGGTTGTTCACCCACAGCTAAAATAAATCTCCCTGGGAATCCTGCTTGGCGAACCTTAATGTTCAATATTGCCCTTAGTCGTGGAGATGCAGCTTCCACCGTCCGCTGTGGATGCCTTGGTCGTAGCAGAGGCCAGACGAGGATGTGGCAGAGTGGGGTTTCCAGCCCACACGGGGATGAGCAGCTGAGAGCAGGTCTCCCTCTCTGGGGGTGGGTAATCGGAAGCAGGAGGGGGCACGGCGGGCAGCTCCCCGAAGCATCCCCCCGGGTCTCCGCACACACGAACCCGCAGCTTCAAGGAAGGATCAATTTTACTCCAAACTGTCCGGCATCCCTATGAAATCTGTTTGCTGGGAGGGCAACCGCAACCCCCCCACACTAATTCTCCCTAATTAGAGCCTCCTGTGAATGAGGCTGGTGTGAGCGGATCAAGGGGAAAATCCGCTGGGGCCTGGGGTCCCCCGTGGGCTCAGACCGAAGGGGCTGGTGGGGAGGGGGAGCCGCCATCTGGGCTCGCCCCTCCTCCCTTTCCAGCTTCGTCTGCAGCTCCTGCCGCGGCCCCCGAGAAACTCTGACCCCAGCCTGGATATCGAGGCAGCGGGTGACTCGGGAGTATGTTTGGGGTTTTTAAAGCAAAAATTAACTTTATTCCTCTTTTGGGAAACGGGATGGGGAAAACAGGCCTGCGATGGCTTCGGCCACGGGGCCAAGTCGTTACCTGGGCTGCCGGATTTTGGGAACGGGATGGGATGTTCTTTACTCCTTGATAAAGGGTTGTGGTTTGGTGCCCTGGGATGGGCGGTGGGCTCGATCCTGTCCTTTCCCAAGCACTTCCAAGCCGGAGCAGCTCAGCGCTGGAAGCGAGCTTGCCTCCTGGTAACCCCTGGACAGCCTGTGGGCGGGTGGCTTGGGTGTAACGCCAGCGGGATTGTTACAAACTGGGTTGGTTTTTTTGGTTTTTTTTTTTTGGCAAATTTTAAATAAACAGCCGGGCAAACCCCTTCAATTCCAGCTGGAAAATTCCTGCTACCTCCCAAGGCCGCGCAGCAAGGGGCTGCCCGGAGCCGTGCGATGCGTCCGCAGGAGACACCGCGTCTGCCTCCGGGAATTGTTCTTTCCTCTGTGTCCCCGTCCCCAGCGCAGGCAAAGCTCTTGCGGGAACGGTTTAAACCCTCCCGTCCGCCCGCGTTGGAAGCACGGCCGGGGGCTCCGGCTGCCCCGGCCTCCAGCTTCTGCCTTGAAATAAACCCTAAATGCGGCTTTGGCGGCGGGGTGTCGTCCTGTGGGGCGAAACCCCCGCGGGCGCTTGGCTGGAGCCCCGCTGCGGTACGGCCCCGGAGAGCGGCAGAGCCCGGCATCGCTGCTGCACCGGGGAAACGCGGCTGGTTTCTCCCGTTATCGCCCCCACCGTGATCTGCGGGCCAGGGCAGCCCCCACGCCGTCCCCCGCAGCATCCCACCCCGTGTCCCCCCCCGTCCCTGCTGCCCCCCCTGGGACCCCCCACGCTGCACCCCACCGGGACCCCACGCAGGACGCGGGCCCCGGCCGGGGCGATGCCGGATGCGGGGCGGGGCTTACGGCAACGGGGGCGTGGGCTAGCGCTAGAAAGGGCGTGGTTTCGCTCATAACGGGGCGTGGTTAGGCGCAGAAAGGGGCGTGTTCTCCCCGGAGGGGGCGTGCCTGCCGCTGGCCACTCCCCCCGCGGGCTGATATAGCGGCGCGGCGGGCGGCGCGGCCCGGCCATGACCCTGCGGCGGCTGCGGCGGCTCCGGCCGAAGGAGGAGGATGCGGCGGCGGCGGCCCCGGAGCGCCCCGGCTCCGCCGACGTCTACCGGGCGCTGGCGGCCGCCGGCGGCACCCTGCCCCGGGTGCGCAAGGTAGGGCTGCCGGCAGTCCCGGGCGCGGGGAGGGCGGGGGAGCCTCCCCGCTGCCCCCGGTCTGTGCAGCGCGGCCGGTGGGGACGCAGCGTCGCGACCGGCAACGGGCTGGGGGGCGGGGGGAGGAACCGGGAGTGCGGGGTGTCGCCGTCCCGCGTGGCCACTGGTGCCTGCACCCTGCGGGGCTGCCCCGGCGTCTTCTCCTGGGCTCTTGTCCTGCCCTGGGGTCCTCCCGTGTCCCCAGCTCCTGCCCCGGTGTCCCGGTCCTGCCCCGGTGACCCTCCCCAGCCTCTTCTCCTGCCCCAGCATCTCCCCACCCCGGTCCCATCCCGCCCCAGCATCTTCCCAGTGTCCCCATCCCGCTCCGGTGTTGTCCCCCCAAGCGTCACGTCCTGCCCCGGTATCTTCCCTGTGCCCCCACCCCAGCGTCCCCCCCAGGCCCCACGTCCTGTCCCGGTTCCTCCCCACGTCCTGCCCCGCAGCCTTCGGGGTGCGGGGACAGGTCCCCACCCCAGTGTACGCGGCCATGTCACCAGGACAGGCGTGTCCCCGCGGCCCCCGGGCACTGCCCTGCGGAGAGGGCGGGGGGACAGGGCACGAGGTACCCCAGGGCCTGGTCTTGGTGGGACGCAGGACCATCTGCCACCGCGCCCTCGGGAAAACCCCTCTCCAGTGGCACCGGGACTGTCACCGCCCTGACGCTCCCCCCGGCCCCGCGGCGCTTCCTGAGCGTCGGGGGGGAAGCGAGAGCAGAGCTGACATCCGGAGCAGAAGTGGCTCTCGCGGCCGTGCTGGCGTGGGCTGGGTCACGTGCGGTGGCCTGGGTCACGTGCGGTGGCCCGTCTCCTGCTCACCGGCCGAGGCCACCACCGGAGACGTCCCCGAGGGGGCTGGGGCGTCCTGCGTCACCTCCCTGTCACTGGGGTGACGTGGGGACCCGACGTGACGGGTGGCAACTTTCCCTGTGGTGAACGCACCCAATTCTGGTGGTTTTGCACTTAAACACCCGTGGATGCGTTCGGGACGGCCAGCCATGGGGCCGGTGACACCTGCGGGGCTGGTGACACTCACGTGGCACTGAGCAGAGGGAGCCAGTGGCACCCGGCCACCACCAAGATGTGCCACGTGCCACTCGCGAGGCACGGCTCACGGTGACGCCGGCCGCACCATGCCAGGGCTGCCGGAGCCCAGTGGCCGCGGAGGGGCATTTGGGGACAGCCCTGTCACCTCCTGCCCCGCGGCGAGGGTCCTGCAGTGCCCGGCCGGTCCCTCCGCCCGCCCACGCCTCCGTGCCCTCCACAACAGGGACATTGTCTGGGCCGGGGGGGGGATTTTGCATGAAAAACCCGACTTTGTGACCACAACAGGGCCCCTCTGTGCCTGGGCCCCCCCCGGAGCGTGGCGTGGGGTGGGGTGCGGCGCGGGCTGACGTCAAAGCGTGGGGCGAGCGCGGAGCAGATGTGAGGGTGGCTTTGAGCACCGATAAAAGCCTCGTTATGCCCGGTCGGCCAGGGGGGGCCGCGGGGTAGTGGGTGCACCCGGGTGCTGGTTCGGTGCCGGCTTGGCACGGTGCTCCCCTGGGGTTCGGTGGGGTCCTGACGGGACAGCCCATTTCGGCTGTCCCTGGAGAGGGTGGCAGGGGGACGTGCCCTGGGACGGCGTCCCCCGCTGACGGCTCTCCCTCTGCCGCAGGGCGCGGGGTTCAGGTGGGCGTCCCCGAGCCAGTCCCCGGAGGAGCACAGGTAGGGACAGGAGGGGACATCTGCTGATGGCGGGGGGACGTGCAGGAGCGGGGCTGGGGTTGGTGGCCCAGCAGGTTGGGGCTCGGCCCCCCGGACACTGCTGCGCTCTGGACACCCCGCGGGGGGCTGGACATGGGGGTGATTTTCTGGGGGAACCTGGGGTGGGTGAGAGCTCCGATGGGGGTCAGAGCTCCCTGGGGGGCCCTGACACCCCTGGACCCCACAGGGACCTTGCCTGGCACCCATGGGTCAGCTGCAGGGCTCTGGCCAAGGCCGGTCTGGGGGCTGGTCCCGTCCCTGGGGTCCCGTCCCCGGGGTCCCAACCCTGCCCAGCACAGAGAAAAACCAAACCCCAGAGCAGCGTTTCATTAGAGAAGTGTCCGAGGTCTCGGTGGGCGAGATGGGGTTGGGGGGTGCCGGAGGCTCGGCCTTGTCCCTGATCCCCGTGTCCCCCAGGAGGGTGGTGACGCTGGAGAAGAAGGCGGAAGAGACCTTCGGCTTCGAGATCCAGGTGGGTTCTGTGCCAAGCTGCACCATGCCGGGCCGTGCCACGCCGCGCTCCCCGCCCTTTCAACCCGCACCTTGCTTTGCATGGAGGGTATTTTTAAATTGTCTCTGAGCCAGGGTTTATTTTTAGCGGTGACGGAACTGCCTGGTTACCGAAGCCTCCCCCGGCCGCGATGGGTGGGGGTGGCTGGGGGGGCCCCGCTTGGGGTGCAGCCAACCGGGGCGAGACCCCCCCCCCCGGAGCCAGGGTGCTGCCCCGAATCGCCCAGCAGCAATTAAATGCTGCAATTGCCACCTCACGGCTGCTGCTCGGGGGGGACCCTGGGGGTCGGGGAGTCCCCGTGCCCCTCACCGGCCCCCCCCCGTTTCAGACCTACGGGCTGCACCACCAGGACAGGAACAGCGTGGAGATGTTCACCTTCGTGTGCCGGGTGCACGGCGGGAGCCCGGCCGAGGCGGCGGGACTCAAGGCCGGTGAGCGCATCCCCGGGGGGGCCAGGGGGGCCCCGGCAGCGGGGATTGGCATCCCTGAGCCCACCCCCCCCGCACCGTAGGGGACGCGATCACAGGGGTGAACGGGCTGAACGTGGAGGGCGTCCGGCACCGTGAGATCGTGGAGATCATAAAGAGCTCCGGCAACATGCTCCGGTGAGCTGGGGGGATGCGGGGGGGGGGGTCCTGGGTGGCCCCCGGCCCCCACACTGACGGCTGCTGCCCCACAGGCTCGACACGCTCTATGGGACGCCCATCCGGAGGGCCGAGCTGGAGGCCCGGCTGCAGTACCTGAAGGTGAGGGGAAAGGCTGGGGGGGGTCGGGGGGGGGAGCTGGGAACCCCCCCCACGGGGTCCTCATTCCCCTCCGCTTCCCCGCAGCAAACGCTCTACGAGAAGTGGGGCGAGTACCGCTCGCTGATGGTGCAGGAGCAGCGGCTGGTGCGGGGTGAGTGGGGGCCGGGGGGGGGCTGTGGGGCACCCCCCGGCCCCCCCTGACCCCCCCCCCCCCGCCCCGTGTCCCCCGTCAGGCGTGGTGGCCAAGGACCCCAGCATCTACGACACGCTGGAGTCGATCCGCTGGTGCCTGCAGGGTGAGGGGGGGCTGCCCAGCGGCTCCCCCCGTGCCAGCGCCTGCGGCAGCGACGACTCCCTCTACCAGACCTGCCTCTTCGCCGACTCGCTGGATGGGGACAAGGATGGGGACGAGGACAGGGACGGCGGGGGGCCCGTGCCCCCCCCGCCACGACCCCGGCCGGCCCTGGCCCGCAGCGCCAGCCTCAAGTGCGGTGGGGGGCCGGGGGCCGGGGGGCGGCTGTGGGCCCGGGCCGGGGACCCCGGGGAGGGGGCGGCCGCCCCCCGCAAAGGCCAGCACAGCAGCTTCCGCCAGCGGCTGCTCAAGTTCATCCCGGGACTGAACCGGGCGCTGGAGGAGGAGGAGAGCCACCTCTAGCGGGGGGCACCGCCGGCCCCCCCAGGCCTATTTATTTATTTATTGCAAGGGGCTGCCTGCCCCCCCCTGCCCCCCCGGGGGCCGCTGGAAGGAGCTCGGGGTGGGCCCCAGGGGTCCCGGCTCGGCCGCTGGCTGTGGGGGCCACGGCACCGAGGGACGGACGCGGGGACCCTCCCCGAGGCGGCTCGCGAAGCCACCGCTCATCTCAGGAATCGCTGCCCTCCTCGCTGGGGACGCGTGGGGGGCCTGCGTCCCGTCCCCCCCGGCCCAGGGGGCCACGGGGGTCCTGCCTCCCGCCGCCCCGGGGGCTTTCGTAGCGTGCCGGCGTGCTTGGCGCGCGCCAATACAGAGACTTTTTGCAGCGGTGTGTGATTGTGACTGGGGGGGACGGAGCCCCGCGGGGATGGGGACGGGCTGGCTGGGGCGGGGGACGTGGCCCCAGGGGAGCCCACCGGGCTGCAGCCCCCCTCGGCCCCCCTGCTGCCCCCTTTGCCCCCCCGCTGGCCGGCCGGGCTGCGGGCAGGAAGGCCTTGGGGTGACGAACGTCACCTCGGACCCTGCGTGTGCTCCCGGGGACCCCCTCTGCCCCCCCCCCCGCAGCCCCCGGTGCCGTGGGCCGTGTCCCGGCACTGCGGGGCCCCGGCCAGGCCCTTCCTGCCCCGTTTCCTCCGGCAGCCGGCGGGAAGCCGGTCCCACCCGAGCCCTTCCGGCTGCGGGGGCCGGGGTGCCCGCGGGGAGCGGGACGGGCACTGGGGTCCCCCCCCAGCTCCCTGCCCCACTGCCCCCCAGGCCCACCCAAGCAGCATCCAGAGGCCTCAGGGGACGCAGACCCCCCCCCAGCTGCTGCGACGAGCACCCATGGGTGCGGGGGGGGGGGCCTTGCACGAGGGGGGCCTCGCACGAGCGCTCTGTGCAAGCACCGAGAGCCCCCGGCCGTCTGCCACAGGCTCCGTGCCTCAGTTTCCCCTCCTTGGCTGGGCCATTACATGTTTGGGGAGCCCCAGCTCTGAGCTCCCGCACCCCACAGCTGGGCCGTGGGGCTCCGGCCCACGGCTCGGCCCCCCGAGACCCTAGGGGGGTCTGCAGGAGATTTTGGGGATGAGACCCCGGGGGCGTGGGGGGCTGCGCCGGGCTGCAGCGGGGTGCGCACGCGTGCGCTGCAGGGCTACGCGTGCGTGTGCTGCGGGGCTGCGTGCGCACCCGTGTGCCGCGTGCCTGCACGTGTGCGTGGGGCAGGGCCGCGGGGGCGTGCGTGGGGTCCGGCCGGCTCCCCGCCGCTCGCCTGCCTCGTCCCCGTTCCAGGACGGCTCCGTGCTTGGACATTTATGGTCCGGCTGACGGGGCCACGCTCGCGGCACCCGCCCGCACGCTGCCAGGGTCGGGGCACCCCGTCCCTGTCACGGCCATCACGGGACCCCCCCGCGGCAGCTGCCACCCCACGCGGAGCTTTTTTTAGCCCTGAGCTGGGGCTTGCGTGTGCCCGGAGCTGGGCAGGCGCCGGCTGGACACCGGGGTCACGCGTGGCACCGGCTGAGCCGGGCAGTGCCGGTGGGGCCGAGGCTGCGGGGTACGGCCTGGGAACGCCCCGGAGCAGCCTGTCATTACCGACAAATATAGGCCCGGGGCAGGGAGCCAGCACCGGCCGTGGGCACCCTGCAACCGCCGCCCGGCCCGTGGGCACCCTGCAATCCCCCGACACCCACCCAAAGTGGGGGCACCCTGCAACCGCCGCCCGGCCCGTGGGCACCCTGCAATCCCCCGACACCCACCCGACCTGTGGGCACCCTGCAATCCCCTGATGCCCACCCAAGCCCAGCCACACGGGTCCTGGGGGCAGCGGGAAGGGCCGGCTGGTGGCCACCATGTCCCCTCAGCCTCACTGGGGCGTTGGGGCGGATCTGGCACCCCTGGGCCGGTGGGAGCCGGGGCTTCCCCCGCACACCCCGGTGGCCTTGCCGGGGTGACCGGGCTCGGGTTTCCTCCCCCGGAGCCGGCGGGGCCCCGCGGCCTCTCCCGGGGTACAGCTAATCCCGGGTGCGGGGGCTGCCGGCATCACCCTCCTGCCGCCGGCAGTGCCGTCACCGGCTCGGCCGCCGAGTGAGGGGTGCGAGGGGACGGTGGCCGGCCACGCTCTGCCACCCCGGTGGCTCCGGGCCCCCCCCAATGGCTCCTGGACCCTCGACAGCTCCAGGACCCCCGGTCTGACCCTGCCCCGGGGGGGTTCCTGGCCGTACCCCCGGGCTGGCACCGGCTGCGCCCCCCGGTTCGCACCGGCTGCTGCCCCAGCCCAGCACGGGGTCGGCACCGGCTGTAGCGCCGGCTGTGCCCCCCGGTTCGCACCGGCTGCAGCCCCGGGCCGAGCCCCGGTACCGGCCGCGCCGCTCGCGGGGCGCGGGGACCCCGGCAGGCCCCGGCCGAGCCCGGGGGATGCCCGCGGGGGCGGCCCCCGGTGATGCCGCGGGATTCCGGGGACGTCAGCGGCCAGGTGTGACGTCACGGGGCCCCCGCCTGGGACGGGCGGCGCGCGGGGCCGCGCGGCGGCGGGGGCCGGGGCCGGAGCGAGGTAACGGGCGGCGGGAGGAGGCGGCGGCGGCGCCCGGCCCCGGGCCGTCAGCCCCGGTACCCCCGAGCCCCCCCGGGCTCCCGGGGCCGCTCCCCCCCGTCCGCCGGTCCCCTCCAGTACCGGGCTTCCCCCCTCGCTGCTCCTCGCGGGGCCGGGGGGGGGTCCCGTGAAGCCGGGCAGAGTCCCGGCGCCGGGGGTCCCGGCAGCTTCTCCCTGGGCCCGGTCCCCGCCGTGCCGCCCCGACGCCGCGGGGATGGGCGGGTGCCCGACACGCACCCCCCCCGGCACGGAGACCCGGGGCACGGCGGCACCGGCCCGAGGGCTGCTCCGCTCGGTGCGGGGGGGCGGGGGGGGGGGCTCTGCCTCTGCGGGGGGCATTGCTGGGGTGACACTAACGGGGGTGACACTAACGGGGGTGGCACTAACGGGGGGTGGCACTAACGGGGGGTAGCACTAACGGGGGTGACACTAACGGGGGTAACACTAACGGGACTGCCAACCGGGGGTCGGGGGGACGACCGGGCACGGCGGGCCGGGTCCCCCAAGACCTCCTGTTCGCCCCCGGCAGCGGGTACCGGAGGGTACCGGAGGGGGGATACCGGGTCCCTCCCCGCACGTCTCTCGCCCTCCCGCCGGCCCGGCCCGGCCCCGCACGGGCTGAGCTCATCTTTCCAGCCCGCGGGCGGTGTTCCCGGCGCTGGGCGCCCGCCAGCAGCCGCCGCTCTTTCCATCGCCCCGGCCAGGGTCTCCCCGCGGGGACCGGGCGGGGACGGGGACGGGGGTCCCGCCGGGGGGCTGCCACCCCCAGGCCCGGCGACCGCCGGGCCTGGGGGTGGCAGCCCCCCGGCGGGACCCCCCCCCCGTCCCCCCTTCCCGGGATCAGCCTCCCCGAGCCGCACCGAGCGGGAGGAGACCGGGGGTACCGGCAGCGGGGACGCTGAGCACCGAAGATAACCGGCTCAGATGAACACTGGGCGTAGCGGCACCGGGGATACCGGCACCGGGGATGGCGGCACCGAGGGGGCACCGGGGATGGGGGCACCGGGGGGTGGGGACACTGGGGATAGCGGCACCGGCGATACCGGCACCGGGGATGGCGGCACCGAGGGGGCACCGGGGATGGGGGCACCGGGGGGTGGGGACACTGGGGATAGCGGCACCGGGGATAGCGGCACCGGGGATGGCGGCACCGAGGGGGCACCGGGGATGGGGGCACCGGGGGTGGGGACACTGGGGATAACGGCACCGGAGATACCGGCACCGGTGGGGCAATGGTGATGGAGGATGCCAGCACCGGGGCACCAGCAGCGAGGGGGCACCGGGGATACCGGCACCGAGGATACCGGCACCGGTGGGGCAATGGTGATGGAGGATGCCAGCACCGGGGCACCAGCAGCGAGGGGGCGCCGGGGATACGGGCACCGGGGATACCGGTACCGGTGGGGCACCGGAGACAGCAGCACCGAAGGGGCACTGAGGATGCGGGCACCGGGGATACCGGCACCAAGGGGGCACCGGGGATGGAGGATGCCAGCACCGGGGTACCAGCAACGAGGGGGCACCGGGGATACCGGTACCGGTGGGGCACCGGAGACAGCAGCACCGAAGGGGCACCGAGGATGCGGACACCGGTGGCGCACCGGCCCCGGGGGGGCCCCGGGCCCTGCTGCCGCCCCTGCCCGTCCCGGCTCGCCGCTCGTCCCGGTGCCGACACCGGGGCCTCCCTCCCCTCCTCCTCCACACCCCCCCCCCCCCGCCGGCGGCCCCGGGAGCCCCGGGAGGGGGGGGCGGGGGGCGCCCGCGCTATTTTTAGCCGGGGCCGCGCGGGTATTTTTAGCGCGGGCGCCGCGGTTGCGTCAATGGAACCCCGCGTGCGTCACGGCCGCGCCCCCGCCGGAACCGCCCCCCCCCGCGCCTTCTACGGCGCCGCCGTGCGTCACGGGCCCGCGCGCCGCCCCGCGCGTCACCGAGCGCTTAAGAGAAAGTAGTGGCGGGGCCGGAGCCCGGCGGAGCCCGCGCAGCGGCGGGAGCGGGAGCGGGAACCGGAGCGCCGCCGCGCCGGCACCCGGGTACGGGCGGCTGCGGGGACCGGGCACCGGGCGGGGGGCACCGGGGGCGGGATGTCCCGGGGGCAGCGGGGACGGGGGGGTGCGCGCACCGGGAGGTGCACGGGGTCGGGTGTCCCGGCTGGCACCCGTGGGACGGCCGGGTGGGGTGGGTGTCCCGGTGGTACCGGGGAGAAGCGGGTCGGGTGTGCCGGTGGTACCGGAGGCGAGTCGCGGCGGGCGTCCTGCAAAAGTGCATGGTGTCGGGTGTCGCGGGTGGTACCGGGGAGAACCGGATCGGGTGTCCCGGGTGGCACCGGGGGGGAGCCGGATCGGGTGTCCCGAGTGGCACCGGGGGGAGAACCGGATCGCGTGTCCCGGGTGGCACCGGGGGGGGAGCCGGATCGAGTGTCCCGGGTGGCACCGGGGAGAACCGGATCGAGTGTCCCGGTAGCACCGGGGGCGATGGGCGTCCTGCAAAGTGCATGGGGTCGGGCGTCCCGGTGGCACCGGGGAGAGTCGGGAGTCCCGGTGGAAGGGACCGGGTGGTGTGCGCCGTGCGGGGCTGGCCCTCGGGGGTACCCGGTGGCACCGGGGGGACCCGCGGGGGAGGCGCACCGGGCGGGGGCCGGCAGAGCGAGGGGTCCCGGTCCTGGGGGTCGCGGGGAGAGCCCGACGCCGGGCTCCGGGAGGAGCCGTGCGGGACCGGGAGCCGTTTCTCGGGGCTGCCCCCAGCCGTGCCGGGCTACGGGGCCGGAGCCGGGCTGGTCCCCGGTCCCGGGACCCTCCGCCGGGTCCAGCTGCAGCCAGGGAGAGCCCCGGCCCCGGGGGCTGTGGGGGGGCAGAGCCCCCCGCCCCCAAACCGGGCATCGCCCCGGGAGCCCCGAGCAGAGCGGCCGCGGCGTCGGAGCAGGCGGCACCGTGCAGGCAGGAGCGTGCGGGCAGCACCGTGAGCGTTGCCGTGCAGGCAGGAGCGTGCGGGCAGCAGCGGGGACACGGCAGCGCGGGCAGCAGCGGGGCACTGCCATGCGGGCAGCACCGCGCAGGCAAGCCCCCCGCTGCCCACCCAGGCCCGGCGGCGGCCGCGTTTTGGCGGGGCGAGGCAGCAGGTGCCGGCAGGAGGTGGGCAGCGTTACCCCCCCGGCACTGCCGGCTGCTCTCGCCCGCCCGCGGCCCAGGGCCCGGTGCCAGGGGCTGCCACCGGCGGCCTCCAGGCCTGGGCACGGGCAGCTGCCTGCGCTCCCAAACGAGGAATCTGCAATTACTGCCCGAGCCGTGGGCAGCGCGGGGGCCGCTGCGGGAATTTGTGCCCGGTCCCCCGGGGGGGTTCGTGGCAGGGGGGGACCCCAAACGCCGCCAGCGAGCGGGTGAGGGCAAAAGCATTTGAATAAGGAAGCGGCGACCACGCCGGGCGCTGCCCGCTGCTGCCAGGCAAACCCCGTGCCGGGACCGCAGGAAGGATCGAGGCTTTGCATGGCCCGGCCGGCGATTCGCAGCCAGGATTTGCATGCAGGCGAGGAAAGCTGCCACCGGCAGAGCCGGCGTCCCCCGCTGCCACGTCCCTGGCACAGCCTCGTGCCCCCTGGCCGTGTGTGGGGACGGGAGGCAGCCGGGGAGCCACTGGCCCCTCTGAACCCCCCGTCTGAGCCCGGCACAGCCCTGGCCCCCGGCAGGCGGGCGCAAACCCCACTGGGGCACCGGGAGTGGGCCGGGGGCCGGTGCCACCCCGTGGGTGCCAGGGCTGGACCCACGCTGGGTATTTTTAAACCCAGCTCCCCGGGCAGGTATCGGCTTTCTGGGCGCCGGCAAAAGCCGCCCGGACTTGGCTGGGGGAAGCCAGGGGCCGGTGGGTGAGCTGGCAGCGGTGCCGTGCCGGGGCTGCGGCGGCCGGGGGCCAGGCGCGGCGTGACCTTTAAAGGTCTGCAAGATGAATTACATTATCGTCTTGCCATTGGGGTCACTCCTGGCTTGGCTTTCAGCTGGACCCGGGACTCCTCTTATGTCTTTCGCGGGGCCGGATCCGTGCCGTAGTGCCGGGGGGCTGCAGGGACGGGGGGGTGGGCTCCTCTCCCCCCCTGCAGCCGGTGGGTCTGGCTGCGTTCGCTTTTCCGAAAGGCTCCGCAACGGGTGGGGGGGGGAGTGGGCCCCTCGACCCCTGGTTCAGCCCCCGCTCTGTCTTCCCCCGGCCAGCCCGGGGCTCGGGAATCCGCTGGCCGCATTCCTCCCTCCTTCCCTTTCGGCGGCTTTGCTAAGCCAGCATTTTGGGCAATGTCCTTTGCGCCCATTGGCTGTGGCGTGACCTTTCCCGGGGACGGCAGCGGCCGCCACCGGGCAACCAGCGGCTCCCGGGGTCCGGCTCCGGCCCTGGCCGCCTACGAGGGGGATCCCGGGGAAGCCCCCGGGGTTCTCGCCCCGTCTCCATCCTCCACCCGGGACGGAGGGGCCGCGGGGGGCGGGCGCGGCGGTGGGGTCCCCGCTGACGCCTTGCTCTCCCCACAGAGATGCCCTGCATCCAGGCACAGTACGGCACGGTGGGCACCGGCCCCTGCGAGCGCTGCCCGGCCGAGCTGCTCAGCCCCGAGGGCGGCCGCTTCCCCATGGAGGTGGCCGGAGCGGACCTGGCGGCGGCCCCCGCCCTGCCCAGCTTCAGCACCTTCATGGAGGGCTACGCCGGTGAGTTCGACGCCTTCCTCTACCAGCTGCCGGCCGGCAGCCAGCCCGCCGCCGCCACCGCCTTCAAGCTGGAGGACTTCCAGGTGTACGGCTGCTACCCCGGCGCTTTCGGCGGGCAGCCGGATGAGACCCTCTCCTCCAGCGGCTCAGACTGTTACGGCAGCCCCTGCTCCATCCCCTCGCCCGCCACGCCGAGCTTCCAGCCGCCCCAGGCTCCGGGCTGGGAGGGCTCCTTCGGGGCGTACTCGCCCCCGCCGAACTATGAGGGCGGGCGGCCCTGGGCTGAGCCGGCCAAGGGCGGTGGGTCGCAGCCCCCCTTCTTCGCCTTCAGCCCCCCGGCACCCAGCCCCGCCGGGTCCCCCGGGACCCTGAAGGGGCAACCGGGCCCCTCGCCCCGCCTGGACCCACGGCTGCTGGACACGGACGCCTTCGCCCTGGCCCAGGGCTCCCCCGGGGGCTTTGCCGGGCTGCCCCTGGCCCCCGCCTCGCCGCTGCTGGAGGGGCCGGCGCTGGCCCCCACCAAGGCACGCAGCCCCGGGGCGGGCGAGGGCCGCTGCGCCGTCTGCGGGGACAACGCCTCCTGCCAGCACTACGGCGTGCGCACCTGCGAGGGCTGCAAGGGCTTCTTCAAGGTAAGGGGACCCCCCCCGACCCCCAAGAGCTGCTGCCGGGATATTCCCACAATGCTTTGCAGCAGCGGGAGGATGCTGCGGGTCACCCTGGGGAGGGGCAGGGCAGGGAGCGTGGCCCCGGGAGCCCTCCCCGCGGATGCGGAGCCGGATGCCGGGCTGGAGCGGGAGGCAGGGGAGGACAGAAGGGCTTTTGTTCGGCGGCTCGGCGCCCCGGGCTGAGCTTGGGCCGCTCCTTCCCCGCCCGCAGCGCACGGTGCAGAAGAACGCCAAGTACATCTGCCTGGCCAACAAGGACTGCCCCGTGGACAAGCGGCGGAGAAACCGCTGCCAGTTCTGCCGCTTCCAGAAGTGCCTGGCCGTCGGCATGGTCAAAGAAGGTACCAGGGTCCCGTCCTGAGGTGGGGGGTCCCGGCAGGAGCGGGGGGGCCCCGCTCCGCAGCCCGCCTGGCTGCGCTGAGGACGGACGCGCTCATTGCATGTCCCTCGCCGCAGTGGTCCGGACCGACAGCCTGAAGGGGCGGCGGGGCCGGCTGCCCTCCAAGCCCAAGCAGCCCCCAGACACGTCCCCCGTCAGCCTCATCACCTCCCTGGTGCGGGCGCACATCGACTCCGTCCCCAGCGCCACCAAGCTCGACTACTCCAAGGTAGGGCCGGTACCACCCCGCGCCCTCGCCGGGGCTGCGCCAGGGCCGGATCCTGACCCCGTCCCCGCGGCAGTTCCAGGAGTCGGCCCCGTGCCAGTTCGAGAAGGAGGATTCGGTGGACGTGCAGCAGTTCTACGACCTGCTCACCGGCTCCATGGACGTCATCCGCAAGTGGGCTGAGAAGATCCAGGGCTTCGCCGAGCTGCCCAAGGAGGACCAGGACCTGCTGCTGGAGTCGGCCTTCCTCGAGCTCTTCATCCTGCGCCTGGCGTACCGGTGAGCCCTTGGCACGGCACGGCGCGGCGCGGCGGGGAGCCCGGGGCCGCGCCGGGGGGGTGACGCGTGGTTGTGCCCGCAGCTCCAAGCCGGAGGAAGGGAAACTCATCTTCTGCAACGGGGTGGTGCTGCACCGCCTGCAGTGCGTGCGGGGCTTCGGCGAGTGGATCGACGCCATCCTCGAGTTCTCCCAGAGCCTGCACCGCATGAGCGTCGACATCCCCTCCTTCTCCTGCCTCGCCGCCCTCGTCATCATCACAGGTGAGACGCCCCCCTCCCCGCTCCCCACCCCGCCGCCGTCCCCTTCCCCGCCCTGCGGCCGTCACCCTGGCCTCACGCCTCCATGTGTGTGTGTGTGTGTGTGTCCCCCACCTAGACCGCCACGGGCTGAAGGAGCCGAAGCGGGTGGAGGAGCTGCAGAACCGCATCGTGGGCTGCCTGAAGGACCACGTGGCAGCGGCGGGGGCCGAGCCGAGCCGCCCCGGCTGCCTCTCCAAGCTGCTGGGCAAACTGCCCGAGCTGCGCAGCCTCTGCACCCAGGGCCTCCAGCGCATCTTCTACCTGAAGCTGGAGGACCTGGTGCCGCCGCCGCCCATCGTCGACAAGATCTTCATGGACACGCTGCCTTTCTGAGACCCCGGCGGGGAGCTGCCGCCAGCCTCGCGTCCCCCGGGGATGCCTGGGACCCCCCCCCTCGGGGACACCTGGATCACCCCCGAGGGACGCCCGGGTCCCCTCGGGGACACCCAGGTTCCCCACGTGCCTTCACGGCGCCGGGCGCAGACGCACGGCAGCCCCGGTGCCTTCCCCCCCCGGGTGGGGCGTCGCCGGCGCGGCGTTCCCCTTCTCCCCTGTAAAAATGCCCCCGTTGTAAATAGCGAGCGGCCAGATCCTGTACAGACTGGGGAGCGTGGGGCGGGGAGGGGGCTCCAGCCCCCCCGCCCTCATCCCCCCCTCCCCTTTATATATTTTTTTCTTTTTTTTTTTTTTTTTTTTTCCTCTCTTTTGGCCATTTTCTGTATATAAACTTGTACGTACAGCGAGAGCTGCCGAAAGGGCCCGTTTCTCTCGTGCGTGTGTCCCGTCCCCGTCCCCCCCCCCCCCCCCCCCCCAGTAATATCATCTATATTTAATATACCGTGATATAGAAGGGGGGGTGGCAGAGCTCCAGGGCCGGGGACAGCCGGGGCGCCGGAGCCGCACGTTGCCCACGCCGCTGCCCTTGAACTGTCACTCACCCCCGCGGCGGTGGCTGCCGCGGCCCCGCACCTGTCACCCGCCTGATTTATCCGCCCCAAAATAACCGGGAAGCGTGACCGGGTCCCCCCCTCCCCGCCTCCCTGGGGACGCAGCCATGGGCAGGGCCAGCCCCGGCGGGGGGGGGGGGGGGGGGGGGACACGACGACGCGCGACAGCATTTGGGGTCCCTGGCCCAGCGTGGGTCGCAGGGGGCTGGGGACAGGGTGGGGGGGTCCTGCCGCGTGGCGGGGGGACGCCGGGCTGGGGCGGTCCCCTGGCTTGTCCCCTTCCTCCGGCCGGGGACGGGCTGGCCCCGGAGCAAATGTTAATGGGGACACCGAGGGCCGGTGCCGAACAAGGGCCACATTGAGGCGCTGGGCCGGGGGGGCCCCGCGGCGGCACACAACAAGGGTCCCTCTGTCCCCCCCCCGCCACCCGCCCCCGCCATGGGGGGAGCGCTGACGCACGGCGGGGCCGCGGCCGGGGGGTCGGCCGGTCTGCGGGGGGGCCGGGAGAGCCTGGGCAGCGGGGACGGGGGGACGCGGGGTGGGCTACGGACATGGCACAGCTCGGCGCGGCACGGCTCTGCTCCGGCTGCGGGGCAGGAGACGCCGCGCTGTGCCATGGGGCAGGAATGGCCGTGCCGTGCAATGCCGTGCCATGGCACGCCGTGCCGTGGGGCGGGAGCGTCCATGCCGTGGGGCAGGAATGGCCGTGCTGCGCAATGCCGTGCCGTGCCGTGCCGTGCCACAGCTCCTGTCCCAACGTCCGTCACGGTGCCGACCTGCACCCCAAAGCCACCGGGGAGGGCAGCCCCTGGTGCCCCGAGGCCACCGGCCGGGTCATAGCAGGGCAGCGGGTCCCTGTCCCCTCCCCGCAGCCCAGGGCTGGCCTTTGCCCACCTTGTCCCCATCCCCAGCCCTGTCCTTGTCCCCCATCCCCTTGGCAGGGGCTGCTGCGGGAGGGACGGGGACGATGGTGCCAGCAAGGCCAAGTAAAAATAGCCCCGCGGCTGGCTCCGGCCATGCCGGTTGCCCCGGGGCTGCACGGCACCGACACATGTGTCACGGCGTGTGCCCGGCCCTCTGCCCGGTGACGTGCCACAGCCGCAGTCCTCCCTGCTATTTACCCCAGGACACGTGTCCCCGCAGCGGCGTGGGCAGCCTGGTGCCAGTGCCCCAAATTCCCGTGTCCCCATGCCCCTGTGTCCCCCATGTCCCCGTGGCCATCCATTCCCATGTGCCCCTGTCCCCCTTGTCCCCGTGTCCACCCATCCCCCTGTCCCTGTGTCCCTGATGTCCTCCATGTCCCCGTGTCCATCCATCCCCCGGTCCCTGTGTCCCCCGTGTCCATCCATCCCCCGTCCCTGTGTTCCCCATGTCCCCATGTCCATCCATCCCCCGGTCCCTGTGTCCCTGATGTCCCCCATGTCCCCATGTCCACCCATCCCCCTGTCCCTGTGTCCCTGATGTCCTCCATGTCCCCGTGTCCATCCATCCCCCGGTCCCTGTGTCCCCCATGTCCCCGTGTCCATCCATCCCCCGTCCCTGTGTTCCCCATGTCCCCGTGTCCATCCATCCCCCTGTCCCTGCATCCCCCATGTCCCCATGTCCATCCATCCCCCGTCCCTGTGTCCCCCTGCCCCCCATCTCCCTTGTGTCCATATGTCCCCATGTCGCCCCTTTCCTTATGTCCCCGTGTCTCCCGTGTCCCTGTGATCCAATGTCCTCGTGTCCCCGCTTTCCCCATGTCCCCATATTGGTGTCCCCATGTCCTTGTGGCCCCCATGGCCCCTGCCCATGTCCTGTGTCCCCTGTCCCCATCTACGTCCCCCTGTTCTCTCCTTGTCCCCTGTTGCCGTGTCCCCCCCGTCCTGGGCCGTGGCACTGCGGGGGTCACCGGGGGTCACCGGGGGTCACCGGACCCCCAGAGCCGCTGCAGTACCGCCGCGGAGCCTCCAGCCCAGGGGGCGCTGTGCGCTCGGGAGCGCCCCGAGGAAGTGAGCCGCTCTGTGCCGCGGTAGGCGCAGCTCTGTGGCGCCCCGTCCCGGAACCAACCAAGCAGGCAGCGGTGCGGGGAGGGAGCCGAGCCGCGGCGTGGGGACGGCGATTCCGCCCCCGGGGCGCACCGCGGCGGGGAACGACATGGAGGGGGACACAGCGTTAACGACAAGAGGTGTAGAGTGAGGAAACACGGCTGCTACGGCGGGAGGCGCTGCCACTTCGGCAGATGGTGTGTCCCGATCCCCCCATCTACGCAGATGGACTGCTCCACTTCCCTCCTCCTCGCGGTCAGATGGTCGGTCCCGGGCGGTGAGTGCGGGGCCGCGGCCCCGGGAGGGGGCGAGGGGGGCCGGGACCGCGGGGGCGAGGGGAGCCGGGACCGCGGGGGTGAGGGGGGCCGGGATCCCGGGAGAGGGTGAGGGGGGCCGGGGCCGCGGGGGTGAGGGGGGCCGGGACCCCGGGAGAGGGTGAGAGGGGCCGGGGCCCCGGGAGGAGGCGAGGGGGGCCGGGACCGCGGGGGTGAGGGGGGCCGGGGCCCCGGGAGGAGACGAAGGGGGCCGGGACCGCGGGGGTGAGGGGGGCCGGGGCCCCGGGAGGAGGCGAGGGGGGCCGGGACCGCGGGGGTGAGGGGGGCCGGGGCCCCGGGAGAGGGTGAGGGGGGCCGGGACCGCGGGGGTGAGGGGCAGCCTGGGGCTCTCCAGGGGGGAGTGGGGTGTGGGGAGGCCCGGACCGGGATGTCTGGGTCCCTGTGGGGTATTGGGGGGCCTGGAGCGGGACCCCTGGGTCCCTGCGAGGTGGCGGGGGCCCGGACCGGGATGTCTGGGTCCCTGTGGGGTGGGGGGGGACGACACACACTGGGACACCAGGGTCCCCAGGGGGTGGGTAAAGGGGGTTGGTGAGGGGCTCTTGCCCAAGCAGGGGCACAACTAACCTCTCCCAACACCCTTCTTTCCCCGCAGGACCCACCGTCGTGCCCCCCCCAGAGCCACCCCCGCCATGAACTGCCGCGCGGAGGTGCTGGAGGTGTCGGTGGAGGGTCGGCAGGTGGAGGAGGCCATGCTGGCGGTGCTCCACACCGTCCTGCTGCACCGCAGCACCGGTAAGTTCCACTACAAGAAGGAGGGCACCTACTCCATCGGCACCGTGGGCACCCAGGACGTGGACTGTGATTTCATCGACTTCGCCTACGTCCGCGTCTCCTCCGAGGAGCTGGACCGGGCCCTCCGCAAGGCTGTCGGGGAGTTCAAGGTAAGGAGCCCCAACGGGGAGCCGGCAGGGCTGAAAGCGGGAGCTTAAAAACCCGCGGGCTGTGCCGTGTCCTCGCCTGCGAGGGGAAGGTCAGTCCCTGGCCCCCCCTAAGCGGGGCCACGTGCTCTCTCGGCAGGACGCGCTGCGCAACTCGGGCAGCGATGGGATGGGGCAGATCTCCCTGGAGTTCTACCAGAAGAAGAAGTCACGCTGGCCTTTCTCGGATGAGTGCATCCCCTGGGAGCTGTGGACCATCAAGGTGAACGTGGTGAACCTGGCTAACGAGCAGGAGCGGCAGATCTGCCGGGAGAAGGTGGGCGAGAAGCTCTGCGAGAAGATCATCAACATCGTGGAGGTGATGAACCGCCACGAGTACCTGCCCAAGATGCCCACCCAGTCGGAGGTGGACAACGTCTTTGACACCAGCCTGAAGGACGTGCAGCCCTACCTCTACAAGATCTCCTACCAGATCACGGACTCCCTGGGCACCTCGGTCACCACCACCATGCGCCGGCTCATCAAGGACACGCTGGCTCTGTAGGGCCGGATGCCACCGAGGCAGGTTCACCCCGCGTGGTGGCACCTCTCCAGCACAGCCCCTGGCTCTTTGGGACAGCGTCTCTGCTTGGATCCTTCCTCTCTGCCTCCAAAAAGCGTCTGCAGGGAGCTGGACTCGGCCTGGCCCTTAACTGAGGGTTGCTGCCGGTTTGGTTTGCGCTGTGGGGCACTCGCCGGTCCCGGAGAACCGGCTCGGTGACTCCCAGGTTGGCTATGGGGTGGTGAGTCCTCGAGGCGGGAGCTGCTGGTCGGCACGTGCGGCACCGGCACCGGCTCAGCGCTGGGCTTGTGGCCCGGCAGAGCGATGCTGTGGGTCGGCACGGAGCGGGGATGGCGTCCGAACCCTGTCCGGCCCTGCCTGCGGCCGCTCTCCAGCTCACCCTGCGCGGCACAGCCAGCACCAGCCCGGTCCCTCGTCACCGCGCGTGTGTCCCCCGGCAGCACCCTGGTCCCTGGGACTGAGCCGCTTCCCTGTGGGGCCCGGAGATGAACTCGCTGCCTCCTCTGGGGCAAAAATAAAGTATTTCTTCTTTCACACGGAGTCTCGTCCCCTCCTGGCTGATGATGGGGCCGGCATCCACGGCATGGGGGGGAAACAGGCGCCGAGGCTGAGCTGGGGGACCCCATCGTGTCCCCGTGCCGTGGGGCTCGCCGGCCGCAGTGGGATGGGGCAGTGCTGCCCACCCCCCAGCAGCGATACCCTGAGTGGGGCTGCCCCCCAAGCGCAGCCAGGGGAGGGGACGGGGCGATCCCGCTTCCATGCAGGACTCTGCGCCCCTCCGCAGCACCGAGGGGGGGGCAAAGCCGCTTCCCCCGCCCGGGGGGGAGCATCGGCGGGGCACCGGCCTCTCAGCAGGGCGAGGGGGGCCGTGCGGGTGGCTAAGACGGTCCCTGACATCACTTAAACCCTCCCCGTCTGTCGCTGACCCACCGCTGCCCCGCGCACCCGCACTCCGCTCCGGGGAGGAAGAGGAGGAGGAGGAGGAGATGAACGCCAGCACGCAGGCCAGCGCCTGGGGGGACGTGCGGGTGGCCGAAGCCGCCCAAATCACCGTCGTCCTGGTGCTCTGCCTCACCGTCGCCTTCGCCGTCTTCTTCCTCGGCTGCAACCTGCTGCTGCGGGCGGAGAGTCTGGCGGCAGCCCCGGCGCAGGGGGAGCGACGGCCATCCCGCGAGGCCGAGGCGGCCGCCGAGGGGGCGTAGGTGACCGGCGGATGGATGGACGGACGGATGGACGGACGGACGGATGGATGGACAGCAGCGTCTTTGTCCGCAGCGTCTTCGACGGCACTTGGGGACGGAGCGGGATGGCGCCGGGGGCCGCAGCGTCCCCGGCTCGTACAGATGGATTAAAAGGCAACGGGGCCAGCGGAGGCACTGGGGGGGCCAGTCCCGGGGCCGGGTCTGGATCCGGCCGGGGGCGCGGCGGCGCTGGTAATCCTCCCCGAGGGGATTAGAGGAAACTTTTATTCCCTGTTTCAGAGCTAATCCCTGGGCTGGCGGGGCCGGCGCTGCTCGGGGAGGGTCTGGGGCCGCATCCTGCCCCTCCGAACCCCTTGTACCCCCGCCAGCAGAGACGCCAGGGCCGCACCCTGCCCCCCCCAAACCCCTTCTGCCCTTCTCCGAGGGCTGCAGCCACCGCACCCCGCTCCTCCCCGCCCTTTAGACCCTGCTGGCAGGGATGCAATGGCCGCATCCTGCCCCAAACCCCCTGCGAGCAGGGGGTCCCGTGGCCCCGTCCTGCCCCTCCGTGCCCCCCTTTGCTCTCCCTCGGTGATGCTCAGGCCGGATCCTCCCCCTCCATTGCTCCCGGGGCCGCATCCTGCCCCTCCACCCCTCTGGCAACCCCCCCCCCGCCCCGGTCCTAAGCTGCTCCCAATCCTCCGCAGCTGCTGACAGTGGGGGGGAACCGGGGCCACCCCACCCCGGAGCGGGGCTGGCGATGTGGGGGGGCTTCTCCCCCCATCAAACCGGAGGGGGCCCCCCCCCCCACCTTAATCCCACAGCTTTAATAACACCCCTGCAAAGCTCTGCTTAAGGGTCTGGTCCCTGCACATGCATGCCCCCCCCCCCCCCCCCGGGACATGGGACCCCCAGCATGGGGGGGCTCCCCGGACGCCTGGGTCCCCTCTGCGCCTTCCCCCGACCCCCCCCCCCCCGCCCCCAAGCAGGCAGCGGCCATGTAAAAGACTCCATATATTTCACATGTACAAAAAGGCACTGGGGGGGGCGGGGGGGGGGGGGGGGAGTCCGGGGGGATCCGGAGGGGGGGGGGCACCATCCTGCCGCCCCCCCTCCCCCACCCCGGCCTGGCTTTGGTCCCTTTTTTTTGGCAATTAGTGTTCACATCAGTGGTCAAAGTGACGAGCGCGGAGGGGGGCGGGGGGGCCCCCGTGGTCCCCACGGCAGGATGGGAGCTCTGGGGCAGTGACCCCCACGGGGACGAGGGAACCCCGATGGGGAGGGGGCACCCCCACGGGGCGGCACCCCGTGGGGCAGCCACCGCCGCTGGGCCCCCACCGCAGCCGGAGGCAGGATTCGGCCTCTGCTGCAGGCGGACCGGGAGGGGTCCGGGCCACAAGTCCCCCCCCCGGGTGGCGGGGGGGACGGGGACATCGCCTGCGAGCCCAGGCGAGGACGGTGGCCCGGGATGTCCCTGCGCGGTGACCTCCCCTCAGACCTGCGGGGCAGAGCGGGGTGAGGAGGGGAAACTGAGGCAGCCCGGCCGCCGCAGCCTGACCCCCCCCGCCCCCCGCCCGGGTCCTTACCCTCGCTCGGCTACAGGCGGATCCACCTGCGGGCTGCGGGACGGAAGGGACAGGGTCAGGGGACCCCCGGCCTGGCCCGGGGGACGGTCCCGGGTGACCCCAGCGGGGCCGAGGCAGCTGGGGGCCAGTCCTCCAGGCACCAGGCTGGGACCCAGTATTGCACTGGGACCCTGCACTGGGACCCTGCACTGGGACCCAGTATTGCACTGGGACCCTGCACTGGGACCCAGTATTGCAGTGGGACCCAGTATTGCACTGGGACCCTGCACTGGGACCCAGTATTGCACTGAGACCCTGCACTGGGATCCAGTATTGCACTGGGACCCAATATTGCACTGGGACCCTGCACTGGGATCCAGTATTGCACTGGGACCCAGTATTGCACTGGGACCCTGCACTGGGACCCAGTATTGCACTGGGACCCAGTATTGCACTGGGACCCTGCACTGGGACCCAGTATTGCACTGAGACCCTGCACTGGGATCCAGTATTGCACTGGGACCCAATATTGCACTGGGACCCTGCACTGGGACCCAGTATTGCACTGGGACCCAGTATTGCACTGGGACCCTGCACTGGGACCCAGTATTGCACTGGGACCCAATATTGCACTGGGACCCTGCACTGGGATCCAGTATTGCACTGGGACCCAATATTGCACTGGGACCCTGCACTGGGACCCAGTATTGCACTGGGACCCAGTATTGCACTGGGACCCTGCACTGGGACCCAGTATTGCACTGGGACCCAGTATTGCACTGGGACCCTGCACTGGGACCCAGTATTGCACTGGGACCCAGTATTGCACTGGGACCCTGCACTGGGACCCAGTATTGCACTGAGACCCTGCACTGGGATCCAGTATTGCACTGGGACCCTGCACTGGGATCCAGTATTGCACTGGGACCCAGTATTGCACTGGGACCCTGCACTGGGACCCAGTATTGCACTGGGACCCAGTATTGCACTGGGACCCTGCACTGGGACCCAGTATTGCACTGGGATCCAGTATCGCACTGGGACCCTGCACTGGGATCCAGTATCGCACTGGGATCTTGCACTGGGACCCAGTATTGCACTGAGACCCTGCGCTGGGACCCAGTATTGCACTGGGACCCAGTATTGCACTGAGACCCTGCGCTGGGACCCAGTATTGCACTGGGACCCAGTATTGCACTGGGACCCTGCACTGGGATCCAGTATTGCACTGGGACCCCCCACTGCAGCAAAGCCCCCCCATGCTGGAAACCCAGCCCTGCGCCAGGACCCGCACTGGGACCCCGCCTGGCATGGGGATCCTGTGCTGGGGCTCGGCCTGCGGTGGGATCTGTGCTGGGATCCGGTGTCGCACTGGGACCCTGTGCTGGGACCCTGCACTGCATCGAAGACCCCATGCCAGAAACCCAGCCTTGCACCGGGATCCGGTGCCTGGAACCAGCCTTGCACCGGGATCCTGTGCTGGGATCCTGTGCCGGGATCCTGTGCTGGGACCCAGCCTTGCACCGGGATCCCGTGCTGGGATCCTGTACCGGGATCCTGTGCTGGGACCCAGCCTTGCACCAGGATCCCGTGCTGGGATCCTGTACCAGGATCCTGTGCTGGGACCCAGCCTTGCACCGGGATCCCGTGCTGGGATCCTGTGCCGGGATCCTGTGCTGGGACCCAGCCTTGCACCGGGATCCCGTGCTGGGATCCTGTGCCGGGATCCTGTGCTGGGACCCAGCCTTGCACCGGGATCCCGTGCTGGGATCCTGTGCCGGGATCCTGTGCTGGGACCCAGCCTTGCACCGGGATCCTGTGCTGGGATCCTGTGCCAGGACTCTGTGCCGGGAACCAGCCTTGTGCTGGGATCCTGTGCTGGCACCCAGCCCTGCACCAAGATCCTGTGCTGGGATCCTGTGCTGGCACCCAGCCCTACACCAGGATCCTGTGCCGGGACCCAGCCTTGCACCGGGATCCTGTGCTGGGGATCCTGTGCCAGGATCCTGTGCTGAGACCCAGCCTTGCACCGGGATCCTGTGCTGGGGATCCTGTGCCAGGATCCTGTGCTGGGACCCAGCCTTGCACCGGGATCCCGTGCTGAGATCCTGTGCCAGGACTCTTGGGCTGGGACCCAGCCTTGCACCGGGATCCCGCGTCAGGATCCTGCTCCGCTCCGAGGGGCATCCCGGGGCCACAGCGTGCGGGGAGGGGGCGTGCAGGAGGGGGCATGCGGGGCCAGGGGGGATCGGGGGGGGCCCGGGCATGCAGGCGGTACCTGGGGGCTAACAGCTGGACTCGTCGTGGTGGGACGGGTCGCAGAAGAAGCGCGAGCCCCGCTTGGCGGTGCGGGCCGTGAAGGGGACGCTCTTCAGCGCTGCAGGGGGGCACGGGCGGGGAGGGGGGGACAGGGAGACGTCAGCCCCCGCACGCGGGCGGGACGCGGCCGGCCGGGCGGCGAGGGGCGGCGGGGGCCCGTACCGGTGATGATGTCCTCGATGGTGCCGTCCTTGCCCTCGTAGACGGGGCGATGGTCCTTGGCCTGGCGCCGCCGCAGCTCCGCGATCAGCTCCTGCTGCTGCCACTTGTTCCGCTGCGAGGCAGGCGCGGGGGTCCCAGGTTGGGGACGCAGGCGTCCCCTCCGTGCCGCCCCCCCCGGCCCACCCGCGCGCCCACCCACGCTCACCTTCTCCTGCTTCTTCGCCTCCTGCGCCAGCAGCTTCTCCCGCATCACCTCCTCCTGCTTCTTCCGCATCTCGTTCTCCTGCTCCGCGTCCTGCCGGGGCGAGGGGGTGGCGGTGGGAGCCAGCTCCCCCCCGGCCCCCCCGGCGCCAGTGCCACCAACCCCCCGCACGTCCCCTCCCGGCCGTTCCTCACCTTGTAGGAGCGGATGAACCGGACAAAGACCGGGAAGAAGACGGACGGGGGGGTCGTCTTGGGGCTCTCACCGAAATACCGCACCACGGTGTTGTAGGCGTCCTGGAAGAGGGGACGGGGCGGTCACCGACGGGCTGCGCGTCCCACGGCTCCCGGCAGCCTCCCGGCACGAGGAGCGTGCAAAGCAAGGTGGGCACGAGGGCCGTGCAAAGCAAGATGTGCACGAGGGCCGTGCAAAGCAAGGCACGCACGAGGAGCGTGCAAAGCAAGGCACGCACGAGGGCCGCGCAAAGCAAGATGTGCACGAGGGCCGTGCAAAGCAAGGCACGCACGAGGAGCGTGCAAAGCAAGGCACGCACGAGGGCCGCGCAAAGCAAGATGTGCATGAGGGCTGTGCAAAGCAAGGCACGCACGAGGAGCGTGCAAAGCAAGGTGGGCACAAGGGCCGTGCAAAGCAAGATGTGCACGAGGGCCGTGCAAAGCAAGATGTGCACGAGGGCCGTGCAAAGCAAGGCACGCATGAGGAGCGTGCAAAGCAAGATGTGCACAAGGGCCGTGCAAAGCAAGGCACGCACGAGGAGCGTGCAAAGCAAGGTGGGCACGAGGGCCGCACAAAGCAAGATGTGCACGAGGGCCGTGCAAAGCAAGGCACGCACGAGGAGCGTGCAAAGCAAGATGTGCACGAGGGCCGTGCAAAGCAAGGCGTGCATGAGGGCCGTGCAAAGCAAGGCACGCACGAGGAGCGTGCAAAGCAAGGTGGGCACGAGGGCCGCGCAAAGCAAGATGTGCACGAGGGCCGTGCAAGGCAAGGCACGCACGAGGAGCGTGCAAAGCAAGGTGGGCACGAGGGCCACGCAAAGCAAGATGTGCACGAGGGCTGTGCAAAGCAAGGCACGCACGAGGAGCGTGCAAAGCAAGGTGGGCACAAGGGCCGTGCAAAGCAAGATGTGCACGAGGGCCGTGCAAAGCAAGGTGGGCACGAGGGCCGTGCAAAGCAGGGCACGCACGAGGAGCGTGCAAAGCAAGGTGGGCACGAGGGCCACGCAAAGCAAGGCACGCACGAGGAGCGTGCAAAGCAAGGTGGGCACGAGGGCCGTGCAAAGCAAGGCACGCACGAGGAGTGTGCAAAGCAAGGCACGCACGAGGGCCGTGCAAAGCAAGATGTGCACGAGGGCTGTGCAAAGCAAGGCACGCACGAGGAGCGTGCAAAGCAAGGCACGCATGAGGGCCGCGCAAAGCAAGATGTGCACGAGGGCTGTGCAAAGCAAGGCACGCACGAGGAGCATGCAAAGCAAGGTGGGCACGAGGGCCACGCAAAGCAAGGCACGCGTGCATGAGGAGTGTGCAAAGCAAGGCACGCACAAGGGCTGTGCAAAGCAAGATGTGCACAAGGGTCGTGCAAAGCAAAGCACACACGAGGAGCGTGCAAAGCAAGACAGGTGTACATGAGGAGCATGCAAAGTAAGGTGTGCGTGACAAGGTGTGCACAAGGAGCATGCAAAGCAAGGCACAGGCAAGGACCGTGAAAAGCAAGGCACGCACGAGGAGCATGCACAGCAAGGCAGGCGTGCACGAGGAGCGTGCAAAGCAAAGTGTGCATGACAAGGAGTGCACAAGGAGCATGCACAGCAAGGCAGGCGTGCACGAGGAACATGCAAAGCAAGGTGTGCGTGACAAGGCATGCACGAGGGTCGTGCAAAGCAAGGCACAGACAAGGACCGTGAAAAGCAGGCGTGCATGAGGAGCATGCACAGCGAGGCAGGCGTGCACGAGAAGCGTGCAAAGCAAGGTGTGGATGAGGGCTGTGCAAAGCAAGGCAGGCACGAGGACCGTGCAAAGCAAAGTGTGCGTGACAAGGCGTGCACGAGGACCGTGCAAAGCAAGGCACAGACAAGGCTGTGAAAAGCAGGCGTGCATGAGGAGCATGCACAGCAAGGCAGGCTTGCACAAGGAGCGTGCAAAGCAAGGTGTGTGTGACAAGGCGTGCACGAGGAGCGTGCAAAGCAAGGCATGCACGAGGGTCGTGCAAAGCGAGGCGTGCATGACAAGGCATGTACGAGGAGCGTGCAAAGCGAGGCATGCACAAGGGCTGTACAAAGCAAGGTGTGCATGACAAGGAGTGCACAAGGAGCGTGCAAAGCGAGGCATGCATGACAAGGCATGTACAAGGAGCATGCAAAGCGAGGTGTGCACGAGGGCCGTGCAAAGCAAGGCGTGCATGACAAGGAGTGCACAAGGAGCGTGCAAAGCGAGGCGTGCACGAGGGCCGTGCAAAGCAAGGCATGCATGACAAGGAGTGCACAAGGAGCGTGCAAAGCGAGGCGTGCACGAGGGCCGTGCAAAGCGAGGCATGCGTGACAAGGCATGTACGAGGAGCGTGCAAAGCGAGGCGTGCACGAGGGCCGTGCAAAGCGAGGCGTGCATGACAAGGCGCGCGCGAGGAGCATGCAAAGCGAGGCGTGCACGAGGGCCGTGCAAAGCAAGGCGTGTGTGACAAGGAGTGCACGAGGAGCGTGCAAAGCGAGGCGTGCACGAGGGCCGTGCAAAGCAAGGCGTGCGTGACAAGGAGTGCACGAGGAGCGTGCAAAGCGAGGTGTGCACGAGGGCCGTGCAAAGCGAGGCGTGCGTGACAAGGAGTGCACGAGGGCCGTGCAAAGCGAGGCGTGCATGACAAGGCGCGCGCGAGGAGCGTGCAAAGCAAGGCGTGCACGAAGGCCGTGCAAAGCAAGGCGTGCGTGACAAGGAGTGCACGAGGAGCGTGCAAAGCGAGGCGTGCATGACAAGGAGTGCACGAGGGCCGTGCAAAGCGAGGCGTGCGTGACAAGGCGCGCGCGAGGAGCGCGCGAGGCACGGCCGCTCCCCGGCCCTCACCTCAGCCGTCCGTGCGTCCTTCTGCAGCCGCTCCAGCTTGCCCTCGCTGGCGGCCAGGAAGGAGCGCAGGACGCTGTTCTCGTGCAGGCCGCACTCCCGCCGCAGCAGCTCCATGCCCCGGCCCAGCTCCTTCACGTCCAGCAGCACGTTCTCCAGGGACACTGGGGGGACACTGACGGGTCAGGGCCCCGCAGCCCCGGGGGACGGCGAGGCAGGGGCGCGGGGCCGGGGGGCACCTGCGGCCGCCTTCTCCACGAAGTGCAGCTCCTGCCAGAAGGTTGCCAGCTCGGGGTACTTCTCCCGCACCGTCAGCGCGATGAAGTGCAGCAGCGTCATCTTCCTGTCCGTCGACTTGGTGTCCAGGAGCTGCGGGGTAGTTTGGGGGGGGGGCGCGGGGGGTCAGGGCTGCGGGATGGGACCCCCGGGAGCCCACGCGGACGCGGGCAGGAGGTCCGGGGGTGCCCACCAGGTCCAGGCTCTGCAGTTTGAAGCCGTAGACGGCACCACGTTTGCTGCTGTTCATGTAGTTGCCCAGCGCCAAGATGATCTGCACGGGGAAAAACAGCGGGAAGGGGGGGGTCAGGGAGGAACGAGACCCCCGCGGGACCCCCCCCGCCCGGCTACGGCAAGGATGGAGGGCAGGACTCCGACCCAGCCGGTCCCCACGTCCCCCGGTCCCCCTCCGACCACGCTCACCTCCAACATGTGCTTCAGCTTCTGGGAGGACTTGACGGAGGCCGAGGCCGCGATGATGGCGTTGAGCTGCTGCAGGGGGACAGGAGGGCAGGGCTCAGGTGGGGCGGGGGGGGTCCGGGCACGCCCCGCGGGTGCGATCCCCCCCTCCCCGGCTCCATACCGGCGTCAGCATCTGGAGGTTTTCGGTGAAGTTGCCGAGGAAGGCCATGATGGCCATGCGCTGGGGCAGCCGCTCCACCTTGCTGAACTGCAGCATGAAGCGGTCCTCGTCCGCCAGCTCCTCCAGCGGCTTGCGCTCCCGCTCGTACTGCCGCAGCGCCTTCACCTCCGCCTCCGTCGGCAGGAACCGCATCAGGCACTCCACAAAGTCCACCGGCAGCGTCGCCAGGTCGAACCTGCCCCGCGCCCGCGCCGTTGGGGACCAGCTCCCCGCTGCGCCCTGCCTGGGCCCCCTGCACCCCAACCGCCCCCCCTGCACCCTGCCTGGGCCCCCTGCACCCCAGCCAGACCCCCCTGCACCCTGCCTGGGCCCACTGCACCCCAGCCAGACCCCCTGGGCCCCCTGCACCCCAGCCGGACCCCCTGCACCCTGCCTGGACCCCCTGCACCCCAACCACCCCCCCTGCACCCTGCCTGGACCCACTGCACCCCAACCACCCCCCCTGCACCCTGCCTGGACCCACTGCACCCCAACCAGCCCCTTTGAACACTGCCTGGCCCCCCTGAACCCCAACCAGCCCCTCCTGCACCCCAGCCAAACCCCCTTCACCCCAACCAGCCCCCTTGAACACTGCCTGGCTCCCCTGAACCGCAGCCAGCCCCCCTGCACCCTGCCTGGACCCACTGCACCCTGCCTGGACCCACTGCACCCCAATCGCCCCCCCTGCACCCTGCCTGGCCCCTCTACACCCCAGCCAGACCCCCTGCACCCTGCCTGGACCCACTGCACCCCAACCAGCCCCCCCTGCACCCCAGCCAGATCCCTTGAACCCTGCCTGGCCCCTCTACACCCCAACCAGCCCCCCTGCACCCTGCCTGACCCTCTGCACCCCCTGCACTTTGCCTGGCCCCCCTGCACCCCAGCCAGACCCCCCTGCACCCTGCCTGGACCCACTGCACCCCAACCACCCCCCGTGCACCCTGCCTGGACCCCCTGCACACTAGCCAGCCCCCCAGCACCCTGCCTGGACCCACTGCACCCCAGCCAGCCCCCCCTGCACCCTGCCTGGACCCCCTGCACCCCAGCCAGACCCCTTGAACCCTGCCTGGCCCCTCTGCACCCCAACCAGCCCCCCTGCACCCTGCCTGGCCCTCTGCACCCCAACCAGCCCCCCTGCACCCTGTCCGGACCCACTGCACCCCAGCCAGACCCCCTGCACCCTGTCTGGACCCACTGCACCCCAGCCGGACCCCCTGCACCCTGCCTGGACCCCCTGCACCCCAACCGCCCCCTCTGCACCCTGCCTGGACCCACTGCACCCCAGCCAGCCCCTTTGAACACTGCCTGGCCCCCCTGAACCCCAACCAGCCCCTCCTGCACCCCAGCCAAACCCCCTTCACCCCAACCAGCCCCCTTGAACACTGCCTGGCCCCCCTGCACCCCAGCCAGCCCCCCTGCACCCTGCCTGGACCCACTGCACCCCAACCACCCCCCCTGCACCCTGCCTGGCCCCCCTGCACCCCAGCCAGACCCCTTGAACCCTGCCTGGCCCCTCTGCACCCCAACCAGCCCCCCTGCACCCTGCCTGGACCCCCTGCACCCTGCCTGGACCCACTGCACCCCAATCAGCCCCCCTGCACCCTGCCTGGACCCCCTGCACCCTGCCTGGACCCACTGCACCCCAATCAGCCCCCCTGCACCCCAGCCAAACCCCCTGCACCCCAGCCAGCCCCCTTGAACACTGCCTGGCCTCCCTGCACCCCAGCCAGACCCACTGGGCCCCCTGCACCCCAGCCGGACCCCCTGCACCCTGCCTGGACCCCCTGCACCCCAACCGCCCCCCCTGCACCCTGCCTGGACCCACTGCACCCCAGCCAGACCCTTTGAACACTGCCTGGCCCCCCTGAACCCCAACCAGCCCCTCCTGCACCCCAGCCAAACCCCCTGCACCCTGCCTGGGCCCACTGCACCCCAGCCAGACCCCCTGCACCCTGCCTGGACCCACTGCACCCCAACCACCCCCCGTGCACCCTGCCTGGACCCCCTGCACACTAGCCAGCCCCCCAGCACCCTGCCTGGACCCCCTGCACCCTGCCTGGACCCACTGCACACCAGCCAGCCCCCCTGCACCCTGCCTGGACCCACTGCACCCCAGTCAGCCCCCCTGCACCCCAGCCAAACCCCCTGCACCCCAGCCAGCCCCCTTGAACACTGCCTGGCCTCCCTGCACCCCAGCCAGACCCCCTGCACCCTGCCTGACCCTCTGCACCCCCTGCACTTTGCCTGCCCCCCCCTGCACCCCAGCCGGCCCCCCTGCACCCCAGCCAGACCCCCTGCACCCCAGCCAGCTCCCCAATACCCCCCCGCCCCCCACTGCACCCCGGCACGGGGGCACGTACGTGTGGATGGCCCTGCAGATCTCCTCGGCGCTGCGGCCCGCCTTGCGCAGGGTGATGGCCAGGTTCTTGGCGCGGTTGGCCTCCAGCAGCGTCACCTTGCTGGCTGCCTTCTGCGACGCCTTGTTCTTGGCACAGACGAGGTCGAGGGCCGGACCCTGCGCCTTGGTCTTGAAGAGCTCCTCGAAGCGTTCCAGGTCAAGGTCCTGGTGGAACGAGGCAGGGGGGGCTCAGAGGTGGCAGCGGCGGCGGTGGCGCCCACCCAGCCGCTCGGGCCAGGAGTCCCGAGCTCACCTCCAGCACCCGCTCGTCGTCCAGCTCGCTGAACACCGTCCCGCTGATCTGGTTGGGCTTCAGCGCCGTCCAGTTGAAGACGGGCAGCCGGAACTTGGTCTTGATGGGCTTCTTGATCCGGATGGCTGCCAGCGGGGCAGGAGCCAGCTCAGCCCCCGCCGGGGCAGGGGGACGCATCCTGTGCCCACCCTGAGCCACCCGAGTCCGGCGCATCGGTCCCCAAGCTGTCACCATCCCCTGGGCCTCCCCGGCCCCATCCCGTGGTCCCTGCACCCCTCCCTTGGCGACCGCAACCCCGACGCTCCGGTTCCTGCAACCCTTCCCCCGTCCCCACGGCCTCTCCGTCCCCGTCCCCACGGCCTCTCCGTCCCCGTCCCCACGGTCCCCGCGCCCTCCCCACCTACCCGAGAGCCCGACAGTGAGGGCGATGGAGGGTGAAGCCCCAGGCAGCGGCGGGGCCGGGGGGCACTTGCCTGCGAAGGGAGTAGGGGGTGAGCCCCTGCCCCGGCGGGGACGGCCCCGTTTAGGGGACACCCCGGGGACCCTCACCTGGGAGTGGGGGGGCGGGGGGCGGCAGGGGGGGCGGCGGAGGGGGCGGGGGGGGCGCAGCCTCCACGGGGGGCAGGACGGGGAGCCGCAGGGCCTCCTCCAGGGGCTCGGGTTCGGGCCGGGGAGGGGGCTCGGTGCCCGGTACGGGGGGCGGCTCGGAGCCATAGCGCCGCCGGAAAGCCTCGTCCTTCTCCTTGATCATCCGCCGCAGCGTGTGCACTTGGTGGCTCGTGTGCTCGTAGGTCTCCTGGGGATGGCGAGCGTCAGGCTCGGGGCGGGGGGGGGCCAGGACCCTGCCCCACGGCCCCCGCGGCCCCACCACGCACCTTGACCACCTCCAGCTCCTTCTCCCGCTGCAGCAGCTGCTTCTCCAGCTCCGCCACCCGCATCATGTTCTCGTTCTCCAGGTCCAGCAGCTTCTCCGTTAGCTGCGGGGGGGGGGACACGCACACGGCTGTGACGCCGGCTCGGGGACCCCCCGCCCGGTATCACCGCTGACCTCCCCGGGGGCAAAGCCAGACCCCGGGAGGGGACGCCCCGGGACCCGGCGAGGAGGGGCCCTGCGTCCCCCCGCCCACACGTACGTGGGACAGATGCTCCTCCAGCTCCTCCACCTTCTCCAGGGCCACGTTCTTGGTCTCGGCGTCCTCCAGCAGCCCCCCCACGTCGAAGACGTTGTCCAGGTACGCCTGAATCTGCACCTGCAGCTTCTCGCTCTCCGTGTGCCTCGACTTCTGCGGGCATCGGGGCAGCGTCAGGGACGGGGGGGGGACGGGGGCTCCTCGGGGCAGCCCCCTCAGCCCCCCCCGACCCCCCGTACCTGCAGGAACTCCTCCAGCCCCAGCTTGGTGAACTCGTACTGGAGGTGGACGCGGAAGTTCATGTCCTCCACCGAGTGCACCACGATGTTGATGAACTGCATGCAGGCGACCTGCGGGCAGGGCTGGCGTCACCAGGAGCCCCCCCAGCACCCCCTGCCGTCCCAAAGCCCTCCTCGCCCAGGACCGGGTTGGCCCACCATGAAGTCGATGCTGCTGTCCTCGTTGCGGAAGTAGTCCATCAGCCGCTCGAAGCGGTGCTTCTCCTTGCAGACCTGAGCGGGCAGCAGACGCGGGGTTAACCTGGCTTGGCCACCCCCCACCCCCCCAACCACCAGCCCCCATCCCCTGGGCTCCAGTCCCCTACTCCCAGTCTGGTCCTGGTGCCCCCAGACCCCCCAGTCCAGCCTGGCCTCGTCCTCCTTCATGGCCCCATCCCCTGCGCTCCAGACTCCCCATCCCAGCCTGCTCCTGGTGTCCGTTCCTCCCTTCCCTGGGTCCTGGTCCCTGATCCCAGCCTGCTCCTGGTGTCCCCAGTCCCCCCCCCATCCCAGCCTGCTCCTGGTGTCCCCAGTCCCCCCCCCATCCCAGCCTGCTCCTGGTGTCCCCAGTCCCCCCCCATCCCAGCCTGCTCCTGGTGTCCCCAGTCCCCCCCCATCCCAGCCTGCTCCTGGTGTCCCCAGTCCCCCCCCCATCCCAGCCTGCTCCTGGTGTCCCCAGTCCCCCCCCCATCCCAGCCTGCTCCTGTCTCCCCCCAGGTCCCCCCCATCCCTGCCCCTGCTCCCCCCGTACCTCCTTGAAGTTGTCGAAGGCAGCGAGGATGATCTCGTGGCCGCCCCTCACCAGGCAGACGGCCGCCAGCAGCTCCAGCACCAGCGCCTTCGTCCTACGGCAGAGCAGCACCGGCACCGTCACACCCGGCCGGCACCGGGGACCCCCACCCTGCCAGCCCCCCCCCCCCCCGCCCCTTACCTGGGGTTCTTGTTATTGAGGCTCAGGGCGATCTCGTTGACGGCGTGGGGATGGGACATGACCAGGTTGAAGCCGTACTGCGGGCAAGGAGCGGGGACGGCGTTAGCGGCGCCGGCACGGCAGCGGCACTGGGGGCATTGGCGTCGTCCCCCCCGCAGGGCGGCGGTACCTGGTAGTTCATGATGGCCCGGAGACACATGATGCAGAGGTGGACGTCGTCCTTCTGGCTCACCAGGCGCGAGTTCTTCAGCGCCCTGCGGCTCGGCAGCGTGCCATAGCTGGGGGGACACCGGGCACCGGTGAGCGGGACCCTCGCACTGCCGGTGCTGCACCGCCAGCGCTCGCCCGGGCGGGAACCAGCCCCGCGGGACCACGGTGGGGACCAGGGTGGGGACAGCGTGGGGACAGCGGGGCTTTCGAAGGGGCAGAGGAAGAGAGAAGCGGCCGGAGGGCGACAGGGACAGAGGCTGGCGGAGACGCGGAGCGAAGCCGCCACGAGCGCCGGGCCGGCCCCAGGCAGCCGGTACTTACCCGGCGGGCGAGCGGCGAGGCGGGTGCGGAGAAGAGAGAGAGAGAGCGCAGCCAGAGAGGGGGGGCCCCGGCCCTGGAAGCAGAGACGGGGCGCGTTACCCCGGGGCGCGGGGGCAGAGCCAGAGCGGGGGCGAGCGGAGGCAGCGTGGCCGCAGCAGGCAGAGGGACGGGGCGGGCGGCGCGGGCAGGACGGGGACGGCAGCGCCGAACCGCTGCGGACGAGCAGGGCACGGCACGCCCGGCCGGCAGGATGGGACACGGCACGCGAGGCAGCGCAGGCTGCGGCACGCGTGGCACGTGCCCACGGCACAGCCACACCGTGGGGCAGCCGGCACACGGGACGTGGCACGTACCATGCACGCGATGGCGCACGACACAGGACAGGACAGCACGTGGCACAGCACGCACCACGGGCAGGACGGCGCGTGGCACGGCACGCACCACGGGGCAGGATGGCACGCGGCACGGTACGCACCACGGGCAGGGCAACGCGTGGCACGGGGCGGGATGGCGCACGGCACAGCACGCGCCGCGGGCAGGACTGTGCACGGCACAGGGCACGATGGCACGGCACGCAGCACGGGCAAGACGGCGCAACGGCACAGCACGCACCGCGAGGTAGCGGGCACGCGGCACGCGCCACGGGCAGGACGGCGCGTGGCACGGCACGCAGCAAGCGGCAGCACCGCAGCCAGCCGGAGCCGGCAGAGCCGGGCAGGTGCTGGGCGCAGCGGCGGGACGTACCCCTGCAGCCGGCCGGCGTGGCGGGTACGTACCGTAGGGCGGTCTGGCGGGCAGAGCGGGCGAGGCTGCTGGCGAAGGGGGCGGGCAGGGCGCTGGGGTGCTGCAGATCCTCGATGGACCTGCTCCAGGCGCGCAGCTTCTCCAGCGCGCCGTCCTCACCGCCTTCCAGGCCCTCAAAATCCAACCTGGGTGGGACACGCGCGCGGGGAGGGGCACACGGCTTTGGCGCGGAGCGGCGCGGCCACCGCAGCAAGCGCGGAAGCGGGTGGCGGCTGGGCAGCGGCAGGGCAGGGAGAAGCGCGAGGGTGGCCCTGGGGACCCCCAGCCCCAGCCCGGGCGGGCAGGAGGGGGGGGGCCGAGCATCCCACGTCCCCCGGGACCCCACGGCAGGCGGGTCCCCACGTGCCGGCCAGGCTGCCCCGGTGCCGATAAGGGGCCAAGCGGTGTCGGCCACCTGCAGCAGGGAGCAGCCACGGGGCACCGGGACCCTTCACGTCGCAGGTCCCCCAGCACCCCGGGACCCCCAGCACCCCACTCACATGACGGCGCACTGGGCGAAGGACAGGTAGTTCACCAGCACGTCCAGCCCCTTGTTCTCATCGTTGAGGAACTCGCGCACCCACCTACGGTACCAGGCACCCATCAGGGCCCGCGGGAGCCGGGGACCGCCGGCACCCCCCGGCGTGATCCACGGGCGCCCCCGGCCCGCCGCAGGGATGGGGAGGGGGTGGCGGGGGCATCTCCGGCGGCCGTTGCGGCCCCTCCGCTATCGCCCGTGCCAGCGCCGGCACGGCTTTATCTGCCGGCTGCAGAGCGGGGAGGGCTCGGCCCGGGGCGCGAGGCGGGAAGCCGAGCTGGGCGCTGGGGCCGTGCCCCCGTCCCCAGCCCTGGGCACCCCGGGGTGGGGGGGTTCGGGGTGCCCCGGCCCCCTGGGAGGGTGCTAAGGCGCACGTGTGAGGTGCTGCGCAGGGCAAGGAGCCCGGCTGGGATACGTCCGGGGACAGGGACGTGGGGGGGGGGTGCAAGGGGGGTGTGTGGGCGTATGGGGGGGGGGTGCACGTGGTGTGTGTGTGCATGGGATGTGCATGGGGGGGGTGTCCATTGGGGGGGTGCATGGGGGGGTGGGTGTATAGGGAGTGTGCCCAAGGGGTGCGTGGGCACGGGGGGGCGTGCATGGAGTGTGCGTGTGTACGGGGAGCGTGCACAAGGGGGGGTGTCCACTGGGGGGGTGTCCATTGGGGGGGTGTCCATGGCAGGGGGTGCACGGGGAGAGGGGCAGCGTGCACGGGATGTGCATGGGGGGGGGGCTGCACATGGGGCAGTGCCTGCACAGGGAGAGGGACCGTGCACATGGGGGGGGGCTCCATGCACGGAGAGACAGGGCTGCGTGCACGGAGAGGGGGGGCACAAAGTGGGGTGTGGGTATGGTAGGGGGGTCCCTGCGCCTGCCCGTGCCCTGCCCGCAGCCCTGCCCGCGGCCGGGGCCGTGAGTCAGGCAGCAGCAGGAGCCGGGGGGGCCGGGGGGGCCGCGGCCGCCCCTTTCCTGCCGGCGCCAGCCCCTCGCCCCAGCCCGTTTCCTGTCTCCGGCTGCTGCTATTTTCGGGCCGCGAGCAGGGAAGAGCCAAATGGCGTGGCCGTGGCGGGGCCGTGGCGGGGCCGGTGGCGGGGCGCAGCCCGGCACGTGCACGAGCCACCCCGAGCACGCGGGCGTGACCACAGAGCCGGGCACCCACCGGTGACGTCCCCAGGAACGTCCCCGTCCCTCCGGCCAGCCCGTGCGGCGTCCGCGCGTCTCCCCACGCGCCGGAGGGACGAGCCGCCGGTTGCGGGGTCGGGGTGCCGCTGGCTCGGGGATGGTGCCGAGCCCTCCGGTGCTGGGAGGAGCCGGGCAGGATCCGGCCATGCTGCTTCACGCAGGGCGTCATCACCGGCCCATCCGCCCGCGGCATCCGCCCCCGGGACCTGCTCGCCGGCAGCCCTGGCCCGCGGCACGGCCAGAGCAGGAACCGGCCCAGTTCCTGCAGCGCCTCCAACTTCCCCTGCAGCTGCGGCGGGGCCGGGGCCGGGACCCTGTGCCCCCCCGCCCCCCCCCCCCCCCCCCCCCCGCCGGGACCCCACGCTCACCCGATGTGGTTCGTCCTCAGGCTGATCTCCAGCTCGCGCAGGACCTTGGTCGACTCCTGCACCCTCCTCCTGAACTTCTGGGGGCAAAGCGAGGCTGAGCCGTGCCCCCCCATGGTCCCCCAGCCCCCCTGGACCCCCCCCCCCGACCCCCCCCAGCCCCTGACCTTCCGTGTGACCCCCGGCTCCAGGAAGCTGCGCAGTTTCTGGATGTAGGCGTGGGGGGGGCTCTTCACCTGGAACCGCTCCTGGGGGCGATGGGGGGGTTGGTTACACCGGCACGGCAGCACGGCCCCCCCCCAGGACCCCCCATGGCCCCCCCAGCCCCCCACCTGGTCACAGATGAGGTCCCACTTCTTCTCGTTGTCGTACTGGCGCAGGAGCCGGGCTTTGTCCGGGGGCAGGTTCATGGAGCTCTGGGGGCAGAGGGGGGGACATCACCCTGGGGGACACGGGGACGCTGCCCCCCCCCGAGGGCGCCCAGCCCCACGGCACGGCCAGGGTCCCCCCCCACGGGCACCCGGCCCCACGGCACGGCCAGGGTCCCTGGCACTGGGAAGCACTGGTGGGCACGGGGCCACGCGCGTGGCACGGGGACGGCAGACGCCACCAGCACCACGTGCCAGCCACCGGCAGCACCAAATCTCCCCAGCGCCGACACGTCCTTCCTGTCTGCACCCGCTTCCTCGCCCGCAAACCGCAGCCTCCGCTCCCCGACTGCGGCACAAAGCTCGGCAGCGGTACCCGGCTCGCCAGGGCGCTGGGCATCTTCATAGCGGACCCCGGGGACCGCTGGTGCAGGATGCGGCCCGGGGCACCCGTATTGGCAAGGACACAAATGGGATGCCACGATGGAAACCGGGGATGCTGGATGGCTGCGGGCTTGGGACTGCGCCGGCGGGCGACGCCACCCCACTGGGTGATGCCGTGCTGGCGGGCGATGCCACCCCACTGGGTGATGCCGTGCCGGCGGGCAATGCCATGCCGGCGGGCGATGCCACCCCACTGGGTGATGCCACCCCACTGGGTGATGCCGTGCCGGCAGGCGATGCCACCCCACTGGGTGATGCCGTGCCGGCGGGTGATGCCGTGCCAGCGGGCGATGCCACCCCACTGGGTGATGCCACCCCACTGGGTGATGCCGTGCCGGCAGGCGATGCCACCCCACTGGGTGATGCCATGCCGGCGGGTGATGCCATGCCAGCGGGCGATGCCACCCCACTGGGTGATGCCACCCCACTGGGTGATGCCATGCCGGCAGGCGATGCCATGCCAGCGGGTGATGCCGTGCCGGCGGGCGATGCCACCCCACTGGGTGATGCCACCCCACTGGGTGATGCCATGCCGGCGGGCGATGCCGTGCCAGCGGGCGATGCCACCCCACTGGGTGATGCCACCCCACTGGGTGATGCCGTGCCGGCGGGCGATGCCACCCTGGCAAGGCAGCTCCCAGGCAGTGCCGTCAGCAGGAGCCGGCCACCGCCACAGCCGGGAGGTGCCGGCACTCCACCCGCCCCGCGGCGGCTAAAATTATCCCTCCGCTGGTCATCCCGGCCCAGCGGAGCCGCAGGAAACCGGGACAGAGCCTGGGCGAGGCCGCGCACCCCGGGGGGGGGGGGGGACACACAGTCCCACGGGAACGGGGATGTCACCGCCAGGATGGGGTCCCCCCAGAATTGCCCTGGGGTCGGGGACGGTGCCTCCCTCCCCACAGGGCCACGCTTATTTGTATATCGTGGCCAACGGCAAAATCACGGGGCCCCCGGGGACACCCCGGGGACGGGGGATGGGGGGGGCACACGGAGGCCCCGAGTGGGGGCGGGGGGCACCGGGGGGGCTTTGAAGCGCAGCCGCCCTCGCCGGCATTCCCGCCGCTCGGCTTCCTGCCTTTGTGGCGGGAGCAGGGCCGCTCCCGGCCGGGCACTTCCTCCACCACCGCCCCCCACCGGGACCCCCCCCCGGCTGCACTGGGACGGACCCCCCCGGGGACTGGGGCTACGGAGGCTGGAGCCCACCCCGGGGCTGGGGGACACCCGGGGACGGATCCTGCCTGTTCGGGGGCTGCCGGCGCTGCAGCCCCATCACACGATGAAATATTTTCCTCCCCAGCAGTAGCCGGGATGGCACCGGGCGATGCCGATGCCAGAGGGGTGGTATTTTGGGGGTGCCGGAGGAACCCCAATGCCCCCCCCCCCCCAGAATCCCCAATCCCGGCATCGGCATCGCCCGGCAGGATGTGTGTCCCCCCCGCTGGCCCCATGGGGACCGGCTGCCGCATCCGCCCCGCGTGGGATGCGGGGACGGGTGACGGCCCCGTGGGCGGGTGCCACTCGCCGCTGGCAGGACAGTCCCACGCTGGGGGTGCCGGTGCCCCCTGGTAGCCCCCGGTTCCAGCTCCCAGAGCCCCACGGGGCCACGTTCGGCATTTCCTGCCTGGACGCGGCTTCTGCTGGCTACGGCCACCACCGGGATGGCGGTGCCAGGCATGGGGGGCCGTGTGCCCCGGGTGTCACCCAGCCATGGTGTCCCTGCTGGTGTCCTGCCGCCCCCCAAACAAAGCCAAAGCTGTGCCGGCACCGTGGATGGGCCACCCCACCACGGGTGGACTACGGGGCCACCGCGCTGTGCCGTGAGCCAGGCGCTGGTGGGACGCGGTGGCCCCCGTGGCATCGGTGGTCCTGATCGGTGGCACCACGGAGCCCGGGGTCACGCCGTGGGGATGGGGTCACCACCGAGCCACATCCCAGTGACAGGGTGGCACCGCAGCCTTGGCCAGTGACCGCTGCAGGAAGGCCACCGCCCCGGCCGTGACAGTGGACTGGAGACCACGCAGGGCACCCGTGCCCATGGGGACACCCCACCCGCGGGGACCCCCAGCCCTGGGGACCCCCAGCCCTGGGGACCCTGCACCCACGGGTGCCCCAGCCCCGGGGACACCGCACCCACGGGACCCGCGCGCCGCCTCCATGGGACTTTCCCTGTCAAAAAGTCCCGGGGCCCAAGGGGCCCCTGCGGTGGCACCGGGAGTGGCGTCACCCCCCCCGGGGCTGTCCCGGGACGGGCTTCCCCCGCGGCTGCCCCCGGTCCCGCGGCCACTGCCCATCCCCGCGGGCACCGGCGCTCCCTGCCCGCCCCCGGTTTCTCCGGGCGCCGGTGCCGTCCCCAGCGGCGCCCGCCCGCCCGCAGCCGGACGCCGGGAGGGGAGCGCGGCGGCGGGGCGCGTCAGGCCCGGGAGGGCGCACCGGGAGGGGTCCCGGGTGGGGGCGAACCGGGAGAACGCAGCGGGACCCGGGGGAAGCGCAGCGGGAGCCGGGACGGAGCACGGGGGAAGCGCACCGGGGGGGGGCACACCGGGAACCGGAGGGGCGCGGCGGGCGGGGGCGCAGCGGGCGGCCGGGGCCGCGGCGGGGGTCGGTCTCTCACCAGCACCAGGGCGAAGCGCTCCTCCAGCTCGCAGGGCTCCGGCATCGGCATCTTGCCGGGGGCGAGCAGCCCGGGCCCGCCCGGGGCCGCCGCCGCTCCCGGGCCCCGGGGCAGCGCCTCCCCGTCCGCGCTCTCCACGTTCCCCATCCCCGGCCCAGGCACCGGGGGGCGGCGGGGAGGCTCAGCCCGTCGCGTCCGGCCGCCGCCGCCGCCTCCCGGCCCCGCCTCGCCCCGCCCCGCCCGGCCCCGCCCCGCCCCGCCGGGCCGCCCGCGCTTCCGCGGCGGAGGCGCCAGGGGGCGCCCAAGGGCGGACGGGCGGCGGCGCCACCGGGGGGCGCCCAAGGGCAGGGAGCGAGCGGGAGGTGCCGATTGGCCCGGCCGCGGTCACGGCGGCCAATGAGCGTCGCGCTTCTGAGCGGCGGAGGGGGCGCCTGGCCAACGGCGGCGCTCGGGCGCGGCCGGCCGCCAATGGGCGGCGGCGGCGGCTCGTCCCGCCCCGCCCCGAGCGGTGACGGCGGGCCAATAGAACGAGGAGGAGGGCGGGCCTCCGCGGCGCGCCGGCCAATGAGGGCCGGGGGCGTGGCGGAGGGGGGGATCGTTCGAGGCCTGGCACGGACGGCGGAGCGCCGCGCAGGTGAGGGCTGGGGGGACCGCGGCGGCGGGGGGGTCCGGCCCGGCCTCGGGGGTCCCCGCCGCCCCCCGGGGCCCTCGCGGCGCCTGCGGGCCCCGGGCAGCCCCCCCGCCCCATCAGGCCTCGTCCCGGAGGGGCCCGGCCTGGGCCAGCTCCTGCCCCCCCCACCAGGCCTCACCCCGGGGGGCCCGGGCGGCTCCTGCCCCCCCAGCAGGCCTCGCCCCGGGGGGACGCGGCCTGGGCAGCTCCCGCCCCCCCCCCAGGCCTCGCTGCGGTGTGGGGGGGGGGTTGTACAGGCGGGTCTGGCCCCCCGTGGGGGGCTCCCTCTGGTTCCAGGGGGCTGCAGCGGGGTGGGAGCCGGGGCGAGGCCCCCTCGGCGGCGCCCGCAGGGGAAGCGGGCCGTTGCTGGCGGGCCCGGGGCAGTGCCAGTGCCAGGGCCGGGCCCGGGTGCAGGCGCCGGTGGGTAAAGGTCGGCCAGCAGCGACGGTCCCGGTTACCCATTGACGACAGCGCCCGGCAGCCGCCCTCGGGCCACCGACCGGCACAAGCGAAACCGAAACGGCTCCGGCCCGGTCTCACGTCACTCGTGCCAAGTGAAGGGCTGCTGTCCCGGCTCCCTGGCCCCGCTGAGGGAGGCCCGGGTCCTTCTGCCGTCCCGGGAGCCGGGACCCACCTGCCGCCTCCGTGGGGAGAGCAGGCCCTGCCTGATGAAACTCGCTGTCACAGCCGCCTGCCACGCCGGGGGAGGCCGTCGCGCACCTCCGCAGCCACCACACCCCGCCCAGAGCCAGCTTCCCCATTGCCTTGTGCAACCCCCGGCGAGGCCGCGGGGCAGCAGCCTCTGCTTCTGCCCCGCCGTGAGGCCGAGCCAGGAGGTCCCCGTTGGCGTGGCGGCACCGGCCCAGTGACAACTGAGCTCTCCCTGTCCCAGTGCTGGGGCGAAAGCAGCGCAGCCCTGGGCAAGGCCGGCGGGCGCAGGGGTTCGTGCCGGTGTGGCAGGAGGTGACCCTGGGCTGTCCCCTCCGCCAGGGTGGCCGGTTGACAGCCCCGCAGCCCCTCGGGCTCCGTCTGCCCCGGCCTGCTCAGTCCCTTCCACCCCTGGGGGACAGGCGGCTCGTGCCACTTGCTGGGCTGGTCGGGCTCCGGCAGGTGCCAGGGTAAACAGTGCTGGCCGAGCCAGCCGGACCAGAGGCTCACGGAGGGGACGAAGCAGGAAGGGGCGAGGAGGAGGAGGAGGCCCTGCAGGGAGCCTCGCGCTGCCGGAGCCTTCTCTGGGGACGTCATTACGGGCGCTAATAGCAGCCTGGCACAAAGACGCTTTCCAGCTGCCGGCAGTGCTCCCGTGGGGTCGGGGCCTCCCCGGGGGCAGCCCCGGTCTCGCAACAGCCCGCAACGCTTGCACCAGCTGAGTGAGGAGGGCTCCGGCGCCCGGCCGGCACAGAGCGTGGCAGATCCCAAGCAGCCCGCGGCTCCTGCCGCTCGCTCCGCGCGGGACGGGCAGGTCCTCGGCTCGCACTGAGCTCCTCCGCCGCGTGGCGGGAGCTTTGGGAGCACGGGAGGGCTCCGGCGTCCCCCTGACCCACCTCCCCTCTTGCAGCTTGCACCCCTGCGAAGCGGCCGGCGGGCCCACTCCCAACCCGGCACCATGAATGTCTTCGACCGAAACATCAACTTTGACGCCCTCTTCAAGTTCTCCCACATGTGAGTAACGCCTCGGGCAGGCCGAGCTCGAGTGGGGGGGTTCACGGGGGGGGCTGTGCCCAGCCTCACCACCGCCCCCTCGCCCGCAGCTCGGCCTCCACCCAGGAGCACCTGAAGAGGGTCTACGCCAGCTTCGCCCTCTGCATGTTCGTGGCGGCCGCGGGGGCCTACATCAATGTGGTGACCCACCTCTTCCAGGTGAGGGGCCTTTGGGGCGTCGCGGGGGGCCCCCACACTCACACCCCTCTGCCCGCGCCGCCCCGGTGAGGCAATGCCGGGCCCCCATCTGCCTCTCACCCCACAGTTCAGCCTCCTGACCGGCCTGGGCGCCCTGGGGCTGATGATCTGGCTGACGGCCACCCCGCACAGCCGGGAGACGGAGCAGAAGAGGCTGGGGATGCTGGCCGGCTTCGCCTTCCTGACAGGTAGGTGGGTGCCGGGGACCCTCCTGAGTCCCGTGGGACCCCGAGCCCCGGGGAGGGGGGGGACGAGGGCCCTGACACAGCACCCACCGGCTCCGAAGTGGCTCCGGTGACACCCCGCTCTGTCCTTCCAGGCATCAACCTGGGGCCCCTCCTGGAAATGTGCATCTCCATCAACCCCAGGTAGGAGCGTGATCCCCCCCCAGCCACCCCCCGCCGACCCCCCCAGGCCCCCTTCACCCCCTCTCCTCTCTCCTAGCATCATCCCCACCGCCTTCCTGGGCACCGCCACCATCTTCGCCTGCTTCTCGCTGAGCGCCCTGTACGCCCGGCGCCGCAGCTTCCTCTACCTGGGAGGTGAGGGGGGCCGGGGGGGGGGCCCACAGGGGGCTGGGGGGCTCCCTGCACGGGGCGGGGGGCACCCCACGGCAGAGCCGGGGCCGGCCCTCACTCCCTGCCCTCTCCCCGCAGGTTTCCTGCTCTCCGGCCTCACCTTGATGCTTCTCTCCTCCCTGGTTAACGCCTTCGTGGGATCCACTTGGCTCTTCACGGTGAGTCCCCTCCTGTCCGCCAGGACGCTGCGGAGGACAGATGGACAGACGGACGTCAGCTCGCGCCGGTGACGCCAACTCGGGGCCGTCCCCACCTAACGTCCCCTCTCCCTCCCGCAGGCCAACCTCTACCTGGGGCTGATGATCATGTGCGGCTTCGTGCTCTTCGACACGCAGCTCATCATCGAGAAGGCGGAGAGCGGGGACAAGGATTACATCTGGTGGGTGCCGGGGCTGGGGGGGGCGGCAGGGGACACGGGGACACGGGCCGGGCCCCCCTGAGCGCGTCCCTCTGTCCCCGCAGGCACTGCGTCGATCTCTTCCTCGACTTCGTCAACATCTTCCGGGAGCTGCTGATGATCCTGGGCATGACCGAGGTGGGTGACGGTCCCCCGGGCATGGCCGGGGGGGGACAGCCCTGCCCCTCGGTGACACGGGGAGGGACGGGGGCCACGGACCCGGCCGTGACCGGCCGCCTCTCCTCTTGCAGAACAAGAAGAAGGAGAAGAAGTGAAGCGGCTCCAGGCCGAGGTGGAGCTGTCCCCATCCAGTCCCCGTCCCCACCCCGTCCCCGTCCCCTCTCCGATTCATTAAAGGGGTTGCGCTTTGCTGCCGATGAAAAGCAGCCCAGAAGCTTTCGCACCTTGTGGGTTTTTCTCTCGTTTAGCTTTTCTTTGATTAGAAACCGGCCAATTTGCGGATCCTGCTGGACTTTGGCTCCCCCCCCTTCCCCGACCCCGCTCCCCCCCCCCGCCCCCAGAGCCCGCGTCCCTCGGGGTTATCGTCGACACGTGAGCTTTCTGTAGAGGTTTCTCCACGTCCCCGCTGCACCCTTGTGCCAGCAGCCGGGGCGTTATCCCCCCACCCCGGCGGCCGTGGGCCCCCCTATGCAGGCTGGGGGGGGAGTGGGGGGGTCGGTGGGACCCCCTGAAGCCAAACCCGACGGAGGAGCCTCTCCTTTAGCACCAGTGCCAAGAAATACAACGGAAAAGAAAACGGATCTGCTGGGGGGGCCGTCCGGCGGGGCCGCGGGGACGAAGGTGTTTTGATTCCGAGCTCTCCCCATCCCGCCGCCGCCTCTTTGTACACCGGGATGATTCAATAAAACGCTCAGACTTGAACCTCTCGGCCCCCTCCCTCCCTCCCTGCCTGCCTCGGGCAGGATGCGGCCGACGCAGAGACGACAGCGGCTGCACAATAACGTATATAAATAAACCGGGGGAGGGCGGCTTTATTGAGTTAAAAACCCGGCGGGGGGGGCTGTACACTGCGATAGCACCATCAGAGAGAGCCGGGCGCAGGGGGGACGGGGCACCGGGACCCCCCCCCCGCCCCGGGCAGCACCCCCAGACCGGGGCTGGGGAAGCGGGGGGGCAGCGGGGTGCGGGGGGGGGACACACACACGGGCGGAAGACGTGCGAGTGCGGCCGGGGGGGCTCAGCCCTGGCTGCCGCAGGAGGAGAGGCTGTCGTAGAGGGAGTCGCTGAGCGACTCGGAGTGCTCCAGCCCCGGGGGGCCGTGTCCCCCGTCCCGCGACCGGGCCTCCGTGCTGCCCTCGTCCCCCACGTCCGAGGCGCTGGGCGTCCGGCTGCTGCTGGCGCTCAGGGTGGGGGGCAGCGGCGGGGGGGCCTCCGGGGACGCCCCTCGATGTCCCGCCGGGCCGCACGCGGGTGCCTGGGGAGGGACAGCGGGGTGGGGTGGGGGTGTCACTCTGCCCCCCGCTCCGTGCCAATGCCAGTTACACCCCAGGGCTGGGGGGGGTGGTCCTATAGCCCCCCCCCCCCCTTACCAGTGTGGGACAGTGCAGCCCCTCCAGCCCCCTGGGGGGGGAGAGGAAGGGGTCGGCAGTGCCGCAGGCTTTGGCGTTGGGGAAAGTCCAGTTCTTGCTCTGCTGGACGCGCCGCGGCTTCCCGGCGTCGTCACCGGCGTCTGCGGGAAAGGGGGGGGGGGTCAGTGCTGGCCTGCAGGGCCCCCCCCTCCCGCCACGACCCCCACCTCCCCACCGGGTGCACGTGCACCCTTGCACAAGCATTGGGTGCCCACCCGGCACCATCACCGGGGCCTTGCACGCCCGTGGCACACAGCACGGGAGGACACCGACCTTGGGGACCGGCGCGGTGGCCGTGCGGGCCGGGGGGGGCTGGGGGGCGGCACGCCGGGGCGCTCCGGTGTTTGCCAGCCACCAGCAGCTCCTCCGCGCTGGGCACCTCCCGCTCCAGCGTCCGGGCCTTGCGCGGCACTTTGGTGATGGCAGGCGGCCGCGCCGGTACGGCACCGGGCAGCGGCTCAGGGCGGCCCCGCGGTTTGGGGGTGCTCTTGGCGGGGACCCCCCCGTAGTCGGGTGGCGGGAAGGTCCCGATCCCACTGTCCAGCGTCCGCGTCAGCGACCCGCAGGCTGCCGGCACAAGCGGAGGCGTCAGTGCCAGGGGGTCCACCCCGGTGGCCCCCTCCCCGCCGTATCCCTCCCCTCCCGGCACCCCCTCACCGGCGAAGTGCTGCGACGTCCCCGACTCGGACAAGCTCTCGTCTGACGGCAGCTCGTCCCGGAGCCCCACGTCGGGCACCTGCAGCAGGAGGGAGAGGGTGAGTGGCCGTGGGGTGTCCCCCCCCCCCCGGATAGGGCACCCGGCCGGTGGTGGTGATGGGGGGGGTCCTCACCTTGTCGGGGGGCTCCCGCAGGTGCCCTACGATGCCGTTGCGGGGCGGGCGGCAGAGCCGGGGGTCTTTGGCATCGGGGGGGACCCGGCGAAGGTCATGCAGCTCCCGCTTGTGCTCCAGGCGGCTCTCGTAGGGCACGTCCTTCCCGTCCACCCTGGGGACGACGCCACGTCAGGGTGGGCTGCGGGGGCACCCGCCACTCTCATTCCCCCCCACCCCACCCCCACCCCCCCCCGGCCCCTGGGCCACCGCTGACCTGTCGAGCAGCTGCTGCATGAAGGTCTCGGCCGTCACCTCCTGGTACATCACCGGGAGGTGGCCGGGGCCGCGGGGGGGCCCACGCGGGCGCCCCTTCTCCAGCGCCAGCCCCTGCAGAAAGGCGTGCTCCTCCCGCAGCGCCTTGCGCAGATCCTCCGCCTTCTCCATCAGCTTCGAGATGTTGAGGCTCTCGGCTTCCAGCTTGCGAGCGGCCAACTTGACCTCCCGGCGCAGGGGAGCCGGCGTCCCGGCCCACTCCCGGCCACGGCTGCCGTCGCCGCGACGGCTCAGAGCCGGCAGCTTGCTGCGCCGCAGCCCGAACCAGCTGGCCAAGCCGCCAGCCGCCTTCCCCTTGGCTTCGCCCACCGGCGCCCGCTCCTGCCCCTGCAGCCGCAGCACGTTCTCCTCGATGCCCTTCATCACCTTTTCCTCGATGGCCGAATGCCCGGCAGCGCCCGACGGCGGCCCCGTGCCAGGGGGCTCGGGGGCCGGTGGTGTTTTACGGGGGACCCCCGCTGCCTTGGCGCCCGCCGGCTCCTCGCCCCGTGGCGTCCCGGCTTTGCCAGCGCCCGCCTTGGTGGGCAGCTTGGTGGGGCTGCCGTGGGGGCTGCGGGCGGCCTTGGCGGGGGGCGCTGGGGGGGCCCGCGGTGGGGTCCTGCCACTGGCAGGGCGTCCCTTGCCCCCCGCCTTGCCGGGCTCGCCCATGGAGCCGGAGGAGTAGCAGCGGGCCAGGGGCTCCCCGCCGTGCGCTGGCTCAGGGTGCTTCAGGCTGCCCCCCAAACCCCCCCGGGGAGGGGGCCGCGGCTCGGCGCCGTGGCCTCGCTCGGGCCGCCCCGGGCCGGGGGGCTCGCGGCCCTCGGCCCCCCGCAGCTTGCCCAGGGCAGCCAGGCGCTCCTTGAAGGGCAGGTAGCCCGGCTCAGGGGGCTTCTTGCCGGGGCGGCGGGAGGGCGCCGAGCCCCCCGTGCCGCAGCGGGCGCTGGAGGGGGAGGCGGCCGCCCGCTCCCCGCTCCCGGGGGGGCCCGGTGGTCCGGGGGGCTGCTCAGCTGCCTCGTAGGTGCGCGGCAGGGGGAAAGCGGGGGGCTCAGGGGAGCCGGGCTCTGGGGGGGCGTCGGGGGAGGCGCGGTGGCTGAGCGCCGGCGAGGCCTCGGCGTTGCCGCCGCGGCAGGGGATCTTGGAGGCGCGGGCGAGCTGGGGACTGAGGCGCAGCGCCCCGGGGGGGGGGGGCAGCTTGAGCACCTTGGGGGGGGAGGGCAGGGGGTCGGCGTCCCCCCCAGGCAAGAGCGGGGCGAAGCCCCCCTCGGGGCTCTCCTCGCCGGGGGCGTAGAGCCCCAGGAAAGCGGGGTGCTCACCGTGCCGCTGCCGGGGGGGGCCCCCAGGGGCTTCGCCGTTGCGCCGGCAGCACCCCCCCTCGCCCCGCAGCAGCCGCTCGGCCAAGGCGCTGAGCAGGGCACCCCGCGGCGGCGCAACCTCCTCCGGTGAGGAGCAGGGGCTGCCCTCGGCCCCCCGCCACCCCCCAGCAGCCCCCGGCCCCCGCAGCGGGCAGGGGGTCCAGCCGGGGGCGGCGCAGGGCTCGGGGGAGCCAGGGGAGGCTGGGGAGGGCCCCAGCAGCGGGTCCGTCTCCTCCAGCTTGCGCAGCACCTCCAGGATCTGGGCTTTCTTCTTGAAGAAGGGGGAGAGGGCGTCCAGGGGGGGGGCGCCGGGGCTGAGCCCGGGGCTGCCCGACGGCACTGACGGGGTCACCTGCAGGGACCGGGCACCATTCACCCCACCGGCACCCGGGGCTGAGCCCCGTGGCACCGTGGTGGGGCTGGGAGAGGGGGACGCCCTGGGGACATCACAGGTGGAGGGGACGGAGAGAGGGACGCAGTGGGGCTGGGGACGGGGACACAACGGGGTTGGGGACGGGGGCCCCGGAGACAAAGGGGATTGGAGCTGGGGACGCCACAGGCGGAGGGGCTCGGAGGGGGGATGCCAGGGGCCCGGAGAAGGGGACACCACAGGCTCAGGGTCAGGGACACTGCGGGCAGCCGGGCTTGGAGATGCCACAGGCTCGGGGATGGGGACACCATGGAGCCGGGGAAGGGGACAGAGGGGAGGACACCACGGGCCTGGAAGGCAGGGTGCCACAGGCTTGGGGACACTGCAGGCCTGGAAAAGGCAATCGCCTGAGCTTGGGGAGGGGGATGCCACAGCCCGCAGAGGGGGACACTGGAGCAGGGGGGTTTGGAGACACCGGTACCCACCTCCTGCGGGGGGACACAGCGGGCGGGGGGCAGCACGGGGGGCGGCTGCTCAGCGGAGCCCAGCTGGGGGCTGGCCGGGGCGTCCGGGGGCACCGGCACCGGGTGCAGCGGCAGCTGGAGAGGAGGGAGACGCCGGGTTAAGCTTTGGGGGGGGCTCTGCCCCGTGACCCCCCCTCCCCCCCCAGCACCGACACGGCCCCGGCCGCACCTGGGGCAGGGATCCGGCCGAGAGCTGCAGCTTCTGCTGGAAGAGGTCGCTCAGCGCCTGGTTCTGGCGCTCCAGGTCGAAGACGCGTTTCTTCAGCTTGATGCATTCCTCACGCAGGTCCTGGCCGGAGCGGGAGGGAGGGGGGCATCAGCCGGGACCCCCCCCCAGTCCCCCTCCAGCCCCCCGTCACCCCCCGACACCCACCTTCTGGTTCAGCAGCGCCTGCACCACATGGTTGGCAACCTGGGGAGCAGAGGGGGGGGCCTGGGTGGGCTGCGAGGGCACGCGCAGCCCCGCGCCCTGGCACACGCGTGTGCACGCGTGTCCCACGCCCCCCCCCCCGGTACCTCGTCCAGGCAGCGCTCGTACGTCTCCCGCTGGTTCTCGTTGGCCTGGGCCAGGGCCGAGTTCTCCGCCTGGGGACAGAGCGGGGATGGCTCAGGGGACACGGTAGAGGGGCATGGGTGCCTGGACCCCCCCCCCCATGGCACCCAGGGGACCCCTCCTCTGCCTGGTGGGACCCCGGGCCACACATGGAGGGACGGGACTGCCCCAGGAGTGGTGGCACACGAGGGCTATGGAAAGCAGGAAAGTGCTGCCACCCACCGTGGCGTCTGGGCTGCTGGCTCCGTGGCACCGGCCACGGCTGCCTGGCAGCACTGGCTGCATGATGGCAGTGGCCACGGCTGTATGGTGGCCATGGCTGCATGGTAGTACTGGCCACGGCTGCCCGAAGGCAATGGCCACGGCTGCCTGGTGGCCCTAGTTTCTGGTGGCCCTAGTTTCTGGTGGCCATGGCTGCCCAGTGGCACGAGCCACGGGTGCCTGGTGGTCCCAGCTCTCGGTGGCCCTGGTTGCCGGCCCTCGCCATACCTCCAGCTCCCGCAGCCGCTGCAGGAGCTCATGGCTGGTGCCCGTCTCGCCGAGCGCCGTGGGGCTCCCGTCTCCCGGCGCCTCGGCCACGCTCTCCGACATCGCTGGCTGCAGGGGGACACGCATCAGGCCGGGGTCCCTGCTGGCCCCTGCCCGGTGTCCCCCGGCCCGCGGCACCGCCAGGACCCCCCTTACCTCGCTCAGGACGTCCCCAGCCCTGTCCCTCCGCGGTGTCACCTGCAGCGGAGAAGAGGGCTGAGGGGGGGACGGAGCCTCGCGGGGGCCTGGGGCCGAGCCCCGACCCCACCAGCACCGGCACCGGCGCCACCGGGAGCCCTCCCGCAGCCCAGCCCCCCATGCCCCTTCCCGGAGTGTGCAGGGACCCTGGGACCAGCCCCAGCCCCGGGGCACCGGGATGCGCAGCACCCCCGGGACCGGCACCGGGGCACCGGGATGCGCGGCACCCGGTGCACGGGACCCCCGGGGTGCAGACGGGCCCCCCCCCCCAGCTCTAGCTCCGGTGCCGGACACCCCGCTTCCCCCGGGGCTCCCCCCGCCGCCGGTGCCGGTGCCTCCCCGCGCCGCTCAGCCCCGTGCGCGCCGGAACAGGGGCCGGCCCCGAGCACCGGCCCCGAGCACCGAGCACCGGGCCCCGGCCCGGGCCCCCCACGCCGCGCTCCCGCCCCCGCCCCCGCCGCGCACTCACGCCCGGGGCTCCCGGCGGCGCCGCCCGTCCCCGCTCAGCGCGGCCCCGGGGCCGGTCCCGGCGGCGGCGGCGGCTCCATCCCTCCCCGGCCCGGCCGCGCTATTGTTGGGAGGCGGCGGCGGCCCGGCTCCGCCTTCCCGTCGCGGCCGGGGAGGAGCCGGGGCCGCCGCCACCGCCCCCGGTGCGCGGCTCCGCCAGCGCCAGCCCCGGGCAGGGAGCACCGGGGAGCCGGCACGGGCGGGCCGGGGCACCGGGGACCCCCGGGAGAGGCCGCACCGGGACATCGGGCATCCCGGGAGAGGGAGCACCGGGCCTCCCCATGTGGCACCGGGCACCCCTGGGGGCACAGGGCACCCCACGGAGACGGACCCCCCTGGGGCACCCAGCACCCTTTGGAGAGGGACCCCCAGGAGCCTGGGCACCCTTCGGGGAGGGCCCCGGGGCTCCGGGCATGGAGCCGTGCCGTGGGGCCAGGCCGTGGCCCCCACCCTGCACCCCAGGAGCCAGGCAGGGGTCGGGGTTCACACGGGGCCACGGGGCCCCGGCTCACCCAGAGCCCACGGTGGCGATGCCCGGCGCCCCGGCGGGGGGTTCAGCGGCACGGGGGGAACCGGAGGGGACCGGGGGTGATGGAGGTGATGAGGCCAAGAGGGAGGTCACTGCAAGCAGGCGAGGTCGGGGCGCGTGCAGCGCTCGTGACAGCCCCGTCCCCCGCCGGGGACCCCGCGTGGCTGCCCCATGGGTGGGAGCACTGGGGGCCAGCGGATGGCCCCGGAGCAAACTCTGCCGCCTTCTCCCACCCAACACGACAGCGGCAAAAATAACCGGAGCGCCGGTATTTACAGCCCTGCTCGGCGCAGCGGGGACGGGCACAGAGAGGGGCTGCGGGATGCTCCCCGCGTCCCCACCAAGCCCCGAGCTGGCCGTCCCCAACCCGATGGGCTGCGTGACCTTGGCCACACGCCGTAGGACCCCGCTGGCACCATGCACAGCAGCGCCGTGCACCCTCGCCGGTACGCGTGGCCGGACCTCGCACGTGCTGTCCCTGTCCCCCTGCAGCCCACGGGACCGGCAGCAAACCGAGGTGGGTCCCCAGGGTGGCCCGTGGTGCCCGTGGGCACGTGGGCCCCCCTCACGCTGCCCCCGGCGCAGGAAGCGGCCCTGGGGCCGGCGGCTCCGGCTGCGTCACGGGGGGAAGTGAGGCTCCGTCTGGAGGGGAAGAGCAGCCCGCGGCCCCCCCAGGCCCCGCCGGCGGGGGATGGCCGGGGGGGCCCCGACAGATGGACGGTGTGGCCGTCCCCTCCCCCAGCACGGGGCCCCACGAGGGCAGCACGAGGGTCCCTGTGGGGAGGGGGACGCAGCTCCAGCAGAGCCAGGGGCACCCGGAGCCCGTGTCCCCCTACCCGGTCCCCCCGGGTCACCCTGGGCCGAGGGACAGCAGCCGCTCGCACCCGCCGCCCCAGGCACGGCGGGGACACAGCACGTGCCCAAACCACGCGGCTGTGGACACGCCAGCGCGGCAGGGAACGGTCCCCTGCGCCCGGGTCATCGTCCCACGGCATGGCTGTGACGGGCTGGCCTTGGCCTGCCCCACGCCAGGGTCCCCACCTCAAGCCCGGGGACATGGGGTGACAGCCCTGAGTGTCCCCAATCCTGCTGGGCTGCAGAGGCTGGGCTGCTCTTGGGGCAGCCAGGACACAATGGGGACGGTGGGGGGACAGCCCAGGGACAGTGGCGATGCACTGGGAACGGGGGGGACAGCCCGGGGACAGCGGGGATGCACCGGGGACAAATGGGATGTGCTGGAGAAACAGCCTTGGGGTAGCAGGGACATATCGAGGACAGCTGGGACGCACCAGGGACACGCCAGGGACAGCCAGGATGCAGTGGGGACACTGGGGCCGTACCAGGGACAGCCAGGATGCAATGGGGACACTGGGGACAGCCAGGACGCAGTGGGGACAGCAGAGACACATGGGGGACAGGCGGGATGTACCAGGGACAGTGGGGACCGGCGGGTGGGATGGAGGACAGTGGGGGGACACACCGGGGACAGCCAGCATGCACTGGGGACACTGGGGACACACCAGGAACAGGCAGGACACAGCGGGGAGAGAGCCTGGATGTAGCAGGGGACAGCGGGGACACAGCGGGGACAGCCGGGATGCGCTGAGGGCACATGGGATGTTCTGGGGACAACAGCCCGGGGACAGCGGGGACACGCAGGGGGGACAGCCGGGATGCGCCGGGGACATACAGGGGGGACCGGCGGGGACACCCCGCGCCGCTTCCCCCGGGGCACCCCCGGCCCCGCCGCCCGGGCCGCCCCCCCCCGCCGCACGTTCCGGTGCCCGGCGGCAGCGGGGACCCCCCCGTCCGCACCGCGGGGCTGCCGGTGCCCCCGAGCTGCGGCCCGACTTCCCCGGGGACACCCCCCCCCCCCCGCCGCTCCCCGCCCGCCCTCCCGCCGCGGCGCGGCGCGGCCGGACTCACCGGGGGCTACGGCGGGGCGGCGGCGCGGGGCGGCATGGCCGGGACCGGGGCCGGGACCGGGGCCGGGGCTGGGGCCGGGGCTGGCCCGGCGGCGGCGGCGGTGATGTCATGGCTCCACCGGGCCGGCTCCGCCCTGCGCCCCCGCCGCCGCCAATCCGCGCCCGGGGGCGGCGGGGGGGTCCCGGGGCGGCGGGGACGGCGGGTGCGGGTGTCCCGGTGCCGCCGCCGCCGCCGCATCCCTCCCCCGGGGCCGGGCTCGCCCCCCCCCCGCCACGGTGCCCCCCCACCCCGTGATCCCTGGAGCTGCTGAGAGGGACCCGGTATCGGACCGGGCACGGCGGACACGGGCCCCGGCCGCCCCCGCTCCTCCCCCCCCCCGCGGGGATTCGGCACCGAGCAGCCCGGCCCCCCCCGCGCCCCACGGAGCCCGCAGGGGCTCGGCCCGGCTCTGCTGGGTCCCCCCCGCTGCAGCCGCCGAGCTCCGGGGTGCAAAGGCCCGAAATACGGGAGCGACAGCCCAGGCGGGGCAGGGGTTCCACCGTGGGGAGCAGAGGGGTCACCCCCCCCCCCCGGGGGGGACGTTCGTCACCCCGGGGCACCCCCCGGGACGGCACCGGCTGCTCCCTCCTTCAGCTCTTCCACCACCATCCCAGCCCACCCTCGCCCCAGGACACGGGGGACACTCGGCACCCATCTCCAGCGCTTTATTTGGGGGGGGGGGGGGGGGGGGGGTGTTTACCCACGGGAGGGAACCTCCTCCCCAGACCGCAAACCTTCCAGGGCCCACCTCGCAGCCCCTCCGGGGGCCCCAGAGGAACAGACCACTCCCCACGGCAAAGGACCCCCCAACTCCGGAGAGCCGCCCCGTCCTTTCCCCGAGTCCCTCTACGTCTTTTCCCCTGGCCAGCCCGGCCACGCAGGGCTCCCCACAGCGAGGGCAGGCAGAGCCGGGGCAAGGAGGATCTGGGGTCCCCGCTCCGGGGTTCCAAGCCCCCGCCGCTCCGGGAATGACGCCGGCAGAGGAGCCGGAGCTGCGGCTCGGCCCGGTGCTGGGCAAGGACACCGGCGCCCGCAGGTTTTCCACGCGTGTCCCGCTGCCGAGCTCCGCCACGACTGGGATGCACAAGGGAGGGTACAGACGCCACGTGCTGCCGCGCTCAGCTCACGGACGCCGGCTCCAGGCTCCCGTTGGCGGCCGCTCCACGGGCCTGGGCGGAGGAGGCAGCTTCCTCCGGCCGCCGGTCGTCCCTGGGCCCCGGCCGGCACACTGCCATGGGCAAGTGACTCTGTTGGGGACAGAAAAGGCACGGTGGGCCGGCTGCAGCGGGACCTGCCCGGGCAGAGGCGAGGGCAAGCCCAGCTTTTTGTCGCTCCCACGCGAATTGGCCGTTCCACGGGGAGGGGAGCGCCAACAGAGCGGGAGACATTTCCTCTGGGCTCCTGCTTGAAACCAAGGGCTACGGCAAACCGGTGGTCTTCATTCAGGGCCTGGGGGGTGCGTGCGCCAGCGCTGGGGTCCCCCCGCCCCAACACTCGGCTCCCATCAGGGGAGAGGCAGCGCGAGGACTCCTCGGCTGCAGGGACAGCGTGGGAGAGGTGACGGGATGCAGGACGGGGCGTCTGAGGACATCTCCAAAGACGACACCCTGCGGGCACGGCCCGAGCGAGCCGCGGGCTCCGGGTGGGACACGAGGGGAGCAAGTTGCAAGTGAAAAACGCGTCTCAAAAGAAGGAGAAAGCAGAAGCCCTTTGCCCAGAAGATGACAGCTCCCCTTAAAATCCCCAGATGGCAGAAAGCGGGCTTCCCACAGTAGGTAGTCCCCGGCCTGCGAGACGTGCCCGCTGCGTCCCAGACAGCTCCCGCAACACCCATCCCACACACAGGAAGAGGGTGGCACCGAGCCACCCACGGAGAAGAGGAGACTGCCCGTCCTCCGCCGCTCCCCCGGGGACAGGCTCTGGCTCCCACCCCAACGCTCCTAATATCATCCAGACCGCGGGCGTAGCACGGGTCCGAACTCCGCTGCATGGGAGAGCAAACCCTCCCTCCCCTACCCCCCCCGAGGGCCTGGCTGGGTGGCGGGAGGGCAAACGGGGACTCGTGACCCCGGGAAGACGCAGGCTGCACTCCCCGCAGAGCCGCAGGGGTGGGGGTTCAGCCGGAGCAGGAGCCGCGCTGCTGCTGGGAGCCCCCGCCGCGCTCTCCCGGCTGTACCTGCGCAGGCAGCTCGGCCGGAGGCTCGGCGGCCGGGGAGAAGACGTGGGCAGAGGAGCTTCCTCTGTCCGTCGGCACCATCTGCGGAGGGAGGCCTGGGTGGGAGGGCTCCTCCAGGGCCAGGATGTCTATGGGGGCCTCGGCAACGTCTCTGAGGGACTGATCGAGGGCCACAGAAGGATCAAAGAGCAGAGGGGACGGGGGGCACTGCATGCCATCGCCCACCACGTCCAAGTCCTAGGAGAGAAAACACCGGGAGCGGCTCATCAGCAGGAGGGGGCCCGAGGAGCACCACGGGGGACAGAAGCACGAGTGCTCGCAGCCCTTCTCCGCTACCCCCTCGAGCGGGGCGGGAGCGGGCAGCAGATCGCTCCGCTGGTTTATGGGCACGGGAGGAGGAAGGCAGAGCAGGGGGCACCGTGCTACTGGGACCCCCGGCCTCGGCAGCTGGGAACGCAACTACGGGGGCCTCCTCCTCCAGAAACGGCGCGATCCAGGCTGGCAGTGCTGCGCTCCCACCGAAAACAAGGCGTAGGGCACAAGGTCCCGAGCCCAGCGTGACGTGCTGCCCCAGGAGCATCCTCGCAGCAGCCAGGAGGGCTCTGAAAGGGTCCGATCCTGCCCTCCTCGGGACGCCCGGAGCAGTCGCCCCTCTCCCAGGATTTCACACCACCCTCTTTGCTTGCCCCGACACAACGTATTGGAGCCGACGGTCTCTGGCTTACTCCTCCGTCCGCCCTGCTCGCTGCCGTCTGCTGCGTGCGTGGATAACCTCGCTGACGCGAGAGGCTGGGATTCCTGCGAGGCTATTGTTAGAGGACGGGATTTGTTTTGGCTTTGGAGGGTGTTTGACATCAAGGCGAGATGCCTGCAACTCACGAGTGGCACTTTACCAGCCTAGCGTGACGCGAGAGAGAACGCAGACGCCCTACGCAGCCGTACGCTGCTGTAAATCCGAATCCCTCCGAGCCGAGGACGGAGGGCTCTCGCAGAGCGTCTGCAGTTACGTCCACGCACGGCTCGGGGTAGCAGCAAGGCACCCAGGTTCCTGCCCGAAATGCCCAAAACCCCACACAGAGTGGGGGACGCTCTCAAAGGACAGGCTGGGGGAGAGAAACAGTTACGTTTTTCATTTCTGACCTGGAAAAAAAAAACCACCTCCCACAAAGGCTGTTTTCACAGAGAGCAGCGTGCCGGCTCTGCCCCGCAGGAAGGACGGCCGGGATCTGGTCCAATGCCCACCGAAGGCAGGGGGAACATTCCCGCGACCCCGGGGGTGCCGGGCCCAGCCTGACCCCACAGCAGCAGCACTCGCTCTCCCGTGTTAACGCTGTGGCCGCTGCCATCCCTGGGATTCCACAGCTGCTGGGCGATCCCTCCTCCATCGGCAAACTCTAAAGTGGTTACGAGATTTGCCTCCCGATAGAAGCGCTCAAGAACCTCAGGGGCATCCGAATACTAAAGCAAGTGACGCCTCGTTCAGAGAAGCAGCTCCAACTGACCACGGTATTTTTTTGTTTAAACAAATTTCAGAAGATTTTAAGCATGTAGGCTTAACATGCGTGCAGGACATCAGAATAATCTGGGGATTAAAAACCTCATGTATCCCTCACGGGAGAGAAGAGGGAAAAAAAAAAATCCTCTTTTTAAAAAGCCCCTAAATACGGATTTAAATGAGAGCACAGCTCTTCTAAAGGAGCAGTCACCAACCCTACAGAAACAAACATCTCCCAAACCTTTTGCATTCCTGCACATTTTTCAAGAGACTCTCCTTCCCCAAGCCAGCAAGAATAGAAATAATTCTACATTATCTGTGCTGGGGAGGTAGCGATTTACGTGACATCCATACGTGCTCCACACAGAGAGCACCGGCTCTGCTGCACTGCAGCCCGCTCCACGAGTATTTCAGTGTGAGTTCATGGCGTGTAATGAAAACAGCGATATTCAGGGGAAGCTTTTCTGCAGGACACGTTGCTTGCACACCACGGCCTAAAGCACACTGCACAACTTACATCGCTGAACTCCAGGGGCAAGCTCTCCGTGGGCTGGAGCTCAGCAGCGCTCAAGTACAGGTCTGTGGGGGCAGCTTCCAGCTCCTCGGGGACAGCCAGGACCTGCTCGGGTACGTACATCTGCGGAGGCAAGCGGAGATGGAGCGGGCAGCACGGATCCTCGGAGAGGCTCACGGGAACTGGCTTGTTGCAGGGTATTTCCTCAGAGCCGTGACACGGTTTAAACAGAGTCTGATTAGCGTCCTGACAGATGTCTGGGAAGATGTGGTCAAGGGAAACCTGCACAGCAGACAAACTACAGACAGACACGCATCCAGAGGCATAAACGCTCCCCGCTCACCCACCACCCTCAGGCAAACGGTGTTAAAAACCCCACACATTTCTCCGAGTCCAGACTCCGGAGTTGCACCCCGACTGCCCAGCGATGTGGGTGACGTTACTTGCATGATGGAAAACGGGGACAACAGCGACAGCCGCCCAGCGGGGGCTGGGAGATGTAGCTGGATCCCTGTAAAGCACTCGCAGATCCTCAGATGGAAGATATTACAAATGCACAGGCTTACTTTTATTTGCAGACATCCATTTAAAAGGCATCCGCACAAGCCTTAACATCTAACACGCAGCAGAGATACGAGCACACACAATGCTTTTTCCACAGCCAGGAGTTTAGTTCCGGTATTTCTGTCTTCCCAGTGCATTTTCCTTCCCAATGGAAAACCTATTCCTGCCAGAGGTGTAAATGGGATTTCCTGCCTTTAATCACAAACAGAAACTCTGCTCCAATTGCATCGCGCTTGCAGAGCAATCCACCAGCAGAGAGTAGCTACAGACCAAATCCCATCCTCTTCCAAGAGCCCGGCGAAACTACAGACGGACCCACCACTGAGGCTGCACGAGGGTCTGCATAAACGTCTTACTGACGGTCGTGAAGTTTCTACTTACTGCTGCAAGGACCAGCTGAGATCGTCACCTGCGCGGAGACCGTGCCTCGCTCTGCTCACTTGGTGACACAATCGGGAGCTGGGGCCAAAGCAGCTTTCAGGCGCGGATCAAGTCTTTCAGGTCAGATACCTCAATATCAAACCCAAACGCCCAGCTGTTCTCGATGGTTGTGGGGTTCACGCCGCAGTTTCCTCTTCACGCAGCGCAGTGTGGGAGAGGAAAAAAACCCCCAAACTTCCAAACCCACATAAACTGGCAAAAGGTACCAAGTTTAACCCAGTTTCTTAAGCCGTCTAGGTTTCAGATTTATCCTTTCCTCCTCTCCTCCCTGCACTGAGGCAGCTGTGAACACGCCGGTACGACTTCCCGGCAGGCTGTGGGGAGCCCGTGATCTGTGCTAGCAGCAACGGTACGGAGCACAGCCCAGAGGAGCCAGACCTCTCAGACACTCGAGGGCAGATGTGGCGAGGAAAGCGTCTCTGTATGAACAGCAGGGTGGGGAAGCCAGATTTTAATCTCTCCGAATGACTCCCAGATCAAGCACTGACTTTATTGGTAGCCAAAAAGCATGGATTGCCAAGATGACAAAAACACACGCTCCACCCGGAGCTCAACAGCCCAGCTGGGTTCGGTCCCTTTAATGCATTGTCACAAACAATCCAGCTCCTGAAAAGCAAACAAAGCCCAAGAGCCTCCTGACAATGCACAAAGCAGAGCAGACTGCAGATGTTATCGGCTCAGCGGGGCTAACCAAAGTAAAATCTTGTTTGTGTCAGTGAAAGTCAGCTGACAGCTCAGACGTAAGGAAATCAAACCTCGCTTTTTCCACTCCCTTCTCGGCCTGCCCTGCTCAAAGCGAGCCAGCTGCAAACAGCAACTTGCTCAAACCGTTTTATAGGTATTTATCCTGTCTTTATTTTGAAGTATACGATCACTAGAGAGAGAAACAAAGGCAGCTTCCTGCTCCCCGGGCTGCTCCCTGCGCATAGCTGGAGTCGAGTCTGCCAACTTCACTAACAAAACAAAACGAAGAGCTCAAACAAAACGAAGAGCTCATCCTCCCCCTGGCTGCCAGCTCTGCTCTGGGACCCAACACCACAGCTTCTCCTGACTCACACCAGCATCAGCTGCTAACACAGCTCCGACACGATCCAAACCTCCTCCCGGACACATCCACCCAATCCCACTTAGACAAGAGCTGCGCAGACGCACCCAGGGCCACGCTCGGTTCGTGGATCCCATGTTGGGGCGGTGATCTCTGAGCTGGGGGAATCCCAGTGGAAATTTTCAGTGCCGGCCCTCAAAAAGCCGAGGCTGTTTTAGGAGGTCGAACAGCTCGAGGCTGTTCTCACGCACACGTGTGCGAACCTTTCAAGGAGTAAAAGGAGACTGAGCTGACCCATGGCAGCCCCAAACAAGCTAGGAACTACACCCTCATTCCGGTCCTCCCAAAAATCACTGAGCACATGCTTCAGCACTCAGACACCCTTTCCTACAAACATCCTTCACAGCAGGACTCACACTGAGAGCCCACAGACCCTGCTCAGGATGGCTGTTGGCACCCAGCACCTGTAGCCAAGCCGAGAGCAGACTTCCTTCTACCCCCCTCACACACAGCCAGAAACCATCTCATGCCTTCCTCAGGCTTCGGGAGGTTCCCTTGTCGCTTCCAAGCGAACTAGCCACCCTGTTCGGATGCTCTGATCGGCCAGTATACCACAGGAAGGCTGCAGCGGGACCTGCCCGGGCAGAGGCGAGGGCAAGCCCAGCTTTTTGTCGCTCCCACACGAATTGGCCGTTCCACGGGGACGGGAGCGCCAACAGACCGGGAGACATTTCGTCTGGGCTCCTGCTTGAAACCAACGGCTACGGAAAACCGATGGCCTTGATTTAGGGCCAAAGAGAAAAAAAAAGGAGGATCAGACGCACTTCAAACCGCCAGCAAACAGTCAGGAGCGCAGCCCAAGGCAGCGCAGGCAGATCAAAGGATACGCGTAAGGCAGTGCCTGGTCATCGGGAGGGACTGGTTGGAGCATCGCACATCGTCGACGAAGGCCAAGCACCTCTGGCTGGAGCGGGTGGTGTGCGCCTGCAAGTCCAAGAGCAGAGCTCAGAGCTGCGCTGGAGAGTCGCCTGGCTCTGTTCCAGAGAAACCCCCTCGGCTATACACCACTTGCATCCTGCTTTCAAAACACGCCAAGACCAAACTCTCAGTTCCACTCCAGCAGAGCCTCGCTCCTCATTAGGTCCTTCCCGTTCAAGCTGTTATTAAACAGAGCTGAGATAATAAAGCACGACTCGATTTCAATAGGAAGAGCTTCACCTCAGAAATATGTCTCAAAGAACGAGGTTTCTCAGACTTATCTTTCAACTTTCAGAAGTCAGTTAAGCGAGTGCTTTGAATTTTAAAATGGTTACAAAGAAATGGCTGCACACGGCTTCAATTTTAGTTTCATGTGTGATGCAAGGGGCCTGCCTTTGGGTCTAGGAGGAGTCTGGGTTTCACCACTATAGGCCTGGGTTTCACCACGATAGGAAGGAGTATTTTCCACACGTTTTTCAGTGATGAAAGTCAGGCTACCTTGTACTGAGCCCTCCCTTTCAAAAGGGAAAATTCTCCAACTCCACACTTTAACTTTTGCAGTTGGTGCCCATTTAAAATGACTCTAGGAACACCCAATGTTCCAGCCAATTGTGGATACTGAGGGCGCTGGCCAGGACCGGATCTTTATGTCCTTGCAGAAAGGGTGTTACAAGGGACAACCCGGCAGGGGCAGAGCGGACCCGGCCTGGGAATCGCTCTCAGGAAGGGACGAGAGGAGAGACCCAGCTTCCAAGCGAGGCTGAAACTCCAGCCGTACCCAGTCCCCGAGCTGCTGGACGCACCTGCTGGGCAGCACCATCGGTCGCCAGCATCCTGCGCTCCTTCAGCTGCCGGTGGAGCAGGGCCTCCACGCCGTAGCGCTGCCGGTAGCGGCGCAGGCACTTCAGGCGCTTCAGGTTCTCACGCTCCTTGGCCATCAGCCCCTCCGGGCCTGTCAGAAGGCTGCTGCCTGCGGGGAGCGAGGGAAGGGTCAGAAAATACCACTCCACCTGCCACATCCTTCCATTTTTTTTGGTATCAAGAGCCAAAATCAGCCGTCGAGAGCTCCAACAGCTAACTAATGACACAGATGTCAACGCACGGAGCGAACGAGCAGTGAGAGTTGCACGTATAAACAGGAAGCACATCTTTCGGTTACAGAAGAGGATGACAAAGCAGACAAGCAGACTCCATCCCAAAACTTATCCCAACTGCTCAGTGCACACGAGGAGCCGACTGAATATTTTTAAGCATCTATTTTAAAATAATTTGGCCACTCAAAAGTCTATTGTGATTTCTGCAAGCAGAATAGAAGTTTGTCAAATTTCAGCTTGCTCCCGTGCAAGTTCTGGAAGCTTCCAGTAAGCACTCCCAGCTGTAATTACACGGCAACGCTGGGGATCTGCTTTTCTATTACTGGTTTGCTAAAAAGAGTTCTACAAAATTGTTATGTACCAAACTTCCAGTTATTTTTATTTGAGACCGAGCCGTATTATGCCATTTTCCAGGATGAGCTATTATAAGACTATGCTAGGGAAAGCATTCTTTGCCCTGCAATACTTACAACCCGTTATACAACCCAGTTCTGCCTCCGCTGAACTATGAACTCCTGCCTCCGAGAGCATGTTCTGTACAGGGAGAAATCCAACCGAGGCAGAAGTGCTTTTGCAAGGGAAAGTTGAAGTATGAAGGAGGAATATGTCATTCCTGTAACATATACTGTTACACAGTAGAACTGGTGTAACAACTGAAACAAACTTCTGCCGATACAGACAGGACCTTGCAGATGAATAAATTTTTTGTTTATAAAACCAAAAACAGGAAATCCCGTACAAAAGAACTTTTGCTTCAGAATTAACTTTGTAGTCTCGTTTCCTGAAAACACCGCAAACTTTGAAGAGCAAAGAAATCCGGCAACCTTTCTAACCCAAATGATACCAATCTCCAGGCATAAGGCCAGCCACAGAAATACCTTCTCTAACTGAGTTTCAGTCCTACGCTAATTCTGACCGCTACCGAGACAGCACTGCTCTGAAATCCGCTTCTACAAAGGGCAAAAACCCCCATTTTTTTTAATGCAGAGTTCTGCACGTGGTTTAGAGAAGCGCTGTGCCCTCAGCCAGAGGAATACGGATCAGTGACTACCTGTACCAGTACTTGCCTATGGCTTCATGTTCTCCCTTGCGGCTGTGCAGGTATCGGCGCTTCTTCTCCTTCAGAAGGTGCTGGAGTCGTTTGAACTGGTCGATGTAGAGAGACTGCAGGCGGATCAGCTTCTCTCGCATGATCAAAGCCACCTCCTCAGCTGTGTATACACCGGCATGTCTGAAAAACACCCACACAAACAGGGTGAAGATTCTAAGGGTCCCTCAGGACTCTTCTCCTGACCAAATGACACGGACGTTATCAGAAACACAGGCTGAGCAGGGCTGGATTAGACAGATCAATGGGTGACGAGCAGAAATACTGATGTTTACAGATTTATTTTTAATTTAAGAGATCACCCAGAGACTGCTGCTGAATGGACCGCTCCACGCTGAAAGAGGATGACCATCAAATACTTCCCAGAAGAACCACCAGGTCCAAGACTTACGAGCATTCACACCTAGCACCTCACCAAGGCACAAAGTCCAACTGCAACACCCTTAATAACGTCACCTCTTTAATACAACCGCCACCTCCTCTGGTACCACGCTGAGCTCAGAACGCTCTGCACGCCACACGTGCGTAAGCAGCCTGCAGCCACCAGCATCAAACTTACTTCAAGGGATCCTCCTGGTCGCTATCGATGCTGTCAGCCTCGCTGTCCGGGTCCCCTCGCCACGTCTGGTCCACTGTGATAGGGTCCTGTTCGCCATCGCTCCAGCTGTCCTCATCTGAAAAGACAAGTCACCCTGAGCGACAGGACACCGCCCTACGTCCCAGCGCTCGCTGCTCCGGCACAGGGCAGCCGGGGACCCCGGGAGCTCGGCTCCGCTGCCGCATGGAGGTGAACCAGCTCTGCCTCTTGCCAGGAGAGACTTCTCCTCCCCAGCACAGTGCGAGCAAGTGACATGGAACAACAGGAAACCCACCAACTCGGCGCAGCCAAAATACACAGCTCCTGTGGAGCGACGCTCCTGCCTACCTAGGAACTGTGAACTGCCGGCTGGCCGCACCGAGCGACCCTGTGAGATGGGAAGCTCAGCACTGAGCCAGCGTTTGACAGGCACCGCTAGAGACTAACCCAGCAAAGAGGGAAGCTAGCTAACATTTCTACTCTGCAAAGGCAAGGGAAGAAAACCTGCAGGATTTTGGTCTGGCAGTGTGACCTGTCTACAGTCAGTGGCAGGCAAGACACGCCAGGGTTTGTAGAACACAATCTTTTACCCGCAGACCCCTGGGATCTTTTTTTCACTGGATTTAAGAAGTTATATTCTTGGCATTTCCACACAGAACGGAGAACTCCAGGTCCTCTCTCACTGGTTTTCGCTTTCAGTTCTTACCTAGGATCCGACTGGCTTCGCTGCGGCTGCTCTCTGCGGTCTGGGAGCCCAGCTCTGTTTTGGCATAAGAGCTAAGCTGGCAAAGGAGAGTCTCGCTTACAGGCCCAGGATTGGACTTCTTCATCTGAGCTTGGAGCGCCAGAGTGTTCCTACGGGCATGCTCCGCACAGAACGACGTGCTGCGGGAATAAATCACAAGCTCGTTACAACTCCAAGCCCTCAGCCAGCAAAACGAACAAGCGATAGAGTGAGAAACGTTCCCTGGTACCTGGAAAGCACATCCCCTCCACAGCTCTCTCACAGAGAGAGCTGCTGGCTGCAGGTACAGCTCGGAAATGCCAGAGAGCCCCGGGTGGCTCGCAGACCACACACCACCGCTGAAATGCCACCTCTGGCACCGGAGCCAGCAGCCACATGGCACAGCAGCAGGGAGAGACAAGAGCTTTTACTTAAAGCCACTGAGGTGAGCTCTTCTCTTTCCAAACGTTCACACTGGACTCTCAGTTTCCACACAGAGCACACTGGCCCACATCGGATGGATCCTTTTTATCACAGAGGGACCAAGGGCAGAATGAAGACTACCAGTGTCCACATTCCCACAACCTCTGAGAATGAAACACGGGTCAATGCTCCTGTAAGGGAAACTGTGCTCTGCTGACGTGCTTACTGAATGTCGATAGCTGTTCTAGGCCCTTCCATCCATAGCAGTCAGAACATTTTAGACGCTTCAGAGAACAAGAAGCACAACCAGGTCATCAGCTCCACATAACACACGACCAGAGTATCTGAGCTGAGGATTATCCGTAAGCACAGACAGCAGCAAGTTAAATTTGCTGGGCTGAGCAGAGGTACGGCACCGCGTGGGTGCATGTACAGCTCTTACAAAGGACCTGGATCACTGCAGCCACCTTCTGATGGCAGAGGGCAGCAGCCCCACAGTCCAGCAGGACCAAGACAACTCCACGCAGTGTCCAGCACTCACAGAGTCTTTTTCTAGCTTAAAAACGCTTCAGAAAGAGGGAGCCACTTGTCTGAGGTAACGTAAGTGCAGCAGCTGAATCAGAAGAAGGACCTTCTCCCGCTTTTTTTAATTCTGTATGGTACAGAACTGGAGAACCAAGAGACAGAGGTACTCACCCATCCTTCTTCTCCGATTTGGGCGCAGCGTTGGGACACCGCTTTCCATTCTTGGTTGAAACGTAGCTGCACTGCTTGAAAGGGGCACTCCTGTCTTCAAGAATGTGCTTAATGCAAAACTCCTGCCCCTCCAGCCGCGGCTGGGAGCACTGGCGGTGGGTGAAGGCACATGACAGAGGCTCCTGAGGCCGCGGCACGGGAGTAAGGCGTCCTCGGCTTGATGGCAAAACATGGATCCGAATTCTGTTCATGTCAACGCCTGCTCCAGAGATGCAGACCAGTTAACAGAAACGAAGCAAACTACCGATAAAAAGAAAGAGGAGCAGCATCTGCTAACGGATCTGAATAAAACTCTTTGACCCCCTTGAACAGGCAGGAGATGAAGTTGCTCCTATAGAGACAGCTTCTTCCAATGTCTGAGGAAACTTTTAGCTTCACAGCAACCCCATTTCCTCACAGAACGAAATAAACCTCACTCACCTGAGCTACCAAGCAGCAACATCCACGCCAAGGTGCGGGCACAAGTGCCGCTGCCTGCCAGCATTGCAGCCGGGGGGGATACCCGTCCCAGAGGTACCCCCGTACCCCCACCACCCCAGTGCAGGACCCTTTCCTCCCCGCACACAAATCCCACAGCCCCAAACCCTCCCAGGGGACGACCCTCCCTTCCATCCACAGCCCACCAACCCCATAACGCCCAATACAAACCCCATCCCTTCACGGCATCACCTGTCCCCTAGCTCACGGCCTCTTCCTCAGCGGGCACGATCTCCCAGCCTTGCCCCTCCATGCTTCCCACAGGCCCAGTGCTCACCCCAGCCCCGCACCCCCTCCTCCCCGCGGGCAGCTTCACCAACTCCACACTGCCCAGTCCGGCACCAGTGCAGGACCCCCTCCTCCCAGTACACCCCGCCCATACAGCTCCTCGGTGCGTGGCCCCCGCTCCCGGTGCCCATCCCTGCTCCCGGTGCCCATCCCTGCTCCCGGTCCCGACCCCTCTCCCCCCCACGCACGTGTTCCACCACCCGCTCCGCGCCCAGGTCCCGCGCATGCGCAGTCGCGCCGCCCGGCCACCCCCGGCGCCGCCATTTTGTCCGCGGGCGGCGGGCGTGAGGGGCGCTCCCGAGGGAAGCCCAAACAGCGCTGCCGGAGCGGAGGGCGGCGGGGGGAACCGCCCCCCCGGCCGGTGCGGGGCGGAAGGACCTCGGGGGAGCGCGCAGGTGTCGCGGTGAAGGGCTGTGCGGGCCCCGGTCAGGGCGGGCGCCGCCGCCGCCATCTTACCTCGCTGCCGCCCTGGCCTCCCTGCTGCCTCGCCGCACGCCCGCCCCGCCACTTCACTGGCCCGCCCGACCGCCAATCAGCGGCGGGCGCGGGGGCGGTGCCGCATGCGGTTGGTTGAGCCCGCCGTCACTCCGCAGGGACTAGCCACGCCCCCGGGAGTCACGTGAGGGCGGCGCGGCGGGAAGCCGACACGTGGGCGCGGCGGGACCGGGGGCGCACGGCGGGGACCGGGGAGCCCGTGGGTTTGCCAGCCCCGAGCGAGGGAGGGGAGACAGGAGCGGGTTTGTGCTTTGGCTCCGGGAAGGCAGAAGCTCCCGGTAGCTCCAGGGACACGGGCTTGGTCCCAGGGCACCGGCCGGGGGCCAAGAGCCTCCCCCGGCTCTACCCCGTCCCCTCCCGGTTTCCCGGGACAGCTGCAGACAGACGTTGCTCCCCGCTGATTAATGGAAAGGGAAGGAGGAGCGATTCACCGCAAAGCCCGACAACCCGGGAGCAGCCAGCCCAGCCACCAAGAGAGGCTCCAAGAGCAGCGGGGGGAAGCGAGGGCCAGGCCTTTGGTGGGAGCCCGAAAACGTAAAAACCGTACCCAAAACCGCAGGGGGTGGGTTACCGAGGGCAGAGGCACCGGCGAGGGTCAGCAGCACCCAGTGCTCTTAAAAACAAGCTTAATGTAGAACAAGAGTTTCACAAAAACCATACGGAGACAGTACATTTATTAAAGGTTGGAAAAGCAAAGTCTGAGAACAAAGGGAATCGGCTTTTTTGAAACATTCAACCAAAATTCAGGTGGCTGCCCCGGCCCAGCGCTGAGCTCACGGTAAAAGCCGTTTCCAGTCATGCACCGATGAGAGGCCCTGGAAGAGCTGCCGCGGGCAGGGTGACCCTTCCAGCCAGCCGCCCTGCACGCTCTCATCCCGCATCCCAGCTGGGAACGCACCACGCCGCTCCTCTCCAGATCGACCCCCACGCAGCCACCGACCGAGTCCACCAACGCATTTCACGCCTAAACCCGGCTCCACGCGTGCCGGCGGCGTCACCCACGGCATCACCCAGCACGGGGCTGCTCTGCCTTTGGGCACAATCCGACCCCACGTACGAGCCCCTCGCTCAGCAGCGCTCGTCCCTGCCAGCCATGGGCAGCTCCTCTGGACTCTCCCCCCAAAAAGAAGCCATGGGGGGGTTAGGCCCTGGGCCAAGCGCCCTCGATCCATCGCCTCACCCTGGCTGTTCAACGCCAGCCGTCCCTGAAATGCCACCAAAAGCCCTCGGCACACGCGGTTCTCCTGAAGCCCCACCGCTGCTGGGGTTTCCAGCGGAAGCGGTGGGATCTGCAGGAGGGGAGCGAGGGATGGAGATGGGATCCTGAAACCAGAGCAGCTTTTGGAGCGAGGAAACCGGACCCAGAGCAGGTTAGAGCAGCTCCCATCGCCCCACGGTCGCAACTGGGATTCCCTCGCACACACAACCCCCCCCAGCCTAAGCAGCCTCTGGTCCTCGCCCTCCCCTTGCGCCGCTTCCTCCCCTCCATCCCCCAAAAGAACCCACTTTCTGTCACCAACCTCAACCACCTGACAAAAGCCACCCCCAAACCCTCACCGGAATCCCCCGCAGCACCACAAAATTAAAATGAACAAAACACTAAGATATAAGTTACTGCTTAAATTATTTGTAAAACATCTTAAAATTTTCTGTGACATATTTTAAATACCCCCCAGGGTCCCCCCCCAATGTGTGTTCCCCAGAGGGGGCTTCAGTTCCAGCAGGGACAGAGCCCACCACTAACTGGAAGTTGATGGGGGAAGGAGCAAGGAACAGAGAAAGGGTTTCTTATCCTTTCACAGCTTCAACAACTCCGCGGTCTAAATATCAATAATAAAAGTTATAATATAATAAAATAGTCTTCGTGAGGCAGTGGAGATCGAACAAGCCCTTTCATGCCCCCGCAGAGGCGGCCCAGGTTTGGGCTTGGGCTCTGTACAAACTCAGTAGTAAAAAGGGGCTTTACTTGGGGAGAGGGGGGAGCGGGGGGGGCGGTTCTGAGGGCAGGGGGGGTGGTCGGGGCTTGTCCGTGTTGGCAGCAGCTCTGGAGCTGGTGGAAGCCCGGGGGTTCAAGAGCTCGTACGAGTGGAAGTCAAAGGCAGGGGGCTGGGTGGGCTGCATGCCCTGCGCGCTCAACAGCGAGTGCAGCATATTGACCGTATCCTGGTAGTCACTGGCCTGGTTGGCGTTGTGCCCGTTGGCCCCCGTGGGACCCTTGTCCGATTTGCTGTGGGTGCCCCGGGCTTTGTTGGCCTGGGGTAAGGGGAGGTTGCCCGCATCCGAGCTGTGCCCTGGGAGGTGGGCCACCCCGGGGAGGTGGGGGTAAGGGAACGGCATGCCAGGGCCTTTGGAGGCTTTGCTGACTTTGGGCTGGTGCTCGTGGGCCGCGGCCGTGGCCGTGGCTGCCGCCTCCTCTGGCAGAGGCCTCTTGCGGGAAGAGGCGAGGGGACCGTAGCTCTTGTGGGGCACGGCACTAGGCTGGCTGCTGTGTTTAGAGTCTCCCGGCCGCTTGTTCGCCACGCTGCTGGGGCCGGTGCCAAGCTGGGCATGTAAGTGTTTGTGAGAGTGGTGGTTGTGGTGGTGGTGGTGGTGGTTAGAAGAGTGGCCCTTGTGTTTCTCCTTGTGCTCCCGGTTCTTGCCGCTGCTCTCGTCCGAGGAGCCGTGCCTGTCTGCAGCGGTCGGCACCTTGATACGCATTTTTATCTCCTCCTGCTTGGAGGGGAGCGGCCTCTCCCCACCTCCACCTGCCACCGGGATCCTCAGCTTCAGAGCCACAGCTTTGTCACTCTTTTCAGGGCCAGGAGGGCGCTCGGGGTTCTCCGAGCCGCCGATGGGGATCTTCAGGATGATCGGAGAGGGGTTGCTGTCTTGCTGGACTTCCCTCTCCCGCTGCTGCTGGACCAGGAGATTCTGCGCAGCGTAGGCATACTGAGACCGCACGTTGGCCTCCATGTTCTCCAGCTGCCGCTTCTGTGCCGCCAGCTCCTCGGCGTGCTTGGCCCGGTACTCCTTGAGCGACACTTTGGCCGACGGGGCGTTCTTGCCGCTATGCTTCTGATAACCAGCGCCATCTTGCTGTAAAGGATGCTCAGCAGCCGATGAGCTTTCGTTAGTCCTGTGACTCTGGCCAGTCTCCAGCTTGGGTGGAGGATGCCAGTGATCAGGCTGGGACATATCCGCACCGCTCTGGTCGCTGGGCGAGTCCACCGTGGCCGACAGAGAAGGCCCTGCTCCAGCGGTCGAGGATGTCGACATGCTCATTAACCCAGCAATGTTCATGTCCGAACTATTGTTCCTGGAAATCATGTTGAGGATTGTCTGCTCCGACAGGCTCTCATCTTCACCGTGGTCATCAGCCTTTGACTTCTTGGCTGCTTGAGAGGCCTGGAATAAAAGCAGTGACCGGTCATTTACTTTGGGCTATCACTAGAGCTGGTTTGATGCAAGCAGCTCACCCGCTACAGCGCAAGCTCTCATTTAAAGACAGATCCACTTTGCCCCCATCTCTCCCGGTGGGAAAAGACCCAACCACTGCAAGTGGGGTTGCTAGGGCAGTTGAAAAACCAAGGTCTCTACAGAGTTAATTCAGAACAGATGAAGTCAAGCGCTGAAGCAACATTTTGCAGACGCCCAGCGTTCAGATTCCCCCCCACACATGCCCTTCAGACACTGTCTTGCATTGTAATACCAGAGATGCCACCCAGCCTCGTGCACACAGAAGAAATCAGAGCCTGTGTTCTCCTGCAAGCACCCGCGGTCCCAAGCAGATTCTTACCCGCCAGTTCCGGATGCGTTTAAGCCGGTTGGGAGTTTTCTCAAGGATCTGCAGGAATTCATGAGTCAGTTCTGCAGAGGAAACACAAACCCAGGCAAGAGGGTCAGAGGCAGGCAGACCAGCACTAATCCATCAGGGCAACCCCCTGCTTACTGATGAGTGGAGCTACTTATGAGATGGAGCTACTCCAGGAGGGGAAATACTGAGAGCTAGTATCACTGACCACATTTAAACTCATCTCTCACTGTGCGCCTTTTGCCATCTCTGTTGTACCATAGAAGCTGTTGCTGCACTGGAAAGCTTGGCAAGACCTGAAGTCCTGGAGTCCGTGAACTGGCCGGTGGCCGTGTTTGAACGGCAGACCCAGGAACAGAGATGCCAAAATAATGTAAGAGCCTTTGGGGGGGAACCTCGCTCCAAAACTTACCATCTAAGAGCTCCAGAGTTACAGTGCCATCAACGTATTCCCACCAGTGCTTCCCGTCCGTGGAGACTGGGATCTCCCAGTTGGACCACTTACAAGCCAGGTGGATACAGACGCAGGCCACAACGGGAGGGGTGTACTGCAGGCTGAAGGTGGTCAGGTGCAGGCTGACGTCACCAGCAGGGAGAGAGAAACAGAAAGCCATCAACTCCCAAGCCTGAACTTCAGCACTCTCAATCGCCCACTGAACAGACGCTGCGCAAGAGGTGGACATGGTGGGGAAGTCCCTGCCATTCCTCCCCCAGTACAACCCTACTGTTACGGGCGTCTCTATCCCGCTCCACCGATTTGCTTGTTCCTTCCCCGTTCTGCTGCAGGCAATTTGGGTCCGGGCAACTCTGTCAGCTCAAGGCTCTGCGGCTCGTGCAGGAACAGCGAGGCATGCTGCCGCCCCGCTCGAGCCCTCCTCCGAGGGAGAAAGCGAGCGGCTGGGTTACCCGCCAGCCCCCACCTCTGCTGTGGGCTCCGCTCAATCTGAGAAGAAACTCAGACACTTCCAAGCGCAACTCCTGGGATGGCGTTCAAGGAGCAAACTGGCCCTCTTCGGCTTTTAGGAAGGGTCTGGTCTTTCCCAAATGATTTTTACGAAAAGCACTGAAGCTTCAGCTGTGAATAGCACCATACACTGGAGCGACTCAGTAGCACCTAAAAGGGAGCCTGGCCACCTATCAAGTATTTTCATCAGTAAATGAATTTGCCACGTGACAGCTCGGACATCAGTGCTGGGAGGTCTAGGAAGCACTGAGAACAGGAGAACCGATGGACTAAGAAAGCATCCTACTCTCTACCTGCAGGAACACCAGGTCCACTAAGCCTTAGAAACCGCGACAGCAAGTTGAGTGCAGGATTTACCCACTGTCACACTCATGAATCGGCCCTTTCAAAGAGCACTTGATGGAAACGGTGCCACCGAGCATCTACGCGCAGCCGCGGGATGGCATTATCTGCATTTCTTCACCGTGCTTGGGTCATTTAAACATTTTTCCATCAATGCAGTGTGGAGAGACAATAGCACCTACAGCCAAAAAGTCTGAAGCTTTTTCACAGATACTGTATTTATCCATACACCAAGAAGTCAAACCCGGGAAATTCAGAGCCTTTATCCAGTCTGCCAAGGTAAAAAGCGAAGTTAAGGTGCACAAAGAGCCTTAACTCTGCCTCATAATGATGCCAGAAGGAAATAAAAGTTAAACATCTGTAGCTACGCCTGATAAATCTAGTTCATCACTTAAGCACCTTAATCAGCCGTTTCATGGCATCACTTTAAGGCAAAATTGAGGCTGCCTGGCCACATTTCTTACTTTCTGCCTGGATTTCTTTCAAGTATACCTTAACTCATAATTCCTTGGTTTTGCAATTATTGCTGCAGGGATAAAACACATTTCAAGGATGCATTTACCCGCACATTACTAACACCACCTTCCCTTTACGCTAGTTTATGCAGGAAACCCACACAGTGCCCTTTGGAGCTACAGAGCACCTTCAGGACGCTGCGGAGGTGAGCAGGTAACACCTCTCACAGGCAGAGAGGAGAGAAACGACTCGCCCAAGGCCACGCACATTCACAGCTCAGCCAGGGCTTGGAAGCGTCCTCCAACTCTGCAGCTTCACCTGTGCTAGCACCTAAACCATCTTTTTCTCCCATCCTTTCACTTCTGCGAGCTCTTTCACAAAAACACAAGATTTTCCGTGTCCACAACTTGGTCTGTTCCAAACATTAACTCTGTGATTTGCCTGAAGCTGGTAATCCAGGAAATTAAATTCTTAAAAAATTTCGGAAGTCCCAACACAAGGGACGGAATCAGCCTTGCAGGGAAAATCCAGTGACAGAACTACCCAGACCTCTCTAAAGTGAAAAAAAAAACTACGGGCTTTGTTCGTTTCCAAGACTCTGTCTATAGATGCTGCTTACAGGACTGTCTGTCCAGTCACACAGGCCAGACAAGGCTATCGCTTCCTCTTGTAACGCCTCATGCCTGCGTCCAGCTACTGTTTTTCTCCCTTTATACTCTAGATCAGCCTTCTTCGGGGTACAGACCGCATTTCTTGACAATTTGCACAGCACCTAGTTCAGTAAAAACTCTCTGACACCCAGGTAATAAGCAAGCAAAAAATGTATACATTCATTTCAAGTCTACCTTTTTGGTTTAGTTTGGGTTTTGGTTTTTTTTTTTTTTGAACTTTCACAACTGCCTAACTCCCCATAAAAGAAAGCAGTGAAGTTCCTGAGCATCCCATCTGCCTCGCTTCTATGGCTGATTTTGCAGCTGGTTTTGACCAGCAGCTAGCAGGAGAAAGGGTTCCTGCTCTTCCTGAACCAAACCAAGCGATCCCCAGTTGCTCGCAGGCTGACCAATGCCCCAGGGGTCACCAGTAGCACATCTCCTCCAGATAAGACCCTCTGTCAAATATGAATCAATTGTAAAATAATAACCTGTTGGTAGCCATGAAATAGGAAGTTTGGGCCAAGTCCTTGCTGGCTGAAAGAGAAAAGGAAAAAGCAGGGTGTTAGTCTGCATATCCTGACAAACATTATTCCATTTTAGTGCAAGAACCACGGGCCTCTCGCCACCACACACAAAATAAGAGAGCCAGCATAATTCAACTAACTACGCCACAGCTAGAGGGATTTTAGAAATTACTGTACACAGAGAGCTTTGCGTGGTTCAGCAGAGCCACATCGCGTCAGTCATTTGCAACTGCCTCTATTTTGACATTCGTTATGGTTATTAAGGAGCCTGACTGCAGGCAAGTTCTCGGGCCATCCCAGCTAAACACCACAACGTATTTTCACAGCTCTTCTTTATCAGGCTGAGGTTACACGGAGGAGAAGCCACAAGCACCCGACGTCTGACATCGCTTACCTCGCACTAGCTGTGTGCACTTCACCACGTGGGTATGGGGGTGGTCAATAGTGATCTCAAAACCTGGAAGAACACAGACATACGGCCATCAGAAAACCAGCAGCACACCCCCACGGATCTACGAACCTCACGTTTCCTGGGGGACAAGGCCTTCTCCCCTTCCCTCCTACAGCCCCTGCTCTCTGCTCGGAGGCAAGCAGGAATAGAGGAGCCCGTTTTCCTGTATCCAGAAGACTCAAGTTCTCCAGTCACAAAACCCCGAAGGTCACTGCTGCTGCCAGACCTCCAAGCAGCTAAATGACTTCTGCGCTTGAAAGACCTCACTGAAAACAAAACAACTATTAAGGATTTTAAAAATAGCAGGACAAAGCCTCTTACAGCAGCTGGGAGGAAGGAGAAGACAATGGCATCTGCTCAAAGGAATTTCTGTCACCCAAAAAGCTAAGAGGAAGCAGACGTTTTCCCTTTGAAGGAGCCTACAGCACTAAAGACAACTGAACTTAATCCTCGCTTCAGTTTCCTATTCAGTTTGGGCATTATGTTTTAAAGAAAAAAAAAAAAATTCAAATCCGTCCATGTGTGCAACAGATTTGGTTCTTCCCAGGCAGAACATTCTAGAAGAACTTGGACGTTAAAAAAGACAACTGGAGAACCGAGTCGTTGCAGAACTGGGGTCACAGTTTAGCCACTGGCCTGCCAGGCCAGCGCGTGCAACCCATCGACACACCTGCCCCTCCTGCCCCCCTGCGAGTGAGGGACTAGTGACATTTAGTCTGAACCAGGTCAGAAATAACAAAGGTCTACTGAGTATTTCAGAGTGGAAACACTACCTACAAACTGCCTCTGAAATGGAATATATGTTAGTAAAACCAAGTTTTAACAGTACATTTTAGAAAGGAACAGGATACCGGATCCAACGGCCACAGCCCTAAGTGTAGGCTCCAGCTTCTACTTTCAAAAAAACCCCAAAACTGTTGCTGGTTTGGGTATTTTTTTTTTCATGTTCAGCCATCTAATCAAAATATTAACTTTCAACCCAGGTTTTGTTAGACATCTCTCAGTGCAAACTGCTTCCTGGCCACAGGACTAGAGCATTATTGAGTTCAACAGCACAATGGAGGACAGCAACCGGTGTCCAAGCAGTACAAAACCTGTTGTGGGGGGGAAAAAAAAAAAGAGACGAGCCACACTTCCACACTTTAATTTCTCTGAGCATTGAACCTGACACGAGTTACACCTGAAAAAACTGATGTTAAAAGGAAAACAGAAGGAGTGGGTGTGAAAAATAGAGTTTGTTGCCTGGACTCTTGCTCTCCCACTGGCCAGCTGTACATCTGCCCTCCAGCTGTGGAGAAGACTGTGCGGTTAGGCTCTCCGCTCTGCGGAACACTCCTGGGTCTGGGATTCGTGTGGCAGCCCGTCCGCTTTGAAAAACTTACCCAGGGTCTGCAGTATTATGCTCTCTAGAATGACCAGGTCTTGGGCTTGTTGCAGGTAAGCCTGGGGTTGAGAGGACAGGCAAGTTACTCACGATGAGGCACTCCGTATAAAGCCTGCACATTTCTAACACCCTTTTCTCAGGGAGGCAAAAATAGCAAAGGGGAATCTTTATGCCGATCTGCACTGGGGGGACTGGCACAGATTCCCTGCCAGAAAAGAGAAAGCAGAGTGCTGGGGTGGACCCGCTCCCCTGCTAGCGCTTCCGCTAGGGGATGGCTGCTTCGGGATCCACAGTGGCCCTCTCAGTCCTGGTCCCTCGCACTGCACGGGACGGCTATACGAGCAGTACAGGAGAGGAATTAGCTGCTATTTTTATTTTATTTTTTTTTTCCTTAAGCTTTCCTGGATAAAGCTGCCCCTTTTCAGCAGGTTAGGCTGCTCAGTTCCAGGTAAGACGGGCTGTCTCAAGAGATGGGGAATCAGCAACGTTTTTAATAAACCCACCGTTAAACGTGTGGGGACAGAACAGAACCAACTGCGCACACCACCTTCTGCTCTGCCACAGACACTACTCAATCGCAGCAGCCAACATCCATGCCCTCCTCAGAAGCTTTTCACGCAGACATTGTTATACAGCACACCCAAGTCACATTTGCAGCGGCACAGCAGAGGAGAACAGAAGAGAGGTTGCCACAGAGCAGGAAAGAAAAGCCTTCTGCTGTACAGAAGCCAAAAAGCTCTCGGTAGCGTAAGAGCAGTCGAATTGGAAAGCTGTCACTGACCATCCTAGGACACAGCCGCTCGCTTAGAGAGCGGGTACTGCTGAACCCGATTTAACAAGACGCTGTAGCCACGCGATTCAGGATGCAGCACGCTTCCGCCATTCCCATTCCTCGTGCCTCCGCTCCTCACATCAGAGCCCAGTTCTCCGATCTCGACACTTACCTCGCTCTTGGTGTCTAGAGGAGTTTCCTGGGGATGCAGACAGGCATGTGCTACCTTGATTACATGCTCCAGCTTACGAGGCTGCTCCTCCACCTTGGCTGCCAAGAACAGAGCTGCTGGTACCACCGACTTCAGAGAAAAAAAACATTATTTTTTTTTAAAGCTAGTAAGTTCAAGATTAGAGCAAATAAATTAGGCTAATTCTCACGTCTAAAACAAATATTCCTTTAGGAAACAAAGCCTGCGCAAGTCCAAACACCACCAAGAGGGAAAAGGGTCTCTGGTGACTACCGGCAGCTACAAACCACCCTTCCCCTTTCCAAGCCCCCTCCCCAGGGTCGGTCCCAGCAGGTTGCCCCCCGAGCTGGCTGCCAGGCAGCAGCAGGAGCAGAGCTGGGGGGTTCCCGGCATCCCCCCACCCCGCCAGACCCCAGCACACTTACGTTCCTGTGGAACTGGGTGAAGGACTGCACCATGTAGAAGCGGTGCATGTACACGATGGCCGTGTTGATGGTGAGCTGGGAGCTGATGGGGTGGTTAAAGAAACACACAGCTCCGACGACGACCCCTGAGCAGCGCCCTCAACTCCCCTACAGCCCACCGGCACCGGGCCGGGCCTCGCTCTCCCGCTCCCGGCCCGGACCTGGCCCTCCCCGCATACCGGCAAAGCTCTCCCCTCTCCCGAAACGGGCCCAGCTCTCTCCGCTCCCGGCCTCGCTCTCCCCGCGGCCGGGCCCGCCTCTCCCCGCTCCGAAAACGCGCTCGGCTCTCCCCGCTCCCGGGCCGGGCCTTCCCCGCACCGCGACAAAGCTCTTCCCCGCTCCCGAAACGCTCTCAGCTCTCCCCACGGCTGACGCCGGCTCTCCCCGCTCCCGGGCCGGGCCTGGCCTAGCCTTCCCCGCACCCCGGCACAGCTCTCCCCGCTCCCGAAACGCTCTCGGCTCTCCCCACGGCCGACGCCGGCTCTCCCCGCTCCCGGCCCGGCCCCGACCCTCCCCGCACCCAGGCCTAGCTCTCGCAACGGCCGGACCCGTCTCTCCCCGCTGCCTGGCCGGGCCAGCCCGCCCCCCCCCGCCCCACGGCGGCAGCACCCAAGCGCAGGCCGCGCGGCCTAGCGCGGCCGGATACACGTTGAGACGCTGCCCCATGTCCTGCAGCAGGTTGGCCGCCTGCTGCCGGTACGAGAGCTCCTTGTCGGGGTCGAGCCCGGCGCGGCGCGAAGGGCTGCGGTCCAGCTGCTCGCGGGTGAAGTACCAGCGCCGCCCCGCCGCGCCGCCGGCCCCTCCGCCCGCCGAGGCCTCCATGGCGATCTGCGCCCGCGCGCGCACGCACGCACGCACGGACGCACGCACGCACGCAACGGCGCCACCGGCGTCACAGGGCGGCGGCGCGCGCGTACGGCTCCGTCACAGGGACTGGCAAAGGAGGAGCCGTTGAGGCGCATGCGCGGTTGGCCGCGCCTGCGCGTTCTGACGCGGAACGTGTTGCTAAGGGGGCGGGGCAGCCGTTACCCGCCCCCCCCCACCACCACCCTCCCCGCGGCCCCCCCGGCCCCGGCTTTCCCGGAGCCCCGGGGTCTCGGCCCCCCCGCCCCACAGGCCAGGCCACAGCTCGTATCCAAAGTGAGTTTTATATATAATTTATCTGTACACACGAAGGACAAAGTACCTCAGGTCTGCGCTGGGGGGGAGGGGGGGGGGGAGAAGGGGGGCTGCTGCCCCCCTTCCCCCCCCCCCGGGCTGAACCCCCCCCCCCGCCCCAAAACTGCTTCATAAAACAACAAAACAAAAAAAAAAAAAAAAAAAAAAGAAAAGTCACTTCATTTTTTTTTTTGCATTTAAAATGGGGGGGAGCTGCCCCCCTCCCCCCCCCCCCCCCCCGCCAGCAGCCCCCCCGGGAGGGAGCGGGACCCCCTAGCCGGGGAGGGCCGGGACCCCCGGGGGGGCTGGGGGGGCTGCGAAGGTGCTTTGCCTGCACCCCCCCCCGGCAGGCGGCACTTCAGTTTGGCACATGGAGGGGGCTGGGGAGACCCCCACCCCCCCCGCCCCCGCCCCAGGGGGGCCCATCGCCCCTCTTTGGCACATGGGGGATTCTGGCAAAGGGGGGGGCTGCACCCCGACCCCCCCCCCCCCCGCAAACACCCCGGTGCGGGGCTGGGAAATGCCCCCCCCCCCCAACACACCACCCTGTGGGGGGGGCACCCCCCAACCACCTCCCTTTTTCCTCTTTTTTTTTTTTTTTTTTTAAATATGTAGATTTGGGGATTTTTCCTTTTTTTGTCTGACCCCGCTGGGGGGCATCAGCCCGGGGGGGGGGGGGGGGGGGATACACCACGGGGACCCCCCCTAACTCCCTCCAGGGCCAGCGTTGAGGAAGTAGGTGGTCATCTCCCCCTTGCCCTTGACCTTCACCAGCCCCCGGCACTCCAGCACGTAGCCCTTGGCCGCCAGCACCTGGTACAGGTCCGTCGTCACCTGGAAGGGGACAGGGGAGCTCGGGGGGGGCTCTGGGGGGGGGGTGGGGGAGGCCCGTCCCCCCCCCTCCCCGCCCCCCCCCTGACCTGGATGCGGTCGGGGACGCCGGTGCTGTCCATGCGGCTGGAGACGTTGACGGTGTTGCCCCAGATGTCGTACTGCGGCTTGCGCGCCCCGATCACCCCCGCCACCACCGGGCCCATGTTCAGGCCTGGGGGGGGGGACGACGACAGGGGGACAGAGTGTCACAGCCCCCCCCCCCACACACTGCCACGAGGACACGGGGGCGGGGGGGGCGTGCGAGGGGAAACGGGGGGCGCAAAGGGTAGGGGGTGAGCAAGGGTTTGCGTGTGCAAAGGGGTGTGCGAAGGCGAAGGGGGGGGGTGAAGGGGGGGTGCAAGGGCTAAGGGGGGGCGCAACATCAGCACGCGCAAAGGGACGTGCGAAGGCCGCGCGTGCAAAGAGGAAGGGGCGTGCAAAGGGTTTGCACGCGCAAAGGAGCGTGCGATGGCCGAGGAGGGCGTAACGGGGCGTTTGAGGGCCCGCGTGTGCGAGGGCTAAAGGGGTGCGCGACCGGCGCGCGCAAAGGCGTGGGCGAGGGCCGCGTGCGCAGAGGCGAAGGGTGTGCAAGGCTTTGCCCGCGCAGAGGGGCGTGCGAGGGCCGAGGGGCGTGCGAGGGCTCGCACGCAAAGCGGTCTGCGAAGGCCGCGCGCGCGAAAGGGCCGCGCGTGCAAGACGCAAAGCTGCGTGCGAGGGCCGGGTACGCGCGGGGGCGTGCGTGGGGCGGCCGTAGGTGCCGGGGGGGCGTGCGAGGGGCGTGCAAGGGGCGCTCACCGATCTTCATCTGGAAGTTGTTGAAGGAGTGCTCGTTGATGTACTTCATCTGCTCCATCAGGTGCATGGCGTAGTCGGCCAGCGCCGCGATGTGGCTCCGGCCCTCCCGGTCGTAGGTGGAGGCGTTCAGCCCCGAGGCCGCCATGTAGGTGCTGCCGATCGTCTTGATCTTCTCCAGCTGGCGGTACTTCTGCTCGCTGATGATCTGGGGGGGGGATATGGGGGGGGGGGGCAGCGTTACCCCCACCCCGCCTCTCCAGGGCCCCGTGCACCCCATCTTCCTGCAGCCTGTTCCTGCATGCCCCACGCACGCTGCTCCACGGCCTCTCCAGCACCCCGTGCACCCCATCCCTGTACACCCCGTTCCCACACGTGGTGCTCTCCAGCACCCCATCTTCTTGCACCCCATCTTCTTGCACCCCATGCATGCTGCTCCACGGCCTCTCTGGAGCCCCATGCACCCCATCTCCTGCACCCTGTGTCCACGTACCCCGTCCCATGGCTCCACGCACGCTGCTCCACGGCCTCTCCAGCACCCCGTGCACCCCAGCCCCTGCACCCCATTCCCACACATGATGCTCCACAGCCTCTCCAGCACCCCATCTTCTTGCACCCCATCCCTGTGCACCCCATGCACGCTGCTCCATGGCCTCTCCAGCACCCTGTGCACCCCATCTTCTTGCACCCCATGCACGCTGCTCCATGGCCTCTCTGGAGCCCCATGCACCCCATCTCCTGCACCCTGTGTCCACGTACCCCATCCCATGGCTCCACGCACGCTGCTCCACGGCCTCTCCAGCACCCCGTGCACCCCATCTTCTTGCACCCCAACCCTGTGCACCCCATGCACGCTGCTCCACAGCCTCTCCAGCACCCCATCTTCTTGCACCCCATCTTCTTGCACCCCATGCACGCTGCTCCACGGCCTCTCTGGAGCCCCATGCACCCCATCTCCTGCACCCTGTCTCCACGTACCCCGTCCCATGGCTCCACGCACGCTGCTCCACAGCCCCTCCAGCACCCCGTGCACCCCATCCCCGTGCACTTCGTCTCCATGCACCCCATCCTCATGCACGCTGCTCCACAGCCCCTCCAGCACCCTGTGCCCCCCATCTCTGTGCACCCCACGCACGCTGCTCCACGGCCTCCCCAGCACCCCACGCACCCCATCCCTACATACCCCATCCCACGATCCACCCCATCGCACCCCACTCCGCCCTCCGGCACCTCGTCGAAGTCGGCGATGATCTCGTTGAGCAGCCGCAGGCACTCGACGCCCTCGTTGTTGGCCTCCAGCTCGACGTAGAACTCGGAGAAGTTGCTGATGGAGGCGAACATGACGGCCACGCACTCGCAGGACTGGTAGTAGAGCTCGTCGTTGCGACGTTCCCGCGCCAGAAAATGCGCCGCCACGTCCTTGGGCAGGATGTTGTGCAGCAGCCGCCGGTTGTACGCCTGCAGCTCCTCCATCTCCTCCTTCTCGCCCGTCGCCTGCATCGCACAGCGCCATGCGGGAGCCGTGCCGGGGCCCCGCGTCCGCCCCGGCGTGCGGGGAGGGGGTGGGCCCCGGCCCCTCGCCCCTGGTCCTACCTGCAGCTTCCAGAGGAAGTCGAGGCGGGCGGTGGACTCGACCTGCTGCGCGTGCAGGTACAGCGCCAGCGCGAAGACGGCCAGGATGACGGGGGTGACGTACCGCAGGGCCACCTTCCCCTCCGCCGGGCTGCGGGCACCCCCCACCCGCTGAGACGGGACGCCGGACGAGTCCGTGCCCACCCCAGGGACCCCAAGGCTGCACCCAATCCCCAAAGATGCACCCACCCCAGGGACCCCAAGCCTGCACCCGCCCAAGGGATCCCCTAAGATGCACCTACCCCAGGGACCCCAAACCTGTGCCCGACCCCCTAAGATGCACCCACCCCAGGGACCCCAAGGCTGCACCCACCCCAGGGACCCCAAGGCTGTGCCCGACCCCCTAAGATGCACCCACCCCATGGACCCCCTAAGATGCACCCAGTTCCCAAAGATGCACCCACCCCAGGGACCCCAAGCCTGCACCCACCCCAGGGACCCCCAAAGATGCACCCACCCCAGGGACCCCAAACCTGTGCCTGACCCCCTAAGATGCACCCACCCCAGGGACCCCAAGGCTGCACCTAATCCCCAAAGCTGCACCCACCCCAGGGACCCCAAAGCTGCACCCAGCCCCCAAAGCTGCACCCACCCTCACAGCACAGACCCCCCAAGGGACTCTCCTGCTGCTGCCGCCCACCCTCGCCCCCCTAACTCCCAGTTCCCTGCTGGTCCCAGTTCCCCACTCACCATTCACCCTGGCTCACGTTGAAGGAGGGCCTGGGGGGAGAGGAGCCGGGGGTTAGCGGGGTGGGGACGCAGGTCCCGGGGTGGGGACCCCCAGGGGGAAGAACCCCGGGCACTCACAGGGCGTTGGCCACCACCAGCAGGTCGGCGTTGTCGAAGAGGGTGGCCTGGGGCCCCTCCACCAGCACCAGGTAGGTGGCCTCGATGGCCACCATGAGCAGCAGCTTGCCGATGCTGCTGATGTGCAGGAAGACGGAGCAGGCCAGCAGGCTCAGCACCACGCTGTAGTTGAAGTACTGCCGGAGAGACGCCGCGGGGATGGGCTGGCACCCCGTGGGGGGACGCCCTGCCGGAACCCCACACCCACGGGGACCTTGCACCCGTGGGGACCCCCTGCCAGCACTCTGCACCCTCAGGAGCTCTGTGCCAGCACCCATGGAGGACCTCGCACCCGCAGGGACCCGTGCCGGCACCCTGTATCTGCGGGGACCCTGTGCCAGCACCCTGTACTCTTAGGGACGCTGCGCCTGCAGCAGCCTGTACCCTTGGGGACCCCGTGCCAGCACCCTCGGGGACACTGTGCCTGCAGGGACTCCATGCCAGCACCCTGCATCCTTGAGGACCCCATGCCAGCACCCTGGGGACACTGTGCCTGCAGGGACCCCGTGCCAGCACCCTGCATCCTTGGGGACCCTACGCCAGCACCCTGCATCTGTGGGGACCCTATTCCAGCACCCTGGGGGACACAGCACCCATGGGGACCCCCTGCCAGCATCTTGCACCCTCAGGGACCCTGTGCCAGCACCCATGGAGGACCTTGCACCCCTAGGGACCCATGACAGCACCCTGTATCTGCGGGGACCCTGTGCCAGCACCCTGTACTCTTAGGGACGCTGCGCCTGCAGCAGCCTGTACCCTTGGGGACCCCGTGCCAGCACCCCTGGGGACACTGTGCCTGCAGGGACTCCATGCCAGCACCCCTGGGGACACTGTGCCTGCAGAGACTCCATGCCAGCACCCTCAGGGACACTGTGCCTGCAGGGACTCCATGCCAGCACCCTGCATCCTTGAGGACCCCATGCCAGCACCCTGGGGACACTGTGCCTGCAGGGACCCTGTGCCAGCACCCTGCATCCTTGGGGACCCTACGCCAGCGCCCATGCCAGCACCTTGCACCCTCAGGGACCCTGTGCCAGCACCCAAGGAGGACCTTGCACCCGCAGGGACCCATGCTGGCACCCGTGCAGGACCCCATCCTAGCGCCCTGCACCCGCGGGTGCCCCGCGGCCGCTCACCTCGGGGAAGTCGCAGGCCAGCCCATCGCGGTGGCAGGGGCCCGCGGGGGTCCCCAGGGAGAAATTGAGGGCCCGGAGCTGGCAGGGTCCCACGGCCTCGGGGGTGACGTTGAGCTCGTGGGCGGCGCAGTCCCGCAAGGCCACCCGGCTGCAGGTGAACTGGGAGGGCAGAGAGGGGTGAGCCGGTGCCCCGCAGCCCCCGCGCCCCCACGGCCCCGCGCCCCTACCATGTTGACGAAGGCAGCGATGAAGACGAGGAGGACGGTGAAGACCCCGATGATGGTGCTGTGGGCACGGGACTGGACGATCTTCCGGGAAAGCCGCTGCAGGGCAGCGGGGAAGAGCTGTGGGGGGGAGAGGGACCCCGTCATGCACGGCCGAGCCCCCCCACACCCCCCCGCCCGTCGGCCCTGTACTCACAGCGACGCAGGAGTAGACGGCGCAGACGAAGAGGATGGCGGCGAGGAGGATGAAGATGCCAACGTAGACACCAAGCATCAGCGGGGAGCTGGGGAGAGAGGTGGCTGTGAGCGCCGGGGGGTCGGGGAGCGGGGTTTGGGGGGGACGCGGCACTCACTGGGGGAACACCACGATCTGGAGGCAGCAGATGAAGCAGAAGACGAGGAGGGTGCAGGCCACGTAGCCGCCGAAGCGGTCGTCCACCTTCTTGGAGTACTGCGGGGAGGAGAGGGGTGAGCCAGGCTGGGCAGAGGGGTACGGAGGGGACCCCGGGGGATGGAGGGGACAGGGGGGACCCCGGGGGGATGGAGGGGACGGGATGGAGAGGATGGAAGGACCAGGACAGAGGGGACCATGGAGCCAGCAGGATGGAGGGGACCCCACAGATTAGAGGTGTCAGAGGTGACCCACGGCTGGGATGGAGAGGGTGGAGGTGACCGCAGGGGCTGGGATGGAGGGGACCATGAAGCCAGGAGAGAGAGGACCCAAGGAATGCAGAGGATGGGATGAAGGGAATGGGATGAAGGGGGACGAGAATGGGATGGAGGCGAGATGAGGGGGACAAAGGTGCTGATGGGGCCAGGACAGAGGGGACTTCAGGGGACAGAGGGGACCGCAGGGCCAGGACGAAGGGACCCCAACCTTCTTCTCCAGCTCAGGCGTCTGGAAGGTAAGCAGGAACTTCTTGACATGGTCCTTGCGGAGCTGGTCAATGCTGCGGGCGTCGATGGCCCGGCTCAGGAACTCATCCACCTCGTCCTCGGGGTTGAGGGCCTCCTGGGCACCGCGGCTGGGGACAGGGGTGGGTCAGGGCCCCCCCAGGCCCCCAGCTCTGCCCCACGGAGGGGCTGGCTGCGACAGCCCGGGCACCCCAGCATGGGGACACTTACTTGTCCTTGCTGGAGTCATCGATGCCCTGGGGAGACACAGGGGAGATGGGGGGGTTTCAGAGACACCGGCATGGATGGGGGGGACCCTCATAGATGACAAGGACATGGGGCATCCCCAGGGTCACCAAGGCCACCAAGGACGGGGGACAGAGTCCCAAGGGTAACCAGGATGGGGGATCCCCAAGGGTTGGAGGGAGGGCAGGTCCGCCAAGGGAGGACGGAGGGGTCTGGAGGGGGTCTGACATTAGGGGGACCCGAGGGTCCCCAAGGCCAGTGAGGACAGGGGGGATCCCCAAGAACTGGTGAGGACAGGGGGTACACCTCGGGATCTCCATGGGCTGGTGACAGTAGGGGGGATCCCCGAGTGCTGCTGAGGACGGGGGGGAGACCCGGGGGTTCCTCGAGACCGTGGGCTGCGGCAGGCAGGAGGAAGCAGGCGAGGGCTGCGGAAGCCCAACGGCAGCCGCAGAAAGGCAGCGAGCAGCCGATACCACCGCAGCGGGGACCCCGGTGCCCAACAACCCCCCGAGGCCGCTCACCATCTGCCGGAAGGCCTTGGAGTCCTTGGTGCGGGAGAAGGAGCGCTCGGGCACCCAGCGCGGCACCAGCCCCTCCGTCGAGTTGGCACGAGCCCGCTGCAGCTTGGCCAGGATGGCTTTCTCCTCTTTCTGCGGGGCAACGCGGCCGTGAGAGGGGTGGCCCTGGGTCCCCTCGTGTGTGTGTGTGTCCCCCCCGACTCACGCGCTTCTGGCTGCAGCCGACGATGAGGAAGGTCTCGATGTTGTGCTCCTTGAGGTAGGCGTTGCGCTCGCCCCCGTGGCCCGGCTCCACCTCGTAGTCCCCGTTCAGGTACTGCAGCGTCGCCCATGTGATGTGGATGCGCCTGGGGACGGGGTGGGGGGGGAGGATGAAGGCGCTGAGCCCTCCCGCCCCGTGCCCCCCACCCCGCTCCCCCCACCCCGGCTCACCCGGCTTTGCCGCCTGCTTCCATGTGGTTGGCGAGGGTCACGTCGTTGGACCAGACGTCGAACTGCCACTTGCGCAGCCCCAGGACGCCGCAGTGCACCCGCCCGCTGTGGATGCCCACGCGCATGTTCACGTTCACCCCCGTCACCTCGCGCACCAGCCTGGGGACGGCACCGGCACCGCGTCGGCCCAAGGCACCGTGGCACCGCATCCCGGGCCAGCGAGCACCAGGAACCCGCCAGCACCGGTGACGGGCACGGCCCCATCGAGTCGCAGCGGCACCGGGGACGTGCCGGCACCGGGGTCGGGCACAGCCCCCCCAGGGTTGCGGTGGCACCGGGGATGTGCCGGCACCGGGGACAGGCGCAACGCCCGTGCTCTGCCCCACTCACGAGATGGCCTCGATCATGTCCACCCCCATCTCCACGCAGCAGTGCGCGTGGTCCCCGCGTGCCTCCGGCAGCCCCGACACGCAGTAGTAGCAGTCCCCCAGGATCTTGATGCGCAGACAGTGGTTTTCCTGGGGGAGAGGACGGGCAGGTCGGGGGGGGGTGACACACGCTGGGACCCTCCCCCCGGCCCCCCCCGGCCCCACCGCTCACTGCTGCCAGCTTGTCGAAGCGAGCAAAGAGCTCGTTGAGCGTCATCACCAGCTCCTGGGCCGTGCACTGCGAGGCCAGGCTGGTGAAGCCCTCGATGTCCGCGAAGAGGATGCTGCCAGGAGGAAGAGCGTGGGCTGGGGAGGGACCACGCACCCCCCCCGGACCCCCTCACCTGGTGACAATCCCCCCAAACCTCGCCCGCCCCCAGCCCCGCGGTACCTGACGTTGTCGTGCTTCTGGATGTAGATCTTGTGGAACATCATGTCCTCCTTCTTGGTGTTGATGTCCTCCTTCATCTCCATGGCCACGTGCTGGGGCAGCACCGAGAGCAGCAGGCGCTCCTGCACCCCAGCACCACCCCGTTAGCGGGGGGCCGGGGCCCTGATGGACCCCCCAGCCCGGCACGGGAGACCCCGCTGCCCCCGGGACCCCCGGGACCCCCAACCCACCTGCTGGCGGTTCTCGCGCTGGAGATGCAGGCGCGCCTGGATGTAGCCGCGGGTCTCTTGGAAGGCCTGACGCTGCGACACCTCAGCCGGGTAGTGGGTGCAGACCCCCACCACGTTGGTGCAGAGGAAGATCAGGGCGTTGGCGCTGAGCTGGTGGGGGAGATGGGCTCAGCGCAGCCACCCAGGGACCCCCAGCCCCACAGCGAGACCTGGCCAGCTCTGCCACCCTCCTCTGCACCCCAAAACCCTGGCTCCGGTATGGAGGGGTGCTGTCAAGAGGAGCAGGGGGGCTGCAAGGGAGGACATGGGGCAGGGAGACACAGGGACCTGGGGCAGGGGGACGTGGGGATGCAGGGACCCGGGGACACGGGGGACCGGGGGATGTGGGGCACCTAGGGACATGGGAAACCAAGGCAGGGGGGTTGCAGGGACGTGGGGGACCTGGAGACCCAGAGCAAGGGGACATGGGGCACCCGGGGCTGCAGGAAACCAGAGCACGGGGCACGCAGGGACCTGGGGACCCAGGGCAGTGGGGGGCAGAGGGGACCTGGGGACACGGTGGACCAGGGCAGGGTGGATGTGGGGGACCTGGGGACCCAGCGCAAGGGGGACACGGGGACCTGGGGATGTAGGAAGCCGGGGCAGGGGGGATATGAGGATGCAGGGACCCGGGGCGGGGGGGGGGGGACATGGGGACGCTGCCAGGCCCTGTGGGCCCTCGGGAAGCAGAGGAAGCCAGGGGAGGGCCGGGAAGCGGAGATGGCTGCAGCGGGAGCGCTGCGGTTTCCCCCCTCCCCGTCCCCGTCCCCCGGGACGGGGGCCAAGGCTATTTATAGTGCTCCCGCGGGCCGGGAGCGGGGGCCTCGCGCCCACCCATCGTCCCCATCGCATCCCCCCGGCCAGGGGCCACGGCCCCATCGCTCCCACCCCGCGGGGGTTAACCCCACTCAGGGGGGTTTCCCCTCCCGTGACCCCCCCCCCAAGCCCCGCTGGCCTCAGCCCCCCCGGCCTCCCTCCCCGGCATCGCGTTCCTTGCCCTGCACCCCGTGGGGACAGCACGTGGCCCTGGCCCCGGCCAGGCAGGGCGAGGGTGACGGGTGGCCCTACGCAAGGAGGGGGAGCACAGCGAGGCCCTGCCAGGGGCTGGGAACACACAGCCCCGGGGACGAGGGGACCCCCCCGCACCCCCCTGCGCACACAGCACCCCACTGGGAACACCCGCCACCCCAGGGGTGCAGGACGGGGGACGCTGCCAGGGTCCCAGCCCCCCTGGATGGCAGCCACCCCCTCCTGCCCTGGTGCCCTGGCCCTGCATCCCCCCTCGGGGGTTTCCGCCAGCCCCACAACGGGGGCTTTGTGGGTGCCCCCCCCCCGGCGCAGCCCACAATGGCAGGTCTGTGCACAGCCCCGCCGGGATGAGGGGCCCCCCTCACCGGGCTGCGGCAGCGGAGCGACCCCCGACCACGCCGCAGGCAGCACCCGCGGGACCCTGGCATGGGACATCACCACCACCACCACCCCCCCCCCCCCCGGGACCCCCCCCAGCCCCGGCCAGCCAAGGGGCCCCTCCCGCATCCAGAATTTTCCATGTGCAGAAACATCAAGTGCAGAAAAGCCCAATTTTGCAGAGAGGGACTCGGGGAGCCGCCAGCAGGGATGGGGGGGTCCCACCCGGGGCCTCCCCCACCCCATGCCGCAGGCGGGCAGGACCCCTTCAGCGCAGCCCCCCCCCCCCCCCCATGTCCCCCCCCCAGCCCTACCTGCTTCCAGAGGAAGGGGTCGGCGGTGTTGCGGTGCCAGGCGATGGCGAGGTGCAGGGCGGAGAGGAGGACGCCGGCCAGCACGGCCGCCCGCATCCGCACCGGCAGCAGCGTGTAGGTGATGTAGATGAAGAAGACGCTCCACCAGACGCCCTCGGCCGCGCTGCGGGGTGCGACGGCCGCCGTCCCCAGCGCCTGCACCCCGGCCAGTAACCCCAGCACCACGTAGCTCACCACCCACATGTAGTCCTGGGGGAAGGCGCTGCGGCTGCACAGCACCATCAAGAGCAAGAAAAGGGCCGTGGCACTCGCCAGCGCGGCGGTTGCCGGCACGTGCGGGGCACCGGGCAGGCAGTGGAAGAGCAGCATCACCCCGCAGACCAGCACCAGCACCCCCATCAGCACCGTCAGGCTGCTCTGGTTCATCTGGAAGAAGTAGCGCTGGTAAAGCCGCTCCAGTTTGGCCGACTGAAAGCGTTTGGAGCGGAAAACCTGGAGCAGCCGCCGCCAGCACTCGCCGGCCGACGGTCGCCCCCCGCGCCCCCCGGCCCCCTTCGGCCCCTTGGCTTCGCCGTCCTCCAAGCCCAGGTCCACCGATTTGAGCCCCAGGTCGCCCGCGGGCCCCTTCTTGCCGTAGTGGTCCTCCTGCCAGGTGCAGCGCAGCCCCCGGGGGGGCCCCCCGCCCCGCTCCATCTCAGGGTCCTGCAGGCAGCTCATGTAGCGGGGGCCGCAGAGGACGGCACGGGGGCGAGTGCCCTTCTTGCCGTTGCGCTCCCCCCATGCCGTCTTCCGCTCGTCCACCTTGGGCACCAGGATGCCGCTGAACCACGACATGCTGCGGGCACCGGGAGGGGGTCAGCACTCGGTCCCCCACCCCGACACCCCGAGAAGGACCCCGGTGCCCACGGGGGTGCAAGGCAGCATTTTCCCCACCTGGCAGGGACGAGCAGCGCGGGCAGCGAAGGGCCCCGACGTCCCACCCTGGGGGATGCAAAGCCCAAGCCCCAGCTCTCCCGCCAGCCCCATGGCCCCTGCGGGAACGGCCGGTGGCGGGTGCCCGGTGCCGGTGTCCCGGTGCTTGGCCCCGCCAAGGCCGCCCCGAGCCCGTCCTCCCCGGTGCAGGGACCTGCAGCAAAACTGGAACCGTCCTGGCCCTGTTTGTCTTGAACGGCGGCCAACGGGCTGCACCGGGCACCGTAGCCCCCGGGGCACCGGGGACCAGACGGGACGTGGCAGCCGGTCCCAGCCCCGGGCGAGCGGCGGTGGGGAACGGCCGCCCGGGAAAGGGCCGGCCCCGGCGGCGGCCGCCTCCCTGCCCGTACGCCTGCCTGCTTGCCCGCCTGCCTGCTCCGGGCACGGCCCGCGGGGAGCCCCGCCGAGCCCGGCCCGTTCACCCCGAACCCGCCAGCGCCCTCCCGCCACCGCCCCGGGCAGCCCCGCCGCACCGGCAGCTCCCGCCGCACCGGGCAGCGGCCGGCTCCCCAAGCACCGGGCAGCCCCCCCGGGGGCCGCACCGCTCCCGCCGCCCCGGGGCCCAGCCCGGTCGTCCGTCCCCCCCCCCGCCGCCCCGGGCCCCGCGCAGTGCCCCGGGCCCCGTCCCAGTCCCAGTCCCGGTCCCCGCCGCCGCCGCCCCGGCCCCCCCCCCCGCCGCGCCCGGTGCGCCCGGTCGCCTCCGCTCACCTCCGCCTCCGGCGCCGCCGCCCGCGGGGCCCCGCGCCCCGGCACGGCCCCGCCGCCGCCGCCTGCTCCTACACGGCGGCCGCGCTGCGCCCCCGCCGCCCCATCCTGCGTCCAGGCCGGGTCCCCGGTGGCGGCCCCGGTCCTGGTCCCGGCCGCGGCCCCGGCCCGCCCCGGCCGGTGCCCGCCCCCCCCCCCGCCCGGATCCGCTCCCGGGCGCTCCCGGCCGGCGGCCTTAAAGGCGCAGCGGCGGCGGCGGCGGCGACCCGGTACGGCCCGGTACGGCCCGGAGCGGCCCGGTGCGGCGGGGGAGGCGCGGGCGGCGCGCGGGGGCGGCGGGCGCGCGCGCGGGCACGGGCGGACCGGCACCCCCGGGGCTGCGCACACACACACACACACACACACGCACACACGCACCGCCGCGCTGCACCGACATGGCGGGGACAACGGGGACACGCGCAACCGGGCCCCCCGCGCGCGCACACACACGCACCCCCACCCCCACGCACCCCCGTGCACCCCCTTGTCTGCACACGCACACGCACCCCCCCCGCGTGTCCCTTGCAGACACACCCGCACACAGCCCCCTGCACCCCCCCAGCGCCCCCCCCCTTGCACGCCCCCCCTGCCCACACACCTCCACACCCCCTTGCACACGCACGCACGTGCACACCCTTGCACACGCGTGCAGCCCCGTTGCACGCCCGCCCCTTTGCCCGTGCGTGCACACACGCGCACACATCCCCCTGGCACGCGCACCTACGCGCCCCTTGGGCACCCCTGGCGTGCACGCGCACGCACCCCCTTGCACACGCACCCTTGCACACCTACACACCCGTTTTGCACGCGCGCGCGTGCACGCGCGCACCCCCCCCCTTGCACGCGCGCGCGTGCACACACGTGCGTTTTGCACACAGCCCCTTGCACGCGGGCACTCGCACGCACATGCACACACCCCCCCTTGCACACACCCCCCCCTTACACACCGCCCTCGCACGCACACACACCCTTGCACGCACACACTGGCACACCCCCCCCTTGCACGCACACCCCCTTGCACACACCCCCCCCCCCTTGCACGCACACCCCCATCAGCACCCCATGCCCCGGCAGGCACAGGGCAGCCCCACTGGGGTCCCCGCCTGCCCCCCCCCACGCCCGTACCCCACGAGTGTGCGTGGGTCAGGGCCTGGCACCCCCCGCCCGTGGCCGGGCCCCCCCCCGCGGCGGCGGCGCCGGGCCCCGCGGCCCCCCCGCAGCAGCGCTGGGCCCCGGGGAGCGCGGATTAATCATTAATTAGCAGCCGCCGCCGGGCCCGTGTCCCTGCGGCCCCACGCGGAAGTCCCGCCGCGCGGGGAGGGGGCGGCGGGGGGCACCGGAGCCCGGCGTCGGGAACGGGACGGGGGGCACCACGGGGGACACCCGGGGGGGGTCCCAGCACGGCCTCGCCGGTACCGGCACCCGGCACCGCGGGGATGGGCGCTGAGGCTCTGCCTGCGCCTCGCCCGGCCCCGGGCCGGATCCTGGCCCTGCCGGGGATCCCCGGGATCGATCCTGACCCTGCCGGGGATCCCCGGGATGGATCCTGGCCCTGCTGGGGATCCCCGGGATGGATCCTGACCCTGCCGGGGATCCCCGGGATGGATCCTGGCCCTGCCGGGGATCCCTGGGCCGGATCCTGACCCTGCTGGGGATCCCCGGGATGGATCCTGGCCCTGCCGGGGATCCCTGGGCCGGATCCTGGCCCTGCCGGGGATCCCCGGGATGGATCCTGACCCTGCTGGGGATCCCCGGGATGGATCCTGGCCCTGCCGGGGATCCCTGGGCCGGATCCTGGCCCTGCTGGGGATCCCCGGGATGGATCCTGACCTTGCCGGGGATCCCCGGGATGGATCCTGACCCTTCCGGGGATCCCCGGGCCGGATCCTGGCCCTGCCGGGGATCCCCGGGATGGATCCTGGCCCTGCTGGGGCTCCCTGAGATGAATCCTGGCCTTGCCGGGGATCCCCGGGCCGGATCCTGACCCTTCCGGGGATCCCCGGGATGGATCCTGACCCTGCTGGCGATCCCTGGGCCGGATCCTGGCCCTGCTGGGGATCCCCGGGATGGATCCTGACCCTTCCGGGGATCCCTGGGCCGGATCCTGCCCCCCCGGGGATCCCCGGGCCGGATCCTGCCCCCCCGGGGCCGCCGCAGCCCCCGCCCATAGCTCTGGCCGGCCGGTGCAGCGATGCTGCAGCACCGCGGCGCTGGGCCGGATCCCGCCGCCCCCGTGGGCACGGCGGGGACACGGGGCGTGGGGCGAGTGTGCGGGTGGGCTGCGCCCCCCTCACGGCCCCCCCGCGGCCCCGCCTGCCCCACGCGGGGGGTACATGGGGGCAGTTACCCCCCGGGGGGGATAGATACCCCCGGGGGGCGCAGATACCCCTCGGGCGGGGGGGCACGGCGGCCGCGGGAGCCGTCCCGGTGGGATGCGGGCGGCGGGGCTCGGGGCTCCCGCGACCCCGAACACGCGTGGGCACGGCGGCGGCGGCGGCCCCGGGGCTCCTCTTTCCCGGTGCCGCCCCAACGCTCCCCGCAGCACCGGGGGTTGCGGGGAGGGTCTATCCCCGGTGCCTCCCGGTGGCTGCCCAGCTGCGGGGGCGCGGGCCGGACGCCACGGGGATGGGCGCGGGGGCGGGCAGGCGGGGGCGGAGACGGCCGGGACGCCCCGGCGGCCCCGTGTGATGCGGAGCGCGGCAGTGGCGGCGGCGGCGGCGCGGCCCTTCCCGGCGGAGCGCCGCGGTCCGGTGCGGGGCGGCCCCGCCGGGATCCCGGGGGCTCCGGTGGGTTCCGCCGGGCATGTCCTCCCCGGCGCAGCCCGCCGCTCCCGGCTCCTTCCAGGTGAGCGGGCCGGAGCCCTCCCGGCCGCCGCGGGCCCGGCGCGGCCCGGTTCGGTTCTGCCCGCAGCGCGGGGGGCAGCCGGTAGCAGCGCGGCGGCGGGGCCGGGCCGCCCGGTGCCGCCCGGTGCTCACCGGCCGCCCCCGCCGCTCCCCCCGCAGAGCCCCCGGAGGCTCCCGAAGCGCAAGAGCCGCTTCAAGCGCTCGGACGGCAGCACCTCGTCCGACACCACCTCCAGCATCCTCCGCAGGCAGGTGAGCGGGCCGGCACCGGCACCGGCACCGGCACCGGCACCGGCACCGGCACCGGGGCGGGGCAGCCCCGCCAGCCCCGGCCCCCCCGCCGCGGTTCGCTCCCGGGGGCAGCGGCGCTGCGGCTCCGCATTAAGGCACGGACCGGAGTGGGGGGGGGGGGGGAGCGGCCGAGCTCCCCCGCCCCAACCGCCGCACCGGGGGGATCCGGGCGGCCGCCCCCGCCCCGCCGCTCCCCCGGGACCGGGGCTGGGCGCCGGCACCGGGCACCGGTAGCATCGCAACAGCCGCTCCCCGCGGCTAAAAATAGCGAGTGCTGCGTCAGGGCCGGGCCGGCCGCCGGGCACCGGCACTGCGGCGCGGGGGGGCGGGGGGGCGGCGGGCGGCCCCGGGGAAACTGAGGCACCGGAGGGGGGAACGGGGCGGGCGGGGGGCCGCTGTGCCGCCCCGCCCGGTCCATCAGCCGGCACCGGGCCGCCTCCCCGCGCTGCCGGGGGAGGCCACGGACCCCCCCGCCGCCCCCCGCCCGCCGGCTCCGGTTTACCCCCGCCCGAGCGGCGCCCCCCGGCCCGGCCGCCGGCGGGGCAGCGGGTACCGGGGCGGTCCCGGGGAGGGTGGGGGGTTCCGGTAGGGGCGGCCCCGGGGGGCGCAGAGCGGCCCGAGCATCCCGTTTCCCTCCCAGGGTAGCACCTGCCCCCCCGGTACCCCCGGGGAGCCCCCGCCCCGGCCTCGCACCCAGCTCGGCCCCTTCAGCACCTCGGAGAGGGCCCGGCCCGGCCCCGCCGCGCTGCCCGGTACCGGGGCCGGTGCCCGGTGCTCTGTGCCCGGTGCCGGTGCCCGCGGCCGGTCCCGCCGCTGCCCGAAGCCCCCGCCCCGCCGAGCGCTGCCCCGCGGCCCCCGGGCCGGGCCCGAGCGTCCCGGGCCGGGCCCGCCGGTGCCCGTCCCGCTGCGCGGTAACGGGGCGGGCCGGGCCGGTCCCCCGGGGCCCGCTGCTGCCCCCCTCCTCGGGGGCGGGGGGGGCGCGGCGGGGGGGCGGGAGCGGCTCCGGCCCCGCCGCAGGGCTCGCCCTGCAGACGGGGCTGCTACCGGCTCGGGGCAGGACGGGGGCCGCCGCACCGGAGCATGGAGGTACCCACGGGGACCCCCCCGCCGCCGCCCCGGGACCCGCGGCCGCGGGCTCCGGGGGGCGGCACGACCCCTCCGCCTCCGCCCCGGGACCCCCACCCCCCCCCCCCCCACCCCGCCGGGAGCTGCCCTCTTTGCAAACTACCCCCCCCTCCCCCGGGAGCTGCCCTGGGGCCCCGTCCCGGTGCACCGCACCGGGGCCGCTCGGGACCCCCGGCTGCCAGTGCAGCCCCCCCCGGGGGTCCCACCGGAGAGGGACCGGAGCCCCCCGCCAGCCCCGGGAAGGGGGAAGCGAGACCCTCAACCCGCTCCCCCCCCCCCCCCCGCAGGCTGAGCCGGCGGGGGCGGCTCCGTGCGCCCCGGGGGAGCGGCGGGAGGCGGGGGCGGGGAGGGGCGGGGAGGGGCGGCGGCGGCGGCGGCGGCGCGGCGGAGCGGGCAGGGCCAGCCGGAGCCCGAGCCGCAGCCGGAACCGGAGCCGGAGCCGGTGCCGGTGCCGGAGCCGGGCGGGGGGGGCGCGGGCGGCTCGGCTCGGCTCGCCCCGTCTATGTCGTTTTCTGACTCCAGCGCTACCTTCTTGCTCAACGAGGTACCGGCCCCGGTACCGGGGGGGGCCGTGCCCCGGGGGGCCGCGGTCGGGGGTGGGGGGGGCTGCGCCCGGGGGGGCGGTGATTGCGCACCGGGGGCTGCGCCCGGTGGCGGGGGGGTTGGCCGTGCCCGGTGCAGGCGTTCGTGCCCGGTGCGGGGGGGGTCTGCCGCCCCCCGGCCCTTTGTTCCCCGCCGCTGGTTTCGCCCCCCCCACGCCCCCCCGGCAGGTGCCGCCGGGCTCCGGGACTGGAACCGGGCGGGGGGGGGGACGACGACCCCGACCCCCATGGCCGGGGACCCCGCGGGGGCAGATGCTCCGGGCCGGGGACTCCATAGGGGGATCGTGCTGGGGGGGGGGGGGGGGGGGGGGGGCTGGAGACGCTGTACTGGGGGGCCGTGCTGGGGATGCTGGGGGGGGGGGGGAAGAGGCTCGGGGGGGAGCGGTGACGATGCTGGGGGGGGCCGTGCTGGGGAGGCCATGTTGGGGGGGGCCATGCTGGGAAACCATATTGCCTGCGATGGGGGGGGGGGTGGCCCAGGCCCCCCGCCCCCCCGATGTGAGCGAGGTGGGATGCGCAGGCTGGGGGGGTCCCGTGTGCGGGGGGGCCGGTGCTGGGCAGCAGTGCTGAGCTCAGGCTGGCAGGGCCCGGGGGCCTCGGCGGGGCCGGGGGGGCTCAGCCACATCCAGGGACCTATAAATATTTCACCGCAGCTTCTGCGCCTGTTCCGGGCGCAGCAGGCGACGGGTAATTACCGGCGGGGTGGGGGGAGCCGGGGGGGCTGCGCCGAGCACCCGCTGGGCACCCCAGGGTGGGGGGCGGCTGTGGCAGGCCCGCATCACCAGGGGGATGGGGACCCCTGCCCCCAGCCCGGCCCTCCCCAGGGCTGCGGGGGTCTCCCCCCACGGCTCCCCCCAGGACGCGGGGGCTGCACCCCAGGGCAGCCATGCTGGGCGATGCCACCCACGTTTGCCCGGCTCGATGCCACCACGCACTCCCGAAAGGCAGAAGGGGCTGCGGGCTGGGGGTCAGCGGGGTCCCCTCCCCGGGCTGGCACCGCCTCAGGGTGAGGTCCCTCTTTGCGGGGGTCCCCGCAGCCCCCCGGCACTCAGCCCCGTCCCCCCAGGGCTCGGCAGACTCCTACACCAGCCGCCCGTCCCTGGACTCCGACGTGTCCCTGGACGAGGACCGCGAGGGTGCCCGGCGCGAGGTGGAGAGCCAGGCCCAGCAGCAGCTCGAGAGGGCCAAGGTACCGGAGGGGGACACGGGACACCCAGGGCACGGCCCGGGGAGGGGGGGGCTGGCGGGGCCCAGGGGTGCTGACCCCCCCCCCCCGCCATCCCCAGCACAAGCCGGTCGCCTTTGCCGTGCGCACCAATGTCAGCTACTGCGGGGCGCTGGACGAGGAGTGCCCGGTGCAGGGAGCCGCCATCAACTTCGAAGCCAAAGATTTCCTGCACATCAAGGAGGTGAGTTGGGGTGCTGGGGGGGGGGGGGGCAGGGCCAGGGACTCCCCCCCCCCCCCAGCCTCACGCCTGCCCTGCCCTCGCCCAGAAATACAGCAATGACTGGTGGATCGGGCGCCTAGTGAAGGAGGGGGGGGACATCGCCTTCATCCCCAGCCCCCAGCGCCTGGAAGCCATGAGGCTCAAGCAGGAGCAGAAAGCCAGGTAGGGACCGGCCCCCCCCCAACTCCCCGGACCCTCCAACACTCGCTCACCCCCCCCTCCTTCCCCAGGAGAGCTGGCAATGCCTCAGGCCTCGGCGACAGCGGGAACCGGCGATCGCCTCCCCCCTCCTTAGGTAAGGGCAGGTCCTGGTCCGGGGGGGTCCCGGGAGGGTCCCCCCTTCGCTGTCACCAACCTCTGTCTCTTCTCTCCTCTCCCCAAGCCAAGCAGAAGCAGAAGCAGGTGAGTCCCCGGGGCAGGGCTGTGCCCTGGGCAGGGGGAGACGGGGAGGGGGCTGCAGGCAGGGCCGAGCGCAGCCATTTCTGGGGCGGAGCGGGTGGGGGCAGAGACCCCCCCCCCACACCCCCGGTTATGGGCTGGGGGGGGGCTCCAGGGTGCTGGGGTTCTCCAGAAAAGGCTCGTTGACCCCTTTCTCCCTGGGGGTGGGAGCGCAGGGTGCTGAGGTGTCCCCGTGTGTGTGTCCCCCCCCCAGACACAGCACATCCCGCCCTACGACGTGGTCCCCTCCATGCGGCCCGTGGTGTTGGTGGGGCCCTCGCTGAAAGGATACGAGGTACGGGGGGACCATGGGGCAGGGGGGCCCCGCTGCACCCCCACGGTGGTGGCCTGCACCCCTCGTGCCCTCCCTGCCCGTCCCGTGCCGGTGGCGGGCAGATGGCGGGGCCGAGGGCTGCCGGCAGGGTGCCGGGTGGCTGCCACCTCCCTGCCGGTGCCATCTGCCACCGGCTCACCGCGGGCTCACCGGGCTGGCGGCCCTGCCGGCAGGTCACCGACATGATGCAGAAAGCCCTCTTCGACTTCCTCAAGCACAGATTCGACGGCAGGTGAGACCCTCCCCAGGACCCCCCCCCCCCCCCCATGGCCCGGGGGGTACCCAGGTCCCCACCGCCGTCCCTCTGCCCCCCAGGATCTCCATCACCCACATCACGGCTGACCTCTCCCTGGCCAAGCGCTCCATCCTCAACAACCTGGGCAAGCAGGCCATCCTGGAGCGCTCCACCACCCGCTCCAGCATCGGTGAGGGGCTGGGATCACCCCGGGGCGCAGAGGACCCCCCCCCCAGGACCAGCCCAACCTGACGTGCCCCCCCCTTTGTCGCCCCCAGCCGAGGTGCAGAGCGAGATCGAGCGCATCTTCGAGCTGGCCAAGTCCCTGCAGCTGGTGGTGCTGGACGCCGACACCATCAACCACCCGGCCCAGCTGGCCAAGACCTCCCTGGCGCCCATCATCGTCTACGTCAAGGTGTCCTCCCCCAAGGTGAGGGGTGACTGTGGTTTTGGGGGGGGGGGGGCCCTGGCTGCCCCCCGCGCTGCCGTCACCCTCCTGTCCCCTCCCCAGGTCCTGCAGCGGCTCATCAAGTCCCGCGGCAAGTCCCAGGTGAAGCACCTCAACGTGCAGATGATGGCGGCCGACAAGCTGGTGCAGTGTCCCCCGGTGAGCTGGCACGTTCCCCCGCCTCGGGGATGCCCAGGAGGGTCCTCCCCCACCCTGGGGGGGGTCCCCAAGCCACCCCTGACCCCTCTCACCCCCCACCCCAGGAGCTCTTCGACGTGATCCTGGATGAGAATCAGCTGGAGGACGCCTGCGAGCACCTGGCCGAGTACCTGGAGGTGTACTGGCGCGCCACGCACCACCCGCCGCACGCCCCCCACGCTGTGCCCTCGCCCACCGGCCTCCCCGGCCTGCAGGTACCCCCGGAACCCGTCCCCCCCCTCCCCACGGGCGGCTGGCACAGGGGTGCACGGAGCGGGGACCAGGGCGGCTGGCACAGGGGTGCACGGAGCGGGGCGGGGGTCCACGGACCAGGGACCGCAATCCCGTCCCTACCCGCAGAGCCAGCAGCTGCTGGGGGAGCGGGGGGAGCACTCGCCGCTGGAGCACGACAGCCTGATGCCGTCGGACGAGGCGGGGGAGACCTCGCCCCAGCCCTGGGGGGCCACGTCCCAGCGAAGCTCCCGGCACCTGGAGGAGGAAGAATACGCGGACCCCTACCCCGACCTCTACCAGCCCCACCGGCACCACAACAGCGGGCTGCAGGGCCCCGGCGCGCCGGATCGCCAAACCGAGTGTAACCACGACAGGAACTGGCAGCGCAGCCGGCCCTGGGCCAAGGACAGCTATTAGGGGCGGGGAGGGGGGGGGGGGGGGGGGCACGGCTGGGAACCGGCCCCCCCACCCCGGGCGCTCCCCGTCTCGCCCCAGCCCCGCGCTGGGGGTGCTCAGACAATCTCCCTCTCTCGGGGAACTCCTCCGCACCGGCAGCTTCCTCGCGCCCGGCCCCCCGGGCACGTCTTCAGCCATAAGCACAGGGGGGGGGCCGGTGGCCAGGACGCCCCGGGACCCCCCCCGCCCCAAGCTCCTGGGGACCTGGGGGCGGCCACCTGCCTTCTCCCTGCCTCAGTTTCCCCGCCTGGCCCCCGCATCGCAGGCCGTCTCATTCCCCGCAGGGCAGCTGCCATAAACAGAGGGTGCCTCCCCCCCCCCCCCCCAAAAGACCTATAGGCCAGGTAACGGGGGGGACACACACAGTTTTAGCAGCGTCCCCCATCCCGCGCAGACCCGAGGAAGAAGGGGAAGGTGCCCGCTCCCCCCCCCCGGGGCTTGGCCTGCCCCCTCCCCTGCCCCTGCATGGGACCCCCGGGAGGAGGGGGCCACACCAGTCGCTTTGCTCTGCACCGATTTCTCCCTGCCCCGGTCACCGCAGCCAAACCGCTTCCTCCCCCGGGGATGGGGGACAGTGGGGGGCGGCTGGACCCTGCATGGGGGGCGGGGGGGGCCGCTCCATGCCTGCACTCGCTGCCCCGTCCCCACCGCCCCCCTCCCCACGTAGCCGTCACCGCACAGTCCTGTAAATACAGCACCCACTGCCCTCGGCGGAGGGTCCCGGCGCTGGGCCGAGCCCCCCCCCCCCAGGGCCCTTCGCAGGGAGCCGGGGGGGGGGTGGGTGGGATGGGTGGGGGCCACAGATTTGTTATAATTTCTTTTGTAGAAAGCACTGATTTCCCTGTAACCGGTTTCAGAAACACAAAAGTGCTCGGAGGTGCTGGTGTCCGTGTCTCTGGCAGCGGGGGGGGACAGGGGACACCACGGCACCGGGACGTTGGGCTGGGGCGGGGGGGACACACGACACCACGCGGGGGAAAGGGCCCAGCGCTGGTGGGTGCTGAGCACCCAAATGCTCTCCCCTTAGGGGCACTGCTGGCTCCCCGGCACCTCTGGGAGCGCTGGAGGGTGCGGGGAGACGGCACCCAGGGGCTGCCGGCGCCGCAGGAAGGGAGAGCAGGAGGAGGCGACGTCCGGCAACGCAGCTGCGGGTTTATTCCTGCAGCCTGGAGTTTCGGCTAAAAAAGGGATGAAACGAACACAGCTCCTGGGACAGCCCTGCCTAAAAATCAGCACGTGAAGCCCAGCACCAGCCCTGCCCCGGTCCCGGCAGCAGGCGGGCAGGGAGGAACCTGCCCCCAAACAGCCTCCGGCAGCTCCACCGGTCCGCGGGGAAGGTGGGGAGGGGGACCGGGAGAAGAGGGGGGACGTTTTGGGACAGTCCCGGCCCCAGTCTCTGCCGTCGGCAGTCCCGGCTCCACGGGGGTTTGGGGATCTGGGAAAAGAGCAGCCAGAACAGTCCTGGCAGCGCCCGGCCCCGCTGGTCCCATCGTCCCCGAAGGGGTGACCGAGAGGGGGACACCGGCCCCGGGGACTCAGGCAAAGATGGTTTCCTCCCGCCGCTTCTTGGTGAGGATGGTGCCAGGCTTGTGCTGGGCGTCGGGGTGGTTGGCCAGCTCGGGCGGGCAAGAGGACACCGGGCTCTCCAGGATGGCCTGCTTCAGGTCGTAGAAGACGGTGGAGTCCTCCTTGGTGAGGAAGGTGATGGCTACGCCGCTCTTCCCCGCTCGGCCCGTCCGTCCGATGCGGTGGATGTAATCTGCAGGGGGGCGGTGGGGTCAGGCAGGGCCTCGGTGCAGGCGGCGCCGGGGCCAGGCAGCCCCTGCCGCACCCCGCAGCCCCCCCGGGCCGACCCCCCACTCACCCTCGATGTTCTTGGCCATGTCGTAGTTGACGACCATGGAGACGTCGTGGATGTCGATACCGCGTCCGGCCACGTCCGTGGCCACCAGGATGTCCTTGGCCCCGGCCTTCAGGTTGGAGAGGGCAAACTCCCGCTGCTCCTGGCCTTTGCCGCCGTGCAGGGTGCAGGCGTTGTACTGCAGGATGGGGGGGGGGGGTTAGGCGGGGGCCAGCGGTGCCCGGAGCCGTGCCGCAGGGTCCCCACGCGGGGACAGGGGTGCAGGGGCTCAGGACGATCCCCACCCGCCACAGCCAAAGTCGAGGGGCTCCAGCCCAGCCCAGACTCACCCCCATCTTCTCCAGGGACTTCGCCAGCACGTCGCAGCCCTTCTTCTGGTTGACGAAGATGATGATGGGCGGGTCGAAGCCCTGCTCCAGGATGGCTAACAGCTTCTTCCTGTTGGGGAGGAGGACAGTTGGGCAAGGAGAGGCTGAGGTGCCCCACAGGAGCCCCTCCGCTCTCCAGCGTCCCCCTCCCAAAGCTCCCTCACCCTCAAATGCCCCAGACCACCCCCAGGACCTGTCCTCCCCCCGCCACCCCACCCCAGCGGCCCCCTCTGCACCTCTTCTCTGACTCCGACATGAGGAAGACCTTCTGCTCCACCCGCTCGTGAGGTTTGCCGGCGGAGCCGATGTAGACCACGGCCGGACGACGGAGGTAGCTGCGGGCCAGGCGCTCCACCGCTGGCGGCATGGTGGCCGTGAACATGACGGTCTGCGAGAGGAGGTCTGTCAGCAACGTCCCCCGTGGGGCAGGAACGCGGCTGCGCTCCCTTGGCCCGTTCTCTGAAGCCCCAGGTTGTCCCCTCTCCACCCCGGGGACAGTGCTCAGCCCTGCGGGAGCACCCAAAACAAAGCCCCAGGCCTCCTGCCTGCACCCACCTGTCGGTACTTGTGCTTCCCCGACTCAAAGTTGGCCAACATCTTCTCAGGGTCCTCGGCCTCGTCGGTGTCGGGTTTTTGGTTGGTGACGGGCATGTGCTCCAGGATCTTCTGTACGTCAGGCTCGAAGCCCATGTCGATCATGCGATCCGCCTCGTCCAGCACCACGTAGGTGCAGCGGCTCAACACCAGGTACCGGTTCTCCAGCACGTCGATGAGACGCCCTGGCGTGGCGATGACGATCTGGGGGACCAGGAGGGTTGGTGTCCGCAGCCTCGGGCTAAACCGCTCCCCCCGGGTCCCCCCCCCGCCCTCCCCAGGGGCTAAGGCTCACCTCGCAGCCCATGCGAAGGCGGAAGCCTTGGTCCTCGCGGGAGATGCCTCCGATCACGGCCACCGTGCGGATGCCCAGAGGCTTCCCAAACTTGATGGTTTCCTCCTCAATCTGCTGGGCCAGCTCTCGGGTGGGGGCCAGGATGATGGCGTAGGGACCCTGGTCCGACTCCTCAATCCTGCGGCGTGGCAGGGTACGGCCGCGTCACCCACGGTGCCACGCGTGCGTGTCCCCCCCGCCCCCAGCGTCACCCTGCCCCGTCCCACCTACCGATCGATCTTGGGCAGGGTGGTGATCCACACCAGCAGCGGGATGAGGAAAGCCGCGGTTTTGCCGCTGCCGGTCTCGGCCACGCCGATGATGTCGCGGTTCTGCAGGCCGATGGGGATGGCCTGGCGCTGGATGGGGGTGGGCTCCTGGCGAGGGGAGAGGCAGGTTTGGGAGCAGAACTTCCCCTCCTCGCCCCCGCAAAGACCTGACCCCAAGAGCCAAGAGGTTGCCCCCCTTTCTCCCCTCCACCCAGCTCCCCCGAGGGCCATCAGGGTCGGCTGCAGCAGCCCCCCCTCCCCGTGCCCACCTTGTAGCCGCACTTGTCGATGACCTCCAGGATGTGGGGGGGCAGGGAGGAGTCCTTCCAGGAGCGGATGGGGTTGGGGATCTTGCCCCCCTTGGTGGTGATGCTGTAGTCCTCGCGGAAGATGCGCCAGTCCCTGTCCGTCATCTCGTCCAGCTTCTTCTGGGACCAGTGCCGGTCGTCCCAGCGCTGCTTGGCCTCCTTCTTCCGCAGCTTCCGCAGCCGGGCCCTGGGTGGGGGGGTGAGGAGGGGGACAGGGCTCACCCTGTGCCTCTGGGGAGGCTGGAATCGTCCTGCCGCCCACCCGAAGGACATGCTGCAGCCCAGAGCCACCCCCCAGCTCTGCACCCCGGCCAAGCAGAGGTAGCCGGCACCCCAAACACCCCTGGGCACCCTCCCAGCTCCCCCCCACGTGCGCTCACTCCTCCTGCTCCTTCTCCTCCAGCGTCCGCCTCTTCTCCATCAGGTCCCCGTAGAAGCGCGACTGTTCCCGTTTCTGCTGCTTCAGGTCGATGCCTGCGATGAAGCCCCGGCCCAGCAGCTGCACTTGGTGCCGCTCCTTGTACCTGGAGCGGGGCGGGAGCGTCAGGGGCAGGGCTGGGGCTGCCCCCCACTCCCAGGAGCACCCCCAGCCCCAGGGACACCCCACCACTCACAGGGGGTTGTAATCAATGGACGTGTCTTCCGACGCGTCCCACTCGAAGACAAACTTGCGGTCGTTCAGGTGCCGCGTGCGTCTCCGCTTCTTCACTCCTCCCAGGTAACGCTCCTGCGGGAAGGAGAGGATCGGTGGGGAGGAAACACGGGCCCCCCCCGGCCCCCCACCGCCCCAGCCCGGCCCCCAGCGCTACCTTGATGGCGTGGAGCTCTTTGCTCTTGTCTTTCTCCTCCCGGATCTTCTGCCTGCCCTCCTCGTCCTCCGTGCCGTTGGTCTCCCGCTCCATGCGCTCGCGGCGCTCCCTGCGCTCACGCTCCTGGGGGTCTTCTGGGGAGCAGGGGAAGGGTCTCAGAGCCAGGCACCCGCCCCTCGGGCCGGGGGGGCTCCAGGGGGTCCTGCCTCAGCCCCTCACAGCCAGGCAGACCGCGGCGGGGACGCCACCTTACCCAGCATCTTCCTCCCCATTTCCTGGAACTGCTTCCTCTTCTTCCTCTCCTCCTCCAGCAGCCGCTGCCGCTCCTCCACCTCCTGCTGCCGCCGCCGCAAGGCCTCGGCCTCCCGCTCCGCCTTGGACAGGAACTTGGGCTGGGACAGGAGAGGGGAAAGCTCACACCGGGCCTGGCAGTGACCCCCCCACCGCTGGGGCTGCCCCACGACAGGACCCCCCGCCCCCCCCAACATCCATCCTGTACCACAGGCACGGTACGGGAGAGCCCCGACACAGGGAGAAGGCTTCTGCTCCTACCTTGGCTTCCGCCTCCTCTTCAGCCTTCTTCTTAGCCAGCAGCTCCTCCAAGGACAGGGGCTGGGCCTGCGAAGGTGGGGCCAGACCGTTAGCAGCCCCCGACCGGGACCCTTTGCCTCACCACAGTGATCCCCCCGCCCCGGGAGCCATCCCCGGCCAAGCCCCCTCCTCACCTTCTCCTTCTTCAGGGCATTCTCCTCCTCCTCCTCTGCTTTCCGTGAGTCTCGCTCCTTCCGGGACTTTGAGTCCTTGCCCCTGCTCGGGGACAAGCTTCCCGGCAAAACAAAGAGGAATCAGGCACCAATTGAGGGTCACCCCGTCCCCGCAATCCCGCTCTCCCCCAGGACAACGCTTCCTACAAGTAACAGCACTGGGGTGCTCACAGGAGACCAGGGACACCCCGAAAAGAGAGCGGGCTCACCTCGACCGCTTCCTGTCCTTGTCCCGCCGGTGCCCATCCTTCTCCCGCTCCCGGTCCTTCTTGCCTCGGTCCCGGTCACGCTCTTTGTGCCGGCGATCCCTGTGGAGCGGGACGGTCACAGCACGGCCCCAGCCCAACCAGCCGCATCCGCGCCTTCGTGGGGCCGTTACGGACACAAGAGAGCGGGAGAGCCCTTCCCTAAAAACCTGGGGAGCCCCCTGTAACACCCCTCACCTCTCTGGCGACTTGGACCGGGAGCGGGACCGCGACCGGCTGCCTCGTCTCCTGTCCCGGGACCGGTGCCGCTTTCTGTCCTTGGAGGGGGAACCCTTGCGGTCCCGCTCCCGCTCCCGGTCCCGATCCCGGTCCCTGTCTGGGGAGCGGGAACGTTTCCTCTCCTCCTTGGCAGGGGATGCGTCCCGGTCCTTCTTGTCTGCCAGTTCTCCGGCCATCTGCGGGGGAGAGGGTCAGACGGAGCGGGGGACCGGGGCGGGGGATCCCGGGGAGAGAGTGGGGATGGCTGGGGGACCCGGGAGGGGCGCGGGGGACCCGGGGAGGGAGCGGAGAGGGCTGGGGTACGCGAGGAGGGAGCGGGGAGGGATGGGGGACCCGGGGAGGGAGCAGGGAAGGCTGGGGTAGGCGGGGAGGGAGCGCAGGGGGACGCGGGGGGGGCCTGGGGTAGCTGCGGAGACCCGGGAGGGCCGGGGGACCCGGGATCCAGGCCCTGCCCTGGGTGCCCGGTGCTGGGGTGCAGCCCAGTGACGCGGCGGCGGGGTCCTCCAGCCCCCCCGGGGGTCCCCGGGGCCTTCCTGCGGGAGAGCCCGGCTGCCGCAGGCGCCCGCCGAGTCCCCCCGGCCCGCTCTCACCGCCTCCGCCCGCAGGCCCAGGCCTCAGCGCCGCCCCGCCGCCGCCATGTCCGCCGGGCGCCGCGGGGCACGCCGGGAAGGCGAGGCCGCCCCCCCCCGCGCCGGGACTACAACTCCCGGCAGCCCCCGCGCCTGCCGCGGTCGCAGCACCTCCGCGCCCTGCGGATCCCTCCGCCGCGCAGCGCCCCTGACCACGTGCACCCCCAAAGCCCCGCAGTAACCCCCCGGCCCCGCGCGGGACACCCCCCCCCCCCGTGTCAATGTCCCCACGGCCCTGCGCACCCCACGGGGCCATGCGGGAGCCCCACACCCCCCCCCCCCCGGCCCCACTGACACCCCCTAATCCCAACTTGGGGGGGGTCCGGGCAGAGCCAGGGGCAGCAGGAGAGGCCCAGGGGGGCCCTTACGGGGTACCCAGGGCTCCCCCCAGCCCAGGGAGGCACCCAACAGCACGGGGACACCCCCACCCCACGGACTTTGCCCTCTGCGTCATCACCCGCGGGTGACAGCACAGGCAGACGTCAGCAGCACCGCCACCCTTCCCCGCTGGCACAAGTGATGCAGGAGGGACCCTGCCCCCGGGCGAACCCCAACACCACCCCCCAACACAGGAATTTCCCCCCCCCCCAAAAAAAAACCAGCACCAAGCACCCGCTGCACATGGGTGGGTATTATATTTCCGATAATAAATAAGCTTTTTAATAACACTGACCATGAACAGAGACACTCCCCCCCTCCCTCCCCCCCAGACAGTCCATAAAATAGTCCCCCAGCATGCCCCCTCCCCGCTGGGGTCCCCGGGGCCAAGCAGCAGATGAGGGATGGGGCAGCACAGGGGGAACAGGATGAGTCCATGGATGAGGCCCCCCCCCGCCCCCCAGGGTTGGGGAGCAGCCGTTGAACACCCTCCCTGGGCACCCCCTCCCAGACCCCCACCCATGGCAGCTCCATGGGGGCTGCCCCCCAGGATGGGGGCTGGCGGGGGAAGCAGCATGATGGGAGGGCAGCAGGCACCCCCTCCTCCTTGTGGGGGGCTCTGCGGCCCTGTCCAGCCCCCCCCACCCCATCCTGGAGACTCAGGGGGGCTGGGGGCTTTGAGGGAGGGGACGTTCACGTCCCCCCTTCACATGACGGAGCAGCTTTTTGCTTTTTCCTTCTTGAAGGCGGAAGAGATGAGCTCGGAGCGGCTGGGCAGGTGCAGGAGTCTCTTGGAGAGGCTGCGGGGGGGGCTTTTGGGGGGCTGCGGGGGGGCTTTGCTGAGGCAGATGCCGGACACGGTCCGGAAGATGCTGTGTACGCTCTTCTCCGAGGTGAAGGCCGAGCACTCCAGGTAGCTCTCGGCTCCCAGCTGTCTGGCGGCCGCGCAGCCCTGCAACCCAACCCCGCGTGAGGCCGGCGCGGCACCCCAAACCCACCCCTCCCCCCCACAGGGAACCCCCCCCCCACACACACACACCTGCTCATAGGAGATGGGTGCCTGCTTCTGGTGGGAGAGCTCCATCAGGGTGCTCAGGTCCGTCCGTAGGTCCGTCTTGCAGCCGATGAGCAGCACCCGCGTGTTGGGGCAATAGTCCAGGATCTCTGACTTCCACTACGGGGCGGGGGGCACGGAGCTGCCGTCAGGGCGAGGGGGACCCCAAACCACCCCCCCACACACACACACCCCCCCCAAGAGGGGTTTCCCCCCCTGCCCCTCACCTTCTTGGACGCGCTGTCCAGGGTCTCGGGGCGGCTGATGTCGAAGCAGAGCAGGACGGCATCCGAGTCGCTGTAGCAGAGCGGACGCACGTTATCATAGTAGGGAGAGCCTGGGAGAAAAGGGGGTGTCACTGCACGGCACCCCCCCCCCCAAGGGACCCAGGCCCCCGGGTGGGAAGTGCTTGCGAAGGGACGAAGGGGCACAGCCCCCCCTTTCTGCCTGGGGTGGGGAGCACGCAGCTCTAGAGTCCCCCAAAATGCCACCTCTGCTCCCCGCAACCCATTAACATCACCATCGCCCCTAACGAAGCAGCAGGAAATGGATCCCGCGGTGTTTATATAACAGCTGCCCCCCCCTCCATGTTGGGGAGCCCTGCCAGCAGGCAGGGGTGTTGGGGGGCAGCCGGGATGGGGCGGGGGGGGCTGCCACCCCCACGGTGTCCCCAGGGAACCGGGGCCGCCAGCACCGCACTGGGGACTGCAGGGGGAGGCGGTACATGGGGGTGCAGGGGCAATGGGGTGCCCCTCCGGGTGTGGGGGTGGCCGGGGTGCCCCCCCATTGCCACCCCCGACCCCGAAGGGCCTCAGAGGGGTTTTGCAGCCCAGACGTTCCGTGCGCGGAATAGCAAAGAGGCTGCGCCAGCGCATCGCCATAGCAACGCGGGGACCGCGGGTGGCGGGGACCCCCCCCTCCGACGGGGGGGACACTGCAGCACCAGGGCATGGCTGCCCCGGCCCCCCCACCCTTCCCCCCCAGCTTTTCAGGGGTGCCCAGGGAGGGGCAACACCAGGATGCCCCATTACCCCCCCCATTCGCAGGCAGCCCCGCAGGGAGGGCACAGGGGCCCCAGCACCCCACACCCTACCTGGGGGGGCTCACATCAGTGTGGGGGACCCCTCCAGGAACGGGGTCGGCCCTGTGTGTCCCCCTCCCCCCCCAGCACCTTCCCGCAGGGCCAGTCCCTGGGGACTCCCTGGCAGCCAGGCCCCTCTGTGCCCCCCCAGCCCCAAGGATCGGGCACCCCCGGACCCCCCCCCCCAGGGGGGCAGCCCTCACCAGGTGCCCCCACTGTGGCCACCAAGCCACCCCCCCCCGCAGGGACCCCAGACACCCCACTGCAGGGCTCTCCCGACTGCAGCCCCCCCGCAGGGCCCCCCCCAAACCGCAGGCCTGGCACCCCCAGTGCAGCCACCCCCCCGACACCCCAAACCACCTTCCCCCAGCAAATGCCCCCATCACCCCCCACCGGGGCCAGGGCTGCCCCCGCCCCGCTGCACCCCCCGGTACCGGAGGGGCCTCCCCCACCCCCGTGCATGCACCTTCTCCCCCCCCCCCGGTACCGGAGGTGTCCCAGAGGCTCAGCTCCACCCGCTGCTCCTCGCTGGCCAGACACGCCGTGTAGTTCTCAAACACGGTGGGCACGTACGTCTGCAACGGCACCGAGAGCGTCAGCGGCCGGTCCCCGCTGCCGGTCCCCGGTGCTCGGTCCCCGGTGCCGGCTCACCTCAGGGTAGCAGTCCTTAGCCAGCACCTGCAGCATGGCCGTCTTGCCGCACTGCACGTCGCCCACCAGCACCAGCTTGCAGCGGGCCGGGGCGGCCGGTACCGGCCTCCGCTCCCGCATGGCAGCGGCGCAGAGCGCAGCCGCTCCGCCGCCCGCCCGCCCGCCGGCCCTGCGCCCCGCCGCCGCAGCGCCCCTATATACCCCGCCAACGCCGAGCCCCGCCCACGGCGGCGCCCGCCCGCCAATCGCCGCGGCGGCTGCCGGCGCGCCGGCCAATGGCGAAGAGGCGGGGGACTGCCGGGGCCCGCCCTCTCGGATGCGAGGCCGCTCCTCCAGGCCAGGGGGCGCCTGTCTGGCTGAGGACGGAAGTGGGGCCGTGCTCCCGCCCCCAAACCGGAAGTGGCGGTTGCTAGGAGACCGGTGGGACGCCGGCCGCTGGGCCGGGGGTTTTGGCGGGGCGGGGGAGGGACGCGACCGGTACCGGGATAGGGGGGGCGGGACCCCCGTGGTGCGGGAGGGGGCGCCGAGGGGCGGGGGCGGACCGGAGGGGTGCGGGGGCGATGGAGCCCGGGGGGTACCCCGAAGTGGAGGGGGCCTGGGGGGACCCCAGGAGGAGGCGATAGGGGTGGGCAGGGGGGAACGGGGCCTGGGGGGGGCCCTGGAGGGGCCGCGGCCCCCCACACCTCTTACGCCGTGTGCCCGGGCCCAGCCACCATGCCGGCCAAGCGTCGCCCGCGGGCGGCAGCCCCCATGGCGGCGGAGGACGGGCTCCTGCTGCTGCAGAGCCAGGCGCTGGCCGAGGAGGAGGCGGCCAAGACGAAGGGGGAGATGCTCACCCGGTTCCTGAAGGTGCGTGGGGGGCCGGGGGGGGGGCCGGCAGCGTGTTTCCGCACATGCCGCCCAGCCCCTGACCCCCTCCCCGCCGCTCACGGCCCCCGCGCAGGACAAGCTGGCCAAGGAGGAGCGCAGCAGCGGCCTGAACCTCCGCAAGCTCAGCACGCAGTGGCGGGCGGTGCTGCGGGAGACCAAGGACGAGGAGCTGCGCCGGGACATCGAGATCCTCAGCCAGACCTTCGCGCGGGTGATGGACTGCAAGGACAGCGTCATCGAGGCGAGCGAGGGGCTGGCGGGGCGGCGGCGGCACCGGGGCCCACCTGTGACCCCCCCAACCTCCGCAGTCCCTGGCCACAGACCTGGAGGAGGCGGAGGAGCAGCACGCCCAGGCCCTGCGCAGCCACCTGCACAACGTCGACCGCCTGCTGCAGCTCCAACGCGAGCGCCTGACGTGCCTGGAGGAGGGGTACAGCACCCAGCTGGAGGCCCTGAAGACCGAGTTTGAGACTGAGAGGTACGGAGGGGGAGAGGGACAGCAGTGGCACCCGCTGGCTGTCCTGCCCTGGTGCTGAGCCCTCTCACCGCCTGGTCGGGACCGCCGTGGCTTCCCTCTGTCAGCAGCTCCCCCGCGTTCTCCGCAGGAGGACCATCCTTGAGCAGCACGAGCGAGAAAGCTGCTACCTGCGGGACGTGGCGCTGGCCGCGGAGGAGAATTACGCCAGGAATGACCATGAGGCCACGTTGAATTTCCAGAGTGCCCGGGATGACATCAAGAGCAAGGTACGGTGAGGAACCGGCGAGGAGCCTTTTAGGGCTTGTGAGCAGAGCACACGGCGAGGTTTGGGAGGTGCTGGGTCACCCACACCCGTGTCCGTCCCCAGAGCCTGCAGGAGAAGCAGTACAGCCGCATGCAGCTGGGCGGGAAGGCGGAGGTGCTCTGGGAGCAGTTCCAGCGGGCCATGCAGAGCTACACGGAGGCTACCGAGCACCAGAAGATCGCTTTTGAGGCACTGAAGCAGAAGGACGAGAAGAGCTCCAGGGAGATAGAGACGCAGGCAAAGAAGCTGCAAAAGCTCCAGGTTGCCGCAGGTCGCAGGGGTGGACGTGGGAGCGGAGACGTCCCCCACCCCATCCTGCTGCTCACGTTTCGGCTGTCCCCAGGACTTGGTCACGGCCACCAAGGGCCGGATCGCGGCTCACCTCCGGGAGAGCGAGGAGCAGAACCGGTGCGCACGGGAGGAGAAGGAAAGGGTCCTCGGGCAGCTCCAGGAGCTCAAGAGCGGGATGAACCAGGCCAGGGCTAAGGCCCACGGCAGCCTGACCAGGCTCACCGTGCAGAGCGGTGCTGCCCTGAAGGCGCTGGCGCGGGTGGTGGAGAAGGTGACGCCGGCAGCCCACGGGCAGCGGGAGCGCCGGGGGGGTGCCACCGTCCCCTCCCGCCCTGCCCTCACTCGTATAACCCCCCCCCAGGCCCAGCGCGTCCTGCGGCTGGCCGAGATGTGCCGCAGGCTGGAGACGGAGGAAGAGAAGGTGCTGCCCTTCTACCCTTCCTCGCTGGCGGAGGAGGAGCAGCGAGACGCCCGGCAAGTCCTTGAGGAGACGCCCGCAGAGCCCCTGGCCCGGGTGAGGAGGCAGCACCGGGGTCCCAGACGCTGCCGCGGAGCAGCAAGGGTCAGGATCCGGCCTCGGGGACGGCCGGGCTGGTGCGCGGGCAGTTTAGGGACCCCCTGTCCTCCTCCCTGCCTCTCTCCCAGGCCATGCAGGACTACGTGGGGCTGGAGCGCTTCTGGCAGCGGTTCAACAAGGCGAAGCTGGAGGAGCAGGCGCTGGAGCGGGAGCGGGCGGCCCTGAGCCAGCGGAACCGGCGCCTGCGGGAGCTGCTCAGGCAGTACCTGGCGGGGATCTCCGTCAGCCAGGAGGTGCTCGATGAGCCCAACCCGCTCCTCGCCATCGAGCACAAGAGCTGCGTCCCCAGGGACTTGCCCCGTGCACAAGGTTATCAGGGTGCTGCACACCCCAACAGCCTCTTGGGAGGGGACACCCACCCAGATCCCATCCCCAGCTCCGCCGGCACCGGCTGAGTATCGCCCTGTGGATTGGGGCACCCAGCCTTGGCGCTCGGGGACACTGCAGAGAGACCGTGACTGCCCAGAGGTGCCATAAAAGAGCTCAACTGCGCCCAAAAACGTGCTCCGGGGTCTTATTTCTGGTCACACTGAGCTTCATCAGGACGGACGGACGGGGTCTGTCACCTCCCGCTCAGGTCTGACGCGTCAGCTCCTCGGCTGCACCAAATCCCCGCTGCCGGAGCGGGCAAGGAGCTCAGGGGGGGTGCACAGCCCCTTCCCGCTGCTCTGTCCCCCCCACCGCCCCCGGAGCCGGACAGAGCAGACACGGAGCAGCCGCAGATGCCGAGAGGAAGGCTTTATTTCTTTTTGGCTTTGTTCCTCTTCTCCTCCTTCAGCTTCTTCTTGGAGAGCTTGGGACTGCTGGCCTTGCGGTAGAGGTGGTACCCGATGAGCCCCAGCAGCGCCGGCACCAGCCCCAGGCACAGCAGCGGCAGCACCTCGTTCACCATCTTCTGCCAGTAACTGGCTCGGGACAAAGCGACCAGCTCCACCTCGAACCGCAGCACCGCGTCACCTGGGGAGGGGGCCAGAGCCTGAGCGGGGACCGTGGGGGACCGGCGGGGACCCCACGGGGACCCCGAGGGCTGCGCTCACCTGGGATGGTGGGAGGGGAGCCGCGCTTGCCGTAGGCCAGGTGAGGGGGGATGATGGCTCTGCGCTTCTCCCTGCCGCGGCGAGAGACCGTCGGTGCCGGTGCCCCGTGGGGCCGGACCCACACCAAACCGTGGCGGAGATGGTGGGGGGAACGCTGCCCGCCCCCAGCCCCGCCGCCCGGCTTACCCCACACACATGTCCAGCAGACTCTGCTCCAGGCCTGCAAGGAGAGGGGGACAGAGGGGGACAGAGGGGGACAGAGGGGTGAGCGGGGCCGGCCGGGGACATCCCGCAGCCCGCTCGGCCCAGCTGGGTCCCGGCGAAGCCCCCCCGGCCCCTCGCCCTGGCCCTTCGCTCACCGGGGATGACTTGGCGCTTGCCCAGCTCCACCTGGAGCGGGTCCCGGCTCAGCGAGGTGTCGATGATGCGGCCATCTTCCAGGCTGCCCTGCGGGGACATGGTCACAGTCACCCCTGGGGACGCAGAGGCGGTTCTGCCCCGGGGCCGATCCCACGCGGGTCCCGGCGTCGTCCCGCTGCCGCTCTGGTCCCAGTGCTGGTCCCGGTGTCCCTCCAGGGCCATCCCTGCGCTGATCCCAGTGCCACCCCCAGTGCCACCCCCAGTGCCACCCTGGGGACGTCCCCACCCTGCTCCCAGTGCCAGGGCCATCCTCGTGCTGGTCCTGGTGCTGGTCCTGCTGCCAACCTATGCCCATACTGGGGCCACACCCATGCCAGTCCCAGTGCCACCCCCATGCTAGTCCAGGTGCCACCCAGGGCCCATCTCGGGGCCACCCCCATGCCAGCCCAGGTGCCACCCAGGGCCCATCCCGGGAGCTGTCACCATGCCTGTCCCAGTGCCACCCCTATGCCAGCCCAGGTGCCACCCGGGGGCTGTCACCATGCCAGTCCTAGTGCCACCCCTACGCCAGTCCAGTTGCCACCCAGGGCCCATCCCGGGACTGCCACCATCCCTGTCCCAATGCCGTCCCCATGCCCACTCCAGCGCTGTCCCTACCCCTGTCCCAGTGCCACCCTGGTGCCATCCCCACGCCCACCCCGGTACCACCCCAGTGCCACCCCCATGCCCACCCCGGAGCCGCCGCGGTGCCGGCCCAGGGCCCCCCCCCGCCGGTGCCGGGGCCGCCCCCGCCCGCCCCGCCCGGTGGAGCGCAGTGCTGACGTGTTCCTCCCGCCGCCCGCCCCGCACCGTGTAGTGGATGTGCACCGTGTCCCCCGGCGCCGACAGCTCCGTGCAACCCTCGGGGGGCGCGACCTGCAACGGGGGGGGGGGGTCACGGGGGGCCGGGACGAGGCCCCCCCGCCTCGGGGTCCACGCACCCCCCCGTGCCCACGGGTCCCCCGAGCGCTCCGTGAGTCGGACTCCCCCTCCGGACCCTCCCGTCCTCCCGGTGCCCCGCGCTCCCCCTCCGTAGCCCGGTCCTCGTGGTGCCCCCCCACCCCCCCTCCCGTCCCCCCGCTGCCCCGCGGCTCCCCCCGCCCGCCCAGGCCGGGCTCCCCGGTGCCCCCCCCACCCCGCGCCCCCGGGGCAACAGCATCTCGCCGGTGCCCCCATCCCCGCCGGTTCCCTCTCCCCGGTCTCAGCTCCCGGTCCAAGGGGGCCGCCGGGGGTCCCCGCTCCTCCCCGCCCGCTCCCTCCCGGGGCTCACGAGCGTCTCCAGCCGCAGCCCCCGGGCGCCGGTTTCGGTTTCGCTCTCGGCGGCGCGGGCGGGCGGCGGCGGCGGCAGCAGCAGCGCCAGCAGCAGCAGCGCGGCGGGGGGCGGCATGGCCGGGCTGGCGGCGGCGGCGGCGGCGGCGGCACCGGGACCGCCCCCCCCCCCGCCCGGCCCGGCCCCCGGGCTCTCCCCGGGCCCCGCCCCCCGGCCCCGCCCCCGCCGGCCCTGGGACACTGCAACGGGACCGGCAACGCGTCCTCGGGGCGACCGGAGCTGCCCCGAGCCCCGGCGGGGCCGGGGGGGGTGTGTGTGTGTGTGCGGGGGGTGTCCCTCGGTGCGTCCCCTCGGTGCCCGGGGACACGCGTCCGCCCGCGCCCCGGTGCCACCCAGCCCCGGGCTGGCACCGAGCGTCCGTCCCTGCCCGGGGACTGTCCCGGCGCTCCCGGGCCGAGCCGGCCGCCCCTGCCCACCCCGGGCGGGGGGGGCTCGTCCCAGGGCACCGGCTGGGTGCAGCACCCGCTGTCCCGGCGCTGTCGGGACTCGGTACCAGCAGGCAAAGCCTGGAGAAACTGGCACCCACCCGGGTCCAGGACCCCTTCTTGGCACCCACCCGGGTCCAGGACCCCTTCTTGGCACCCACCCGGGTCCAGAACCCCTCCTCGGCACCCACCCAGGTCCAGAACCCCTCCTCGGCACCCACCCGGCTCCAGCATCCTTCCCCGGCACTCAGTGCGTGCAAAGCATCCCTTCTCCTGGCACCCCAGCACCCCTTCCAGCCCCCCCGGCCGTGTGGGACAAGGGAAGCCGAGCCCCTCGCCAGCGAGGAGCCGCTGGGGCCCTGTGCAGAGCCGAACCTGCCCCAAAGCCCCCGTGTCCCCGTGCCTGGGGGGACTCCGGCCCGCGGGGCAGGAGACAGAGCCCAGGGCCGGGGAACACGGGGAGCAGCCCCGGCTCAGGGGGGGTCACGCTGGCACACGGCGGAGCAGCCCGGCTCCCTCGCCCCGTGCCGGTGGCGATGGCCCTGTTGACGGTGGTGGTGGCCCCCTTGGCGGTGGTGCCGGCGCAGGCCCCGGTGCAGCTCCCGGACGACGGCATCGGCACGCCGGCCCCACCGGCGCACCCACATACCAGCCCCGGTTGCCGAGAGGTGGGGAAGCCGGGCTGGCGGCTGGGGGCCGGGGCGTTAATGGGATTAGGGCCGCCGGGTCAGCGCCGCGCTGGCCCCCGCCAGACAAAGCCGCCGGCCCGGCCGGTGGGAATGCGCCGGTGCCGGCTCCGTGGCTCCCAGCCCACCGGGGAACCCCGGTCACCCCCGTTCCGGTCCCCCCGCACAGGAGGAATCCAGGCGTCTGGGCAGCCAGCACCGCACCCTAGCTCGGTGTCACTGGCACGGGGGGCCAACAGCCCCCCAGCCACCAACCCAGAGGGGACATGGGGCTGGGGACAGAAGCGCTGGCCCCAAACGGGACTGAGACGGTCCCCTGGGCCATGGGGGGGTGACACCGGGGGGGCTGAGCCCCACTCACGCCCGTCCCGGCGCTGGCACCGTCCCCACGCCCCGGCTGGGATTAGCGCTAATGGGATTTACCATTTTATCCAATATTCCCCTAAAGATGAGCCTGGGAAGGGGGGGCCCCCCTCGCCCCCCCGCCAGCCCCCCTCGCCCCGCTAAGCTCTTTCTAATTAAAACCAGCCCGGGGCTGTCCATCACCGTCCCCCTCCACGGGACCCCCGCGCCGGGGGGGCTGCGGAAGAAGAGCCGTGGGGCAGCGCTACATAAAACATGTTTAATATCCAAGGGGGGGCTGGGGGTCACCCACCGTCTCAGGCGTGGGGGGGGGGGGGGGCGAGTACACACGTCCCCGGACGGGGCAGAGCCGCAGCGACACGTCACACCAAGCACAGACCGGGGGTATAAATACGGTGCCGAGGGGGGGGGGGTACAGTACAGGGCCGTCCGTCCGTCCGTCCGTGAGGGGCAGGGACATACAATCACTATGCTGGCATGGGGTTGGGGGTGCAGGCGGCCGGGGCGGGGGGGGGGGGAGGGGGGGAACATGGCCGGGGGGACCATGGGGGTCCCGGCAGCCCCGTGCCTCCCCCCCGTCGGGGTCGTGCTGCGGGGAGGAGACCTGCCTCGAAGTGACATGGGGGGGCCGGGGACGTGTGGGACCCCTGGGGGGCACGGGGGGCCTGGAGGGGGTGCTGGGGGCGGGGGGGGGGGGGGAGGTGTGTATGGTCCCAAATGCCCCCCGCGGCCCCGCTGCCCCCCCGTTTGGTCCAGAGGAAGGCGAGGGGTGCGGGGACATGCACGGGGATGGGGTGCCCCGGCACGGCCCCCCCAGGCAGGGCAGCGCCGAGGTGGCCCCCAGCCCCCGTCCCGCTCCCCAGGGCTCTGCCCCCGCCCCCCCGATACCTTATATATAGCTATATTTCCACGCACGCACACACGAGATCCGAGGGGAACCGAGGAGACCCCAAAAAAGGCGAAAAACCCCACAGCAACCGGTGCCAGAAGAAAGCAAAACCCAACCGGGGCGGGGAGGGGGCGGCCGGGGGGGGCCTGGCACGGCCCCGGGGGGGGGCCGGGGGCGTGGGGGGGGCCGGGGCTGGCGGCCGCCCGCTCACTTCTTGTTCTTGAGCTGGTTGGCGAGCCAGTCGAGGCCCTCGTAGAGCCCGTCCCCGCTGGTGGCACAGGTGGCCTGGATGTACCAGTTACGGTGGCGCAGGGAGTGCAGCCCCAGCTTGTCCGTGATCTCCGCCGCGTTCATGGCGTTGGGCAGGTCCTAGGGCAGAGACGGGGTCAGGCGCCGGCCCCGATGCCGCGGGGATGGGCGCCATGCCGCTGCAGGGCGCTGACAGCAGCCGCGATGCCACAGGGATGGGTGCTATCCCGCCGCGGGGGGTGGCACCAGCCCCGATGCCGCGGGGAGGAACGCGGGCCTGCCACGGGGATGTGAGACACCAGCCCCGATGCCACGGGGACGGGCACGGTCCAGCCAGAGGGAGTGTTAAACACCAGCCCTGATGCCACAGGGATGGGCGCAGCTCTACGACGGGGGCTGTTAAGATCCCAGCCCCAATACCACGGGGATGGGCATGGTCCAGCCAGAGGGACCGGTAAATACCAGCCCTAAGGCCACAGGCACGGGGACGGTCCTGCCGCGGGGGTTGCTAGATACCAGCCGCGACACCCCGGGGATGGGCGTGCTCCTGCCGCAGGCACCCACTCAGCAGCTCCGAAGCCCCGGGGGTGGTCCCGGTCCCGCCACGGGACCCCAGACCCACCTGCTTGTTGGCGAAGACGAGGAGGACGGCGTCCCGCAGCTCGTCCTCCGCCAGCATCCGCATGAGCTCCTCCCGCGCCTCGTTCACCCGCTCCCGGTCGTTGCTGTCCACCACGAAGATCAGCCCTGGAAGGCAGCGAGCAGACGCTGCTGGGAGCGCAGGATCCGGCCGGCCTCGCCGCTGCCCCGCTCCCCGGCGAGCCCCTTCCCCTCCCCGCGTCCCCAGGGGCGGGGGGGGGGAGGACCTACCCTGGGTGTTTTGGAAGTAATGCCGCCAGAGGGGCCGGATCTTGTCCTGCCCACCCACGTCCCACACGGTGAAGCTGATGTTCTTGTACTCCACCGTTTCCACGTTGAACCCTGCGGGGAGCGACAGCGGAGGGAAACTGAGGCACGCGGGGCCGCACGCCCCCTCCCAAGGAGCCCTGATGGGGAGGGGTCCCCGTTCGGTGCCCGCCCCCCACCCTGCACACCTATGGTGGGGATGGTGGTGACGATCTCCCCCAGCTTCAGCTTGTAGAGGATGGTGGTCTTCCCGGCGGCGTCCAGCCCCACCATCAGGATCCGCATCTCCTTCTTCCCGATCAGGCTCTTCAGCAGGTTCCCGAAGATGTTGCCCATGGTGACGGCGGCGCTGGCTCCGTCCGCAGGCGAGGCCGGATCCTGCGGGGGCACGGGGCAGGCGCTGGGGTGGGGAGTGGCCCTGAGAACTCGGGGGGGGGGGGGGGGGCTGTGGAGCTCCAGGGATCCCCCATGTTCGGGGAGGCCGCGGGGATCGGGGACCCCCAGGACCTGGGGGGGGGGATGCAGGGCCCGGGGGACCCCGGGTGGGGGTCCAGGGATGGGGCCACGCACTCCACGGAGGCTGCCCCTCTATGCAGCTCAATGGGGGGGGGCCCCGTGCTGGGGATGTGGGGCCCCCCCCTCGCGCTGCACCCTACAAGGGGACAGGCCAGGGCTCTGCACTGGGGGAAACTGAGGCACGGATCCCAGCCCTCCTCGGGGGGAGCACAGCCCCCAGCCCCGCTCCGACACCCCCCCGCACCCCCCCAGCCCGTGCCCGGCCCCCCCGGCCCTGCAGCCTCCCCGGCGGGGGGGCCCCCCGCGCCCCCCCCCGCACCGCAGCGCTCCCCTCCCGGCCGTGGGCTGCCGCCCGCCCCCGGGCCCCCCCCGCAGCCCCTCGGTGCGACGCCCCCCGAATTCACTGCCCTCCCCCCCGGACTGCAGCACACCCCCCCGCTCGCACTGCGCCCCTCCAACGCATCGTGTCCCCCCCCCCGGATTGCAGCGCACCCCCAAACCGCCGCCACCCCCCCCCCCCGCGCTGCACCGCCCCCCCCCGCCGCATCGCCCCCCGCCCCCGCACGCCGCACCGCCCCACGGGCGCTCCCGCCCCCCCCGTACCCCGCGCCCCTCCCGCTGCACCGCATCACCCCCTCCTCGGTGCGATGCCCCCCCTCCCCCGCCTCCCCGGTGCTCCGCACCCCCAATGCACCGTGCACCCCCAAACGCGCTGCAGCCCCCCCCTCCACCCCGCCGGTGCGGTGCCCCCCCCCCCGGTGCAGCGCACCCCCCGATGCACGGCGCCCCGGACCGCCCCCCCCCTCCGGTGCGGACCCCCCCGCACCTGGTGCCGGTGCCGGTGCCGGTGGCGCCCCCCGCCCGCAGCTGACTCTGCACCGCTCCCGCCGCCGGAAGCGGAGGCCCGATCGCGCCGATCTCGCGAGAGCGCCCGGTGCCCCCCCGCTTCCCGCCCCCCCGCCCCCCCCCGCCCCGCACCGGGCCCGGGGGCGCGCGCGGGGAGGGGGGGGCGCCGAGCTCGCGAGAGCCGCGAGCCGTTTCCATGGCAGCGGCTGCAGCAGTGCGGGGGGGAGGGGGGGCGTGATGGGGAGGGGGGGCGTGATGGGGAGGGGGGGCGTGATGGGGCGGGGGGGTCCCGGTGCCCCCCCCCCCCCCCCCGGCATGAGCACCGGGGGGCAGAGCCCCGACCGGGGAGAGGGGGCACGGGGAGGGGGGGTGCCCCGTGCTTCACGGGGGGGCGGGGACCCCAATAACCGCACGGGGGTCCCAGGGATGCTCCCCCCGCACAGGGGCCCCGGCCCTGCCCCGGGCCAGGCTGGAGCCCCCCCGCCCCGGCCGGGTGCGGTACCGGCGGTACCGAGGCCGGCCCGGTGCTCACGGGCCAGGCAGGGACTGGCAGCGGGCGCGGAGCATCCCCGTTCCCCCCGCCTCGTCCCTCGATCCGCCCAGCTGTCCCGCTGTCCGTCCGTCCGTCCGTCCCTGCTCGGTGCGGCGGGATGGGACGGGACGAGACGGGACGGGACGCGGTCCCCCCCCGCCCCGGGCAGGTAAGGGCGGCCGCCCCGGGGGCACCGGCAGCACCGGCCACCGACACCCCGGGGCCGGGGGGGACCCGAGCATCGCCCCTCCGGGGCCGCCGTCGGGCTGCGCCGGGGCAGCAGAGGGGATGGGGGGGGAGCGGGGGGGGCTCCAGGAGCCGGGACCCCCGGGAGGGTCCCGGGATGGAGCGGGGGGGGAGGGTGGGGGTGCCGTGTTTGGGCCCCGCCGCTGGTGGCACGGCCCCGGGCAGGGCCCTCCCGGCCGCGCCCCGGGGCCTCCCCGCGGCCGCTGACCTCAGCCCCGGGAGCCCCGACGGGGCGGCGGCCCGAGGGCGCGGACACGGCCTGGCCCGGCCGGCAACCGGGGCGGGAGCCGCCGTCCTGGAGCAGACCCCGGGGCGGCCCCGGGCCCCTCCCGGGCCGGGGGAGAGGGTTGGGGGGGGGTCCCCGGTGCGACACCCGCCCCCCCCCCCCCCCCCCCGCCGCCGCCGGCCCGGGCTTTGTCCGTCCTTGAATTGAAATCGTGAGCGGCGGCCCCGGGCCGTGACGGGCGAGCGGGGCTAATCCGGCCCCGCATGACTGGTCCGGGGAAACGGCCGCGGGGGGATTACCCACCCCGGGCCCCGCCACAACGTGGGGGGGGGGCTCAGCTCAGCTCAGCCCCCCCCCGGCCCGCCTGGCCCCGGGGGGTTCACACCCACCCCCCGGGCGGGGGACAGCAGGGACAGACCCTCGTCCCCACCGAGGCACGTGCCAGCACCGGCCCTGCGTCACCGTGCCCTGTCCACGGGTCGTCCCCCCCCGTCCGGCCCCCCCCCCGCGCCGTTCCCTCCGTCCCCCCCGTCCCTCCATCCCTCTCCCCCCGCTCCATCCCTCCGACCCTCCGTGCAGCCCCGGGGCAGGGGGAGCCGTGCCGGGTCGTGTCGCACCCACGGGGGTTACACACGCCGTGGGCGCCCACGGGCACGTTCGCGCGGGGCCCGGGGTACAGGGCCGGTGGTCGGTCCCCGTCCTCAGCCAGCCCGACCCGGCCCCGAGCGGCGAGGGGACGCGGCCGCCCCGTCGCGCCGGGCACGGACCGGTACGGGCGGCAGCCGGGACGGGAGAGGAGTCCGGGGCCTCCGGACCGGCACCGGCGACCGGCGCAAGCCCCGACGGTCCCGCGCCCCGGGGGGCTGCACGTCTTCCCCCGCCCCAAACCCGGGGGGGTCCCGGGACGGCGTCCCCGGGCTGTCCCGGGTCTGTGGTCCCCTGTGCGCCCCGGGCTGTCCCGGGACTCTGCCCCCGCCGTGCGCCCGGGGCTGTCCCGGGAGATCCCGTCACTCCACTCCCCCGTGCGCCCCGGGCTGTCCCGGGAGATCCCGGGCTATCCCCGGCCCCCGCTCCCTCCGTGCTCCCGGAGCTGTCCCGGGCTATTCCGGGACCTGCTCCTCCTTGCGCCGGGAGCTGTCCCGGGCCGTTCCGGGCTCCCCCTCCTCCGGTGCTGCTGCCGGCAGAGCGTGTGCGCGGGGCGGCGGGGCCGGGCGGGGGGCGGCAGCCGGGTCGTTCCCCCCCCCCCCCCCCGGCCGTGCTCTGGGCACGGGGCCGGGGCGCAGCCACCCGCCGGGCTAATCCGGGCCGTGACGGACAGGCCCGGCGCCGCCGCTCCGGCCGCCCCATAAGAGGTGCCGCGGCTCCGCCGCTCCCCATTGTTAGGGCGAGGACGCGGGGAGGCCCCGCTCGGCGGGACCGGCCCATGGGGACCCTCCGCGCCGCCCCTATAAGAGGGAAGGGGCTGGAAGATGCTCCCGGGTGCTGAGCGCTGCGCACCCGCCGCGCCGAGCCGAGTCCAGCCGCGCCGCCTCCCCGGGGAGCCGCCGGGTACCGCGCACGGACCGCCGAGCACCGGCACCGGGTACCGGGCACCGAGCACCGGCACCGGGTACCGCGCACGGACCGCCGAGCACCGGCACCGGGCGCCGCGCACGGATCGCCCGACGCCGCGCTCCCGGGAGCGGGCAGGGAGCGCCGGGCACCGCGCTCCCGACGCCGCGCCCCGGGCACCAGGGCACCGGCCGCAGCCCGGTGCCGGTGCCGGTGTCGGTGCCGGCCCCCCCGCCCGGCGCTCCCCGCGTCCCCCCGCGGCCGCCCTCATCGGAGCCGCCCGCCCTGCCCGCGCCCCGCGCGTCCGGAAACACGCGTGGATGTAGCGGCCGGGCCGGGGGCTCCGCGGCACCATAAATACCCCGGCGGCCGCTCGCCCGCGCACTCTGCCGGGGCCTCCCGGTGCCGGAGCCATGCGAGCCGCCGCGCTGGGGCTGGCGCTCCGGGCGCTCTGGGCTCTGGCCCTCTCCTCCCTCTCCAACACGCTGGCGGTGAACAACAGCGGGCGGTGGTGGTGAGTCCGCCGGCACCGGCACCGGCACCGGCACCGGGGGGCGGGGGGGGAGCAGCGGGGCTGGCACCGGCAGCGGCTGCCCCGTACCCGGGGACGGGGCACGCAGGTGCGACCGGGGAGGGGGGGGGGGAGACGGGGCTGCGACCCCCGGCGTGGGAGCGTGGGGAGGAGGATGCTGCGGTAGCGGAGAGGAGCCGGGTCAGGACACCCCCCCCCCCCCCCCCCCCGCCCCGGGGGGGTTGAGGTGGGGAGCGGGGTACCGGGGACCCCTCCCCGGTGATCGCCGTCCCCGCCTGTGCTGCAGGGGCATCATCAACGTGGCCTCGTCCACCAACCTGCTGACCGACTCCAAGAACGTGCAGCTGGTGCTGGACCCCAGCCTGCAGCTGCTGAGCCGCAAGCAGCGCAAGCTGATCCGGCAGAACCCCGGCATCCTGCACAGCGTCAGCTCCGGCCTCCAGACCGCCATCAAGGAGTGCAAGTGGCAGTTCCGCAACCGCCGCTGGAACTGCCCCACTTCCCAGGGCCCCAACATCTTCGGCAAAATCGTCAACCGGGGTGAGGCCGCGGGGCGGCGGGAGGCAGCACGGGGCTCCCCGGACCCCCTCCGCGACACCCCCGAGCTGGGACGCTGGGCGAAGCACCCCTGGTTCACCGCGGGGCATCACCAGCCCCCAGCCCGTCACCAGCCCCTCGTGGCTACGGGTCGGGGGTGCCGGCGGGCGCCCCCTCCCCATCCCAGCAGCACCCTGAGGCCCCGCTCCCCTCCGCAGGCTGCCGGGAGACGGCGTTCATCTTCGCCATCACCAGCGCCGGTGTGACGCACTCGGTGGCGCGGTCCTGCTCGGAGGGCTCCATCGAGTCCTGCACCTGCGACTACCGGCGCCGCGGCCCCGGGGGGCCCGACTGGCACTGGGGGGGCTGCAGCGACAACATTGACTTCGGGCGCCTCTTCGGGAGGGAGTTTGTGGACTCCAGCGAGAAGGGCCGCGACCTGCGCTTCCTCATGAACCTGCACAACAATGAGGCCGGGCGCATGGTGAGGGCACGGGGGGCCACGGGCAGCGCCGGGGTGGGGGGGGTGACAGGGATGGGCACGGCCACAGAGACCCCCAGCCTGTCCCCGTGCATGGGTTGGGATCCATTTGGGTGGGCTGAGCACGACGCGACGCCGTGGGGAAGCGGGGTGCGGGAGTATGGTGGTCCCCGGGGGGGGTCCCAGGCTGCTCATGGCACCCTCCGCCCCCCCCCCCCCCCCCCCCGCTTGCAGACGGTCTTCTCGGAGATGCGCCAGGAGTGCAAGTGCCACGGCATGTCGGGTTCCTGCACCGTCCGCACGTGCTGGATGCGGCTGCCCACCTTCCGTGCCGTGGGTGACGTCCTGAAGGACCGCTTCGACGGCGCCTCCCGCGTCATCTACGGCAACAAGGGCAGCAACCGGGCGTCGCGGGTGGAGCTGCATCACCTGGAGCCCGAGAACCCGGCCCACAAACCCCCCTCGCCCCACGACCTCGTCTACTTCGAGAAGTCACCCAATTTCTGCACCTACAGCGGGAAGACGGGGACGGCGGGCACGGCCGGGCGCTTCTGCAACAGCTCCTCGCCGGGGCTGGACGGGTGCGAGCTGCTGTGCTGCGGGCGCGGGTACCGCACGCGCACCCAGCGCGTCACCGAGCGCTGCAACTGCACCTTCCACTGGTGCTGCCACGTCAGCTGCCTGAACTGCACCAACACGCAGGTGCTGCACGAGTGCCTGTGAGCCCCCGGGGACCACCCTGCCCAGCCCCGGAGGGGGTCCGCGCCACCCCCCATGACGGGTGCCCGGCTGGATTGAAGGCGCCCATGGGTGGGCGTGTGGCTGCGTCCCGGGGACCCCCCGGCCCGTCCCGGGCAAAGCAGCCGCCCCGAGGCCAGCGGCCGGCCTGGGTGTGCTCGGTGCCACGCACCTTCCCGGCCGCCCCTCGGCCGCTCCGGCTCTGCGGGGTCCCCTTCTCACTGTAAATAAAATATTTATTGTGGACGGTTTGATGCCGCCCCCCGCGCTTCGCTGGCCCCAGGCCCTGTTTTTTATAATTAAAGATAATAATAATTAATAATAATTAATAATAATAATGCTTTGTTACAGGTTTCACTGATAGCCTTTAGAGAGGAATAAAGGATATATTTTTATCAGGCCTGTCCCATTTCGTTTCTGGGGGGCTGGGGGAGGGAGGGGATGAGCTGCGGGGGGGACACCCGTGTCCCCCAAACCGTGGGGCTGGGCAGCCGGCCCTCGCTGCCCTCTGCTGCCCACGTCTATCCACTCCTTCCGTCTGTCCATCCACTCGCCTCTCCCCCATTCTGTCTCCATCAGCCCCTCCGGCCGGCCGTCTGTCCGTCCGTCTACTCCCTTCCTCTGCCCTCCCCTCTGTCATCCCCTCCCGCAGACCACCACCTTTCTCCCCGCCGTGCCCGTCTCCAGCCCAGCCGCCCCTGCCGCCGCTCCCGGCCGGGGCATCCATCCCCGTGGCCGGGGCGCCCATCACCATGGCACCTGGGCCGCGGCATCCCCGGCACTGGAATTTGCCGGGGCGGCGGGGCTGGTGCCGCCGGGGCCGGGCGTTGGGAGCGGCCACGGGAGGTACAAGACGGCAGACAGGGAATGAGCATCGTCCATCACCGCTCCCGGCCGGGGCTGACGGCTCCCCTCGGCTCCGGGGGAGGAGGGGGGCCGGGGAGGGCACCGAGGTTACTGGGGCCAGGGCCAGGGGGGCCGGGACCGGCCACTGGCCCCACACACGGCCCCGCACCCGTGCGTGGGGTCTGGCTGCAGCCGCAGAAAGGCCGCGGCAAAGGTGGGGTGCAGCTCCGCGGCCGGCAGGTGCCCCGCTGGCACGGGCATCCCCCTGGGACGGGTTTTCCCCCGGGATAAGCATCCCACGGGGGTGGGCATAGCCCCAGGACGGGCACCCCTGGGACGGCATCCCTCTGGAACAGGTAACCCGCTGGGACGGGTAACCCATCAGGGTGGGTGTCCCCCGGGACGGGCACCCCCCAGGGTGGGCGTGGGACCCGCACGCACCCCCTGCACCGTAACTCCACGCCTCGGGGACAGGGCAGGGCGACGTGACGAGCTGCAACCCCCGTCCCCGTGTCCGGCGTGGGGCGAACCACGGTGCCACGGTGACATCCAGCCACGGGGAGCGGGCAGGGAGCCGTCCCCGCCGGGGGACCCCGGGTCCCGCCAGCACCCACCTGCGGTGGGGGTCCCCACACCCTGGGCTGCCCCGTGGCCGGAGCCGGGAACCCCGCAGGGCCCCTGGGGATCCGCGGCATCAAAGGCTGCGGGATGACGCTGCCGCCGCCCGAAATATCCCCCGGAGCCGATAGTGGAAAAGTTGATGTTTAGACCCAGAGGAGGGGGGGGAAAAAACCCCGGGGGCCCCCGCTGTCCGTGCCAAGGTAAAAACACAGCCTGGCGTGGCAAAATAAAATAAAGTAATGCGAGAAAAAACGACTGGAAAGGAACACAGCCCGAAATAACCCTCCGAGCATCTCCCGCCTGCCGGGAGTTATCTGCCTGCTAAATTCTGCACACGCACAGGGCATGAAAATAGCCTGTTTTCCTGCGGTAGCGAGTCAGGAATATAGATAATGACATTCTTATAAGTCACCTCTGTTACTCAGCTTTTCCTGCGTGCCGGTGACCGCCGGGCACCTCGGGCAGCCGCGACCCCCGGGCGGGCAGGGGCACCCCGGGCGCGGGGCGGGCGCCCGGCTGCAGGGTGCAGACCTCCCCGGCTTGTACAAATACGCCCGGGCGCTGGAAATAGCTGCTGTCGCAGCGCCGGGGCCGGCGTAGGGACAGGGACAGGGCGGTCCCGCCCCGCGCCGGCCCGTCACATCTGGGAAGCCGGGTAACAGCTGGATGGCGGCCGCAAGCGAGGCCTGCTGCGGGCTGGGCCTCCCCGGCAGCGCCGGGGTGGGAGGGGGGCTCTGCCCAGGGGTGCGGGACAGAGGGACAGGACAGCGCACAGAAGTGCAGGACAGAGGGACGGTGTCATTCCCAGAGGCGCAGGACAGAGGGACGGGACAGTGCCCAAAGTTTCAGGACAGAAGGACAGGATGGCACACAGAAGTGCAGGACAGAGGGACGGTGTCATTCCCAGAGGTGCAGGACAGAGGGACGGGACAGTGCCCAGAGGCGCAGGACAGAGGGACAGAGCCATGCCCAGAGGCGCAGGACAGAGGGACGGGACAGTGCCCAAAGTTTCAGGACAGAAGGACAGGATGGCACACAGAAGTGCAGGACAGAGGGACAGGGTTGTTTGCAGAGGTGCAGGACAGAGGGACGGTGTCATCCCCAGAGGTGCAGGACAGAGGGACGGGACAGTGCCCAAAGTTTCAGGACAGAAGGACAGGATGGCACACAGAAGTGCAGGACAGAGGGACGGTGTCGTCCCCAGAGGTGCAGGACAGAGGGACGGGACAGTGCCCAGGGGCGCAGGACAGAGGGACAGAGCCATGCCCAGCCGCACGGACTGGCCGGTGGCACCAGCCCACCTGCAGGACCGTCCCCATCCCGTCCCCATCCCGTGCCCCGTCAGCCGTCAGCAGCGGCGCAGCCCCGTCCTGGCTCCCCTCGCCTCCGCTCGGCGTGGGCCCACGTCCCACCAGTGCCCGGCTTGTCCGGCTGTCCCCCCCCAGCCGCCGCATTCCTCCGGCGCGGGGCCAGCGCGCCCGGCAACCGTGGCAGGGCTGGCCTCTAATCCCCGGGCATGCCAGCCCCGGGGGGACCGTCGCCGTCACCCACTCCCCGATAGGTGACCAATGCCCGAGACGAACAATTAGGGACAAAGCCGGAGCCGCCGGGGGCTAACGCCGGCCTTCACGGGTGCCTTGTGCGGCATTCGGCGAGTTTAATGAATTGTCCATCACTCCTTTCAGCTCCGCTCGCCCGGGCTGGATTAATCTGAGAAGCCGCAGTGGGGAAGGAGCCGCTAAGCCTGTATTTATTACTCTGCCATTGTAACTAATTGAGGTAATTATCTGTGACTCCAACCCCGCGCAACAATGCCGCATTCACCGCACCCCCTTCCCGCCAGCTTCTCCGTGCGGCCTGGGAGAACCGGCACCGTGGCCGGCACCGCGTGGCCACCGTGCCCAGCGACGCAGCCGGGACCGGGTGGCCGCTGTGCTGCGGGGACGCGGTTGGCACGATGGGTGGTGGGACGCGGCTGTCCAGGGACGTGGCACGGCTGGCACTGCGCGGCCGTGGTGTGGCCAGCACCGCACGCGTGCAAGAGCCACCGCTCCACGGGGACGCGGCCAGCGTTGCCGGCACACGTGGGTCGTGGCACAGCCGGTGCCAGCTGCACACGTGGGTCACGGCTCTCTGGGGACACCGCTGGGACTGGCACACGCGTGACCACGGCTCGCCGGGGACACGGCTGGCGCTGGCACACGCGCGACCACGGCTCGCCGGGGACGCCGCCAGCGCCGGTGACACGCGCGGGTCACGGCTCTCTGGGGACACCGGCACCCGCGTGGCCGTGTCCATCCCCGGTCCTGGCTGGGACCCGCGGGGGCAGCGCGATGCACAGGGCAGGTCCCCCCCGCGTCCCCGCCGCGCCCGGGGCGGGACCCCCCCGTGCCCCCCCCGGTGCCCCCCGGTGCCCGCGCTCCGGTCGGTCACCGGCTGCCCGGCGACATCTGGCGGCCGCGGGCGGCACCGCGCCCCGGTCCGGGGGCACCGGTACCGGACGGGACCCCCCGGTCCCACGCGTGGGCACCCCCGCCGCCGTGCCCCCCCGCCCCGCGGGGACCCCGGGCCGGCCCCGGGCCGCGGCGGGTTTTGGGGGGCGGCGGGAGGCGGGGGGGGGGCCGGGGGGGCGGCGCTGGCGCCAGCGCGGCCCGAATTAGAAGGTGATTTTCTCGGCGGGGAGCGGGAGGGGTTTGGGCAGGAGCTGAGCCCACGGAAAGGGCCGCGCCGCCTTCCCCCGCGTCTGGGACACCCCGGGCCACGCCGGGCAGCGTGCCCGGCCGTGCCGAGCCGTGCCAGGCCGCGCCGAGCTACGCCGAGCCGATACAGGCTGTGCCGAGCCGTGCCGAGCCGTTCCGGGCTATTCCAGGCTTCGCCGGGCTGTGCCGAGCCGCGCCAGGCCGCGTCACGCCGCGCCGAACCGTGCCTGGCCGTGCCGAACCGCACCGGGCCGTGCCAAGCCGTGCCGAGCCGCGCCTGGTCGCGCCGAGGCGCGTCGAGCCGTGCCGAGCCGCGCCGGGTCGCGCCAAGACGCACCAGGCAGCACCGAGCTGTGCCAAGCAGTGCCAGGCTGCGCCGCGCTGTGCCAAACCGCACTGAGCTGTGCTGTGCCGTGCCAGGCCGCGCCAGACCGCGCTGTGCCACGCCAGGCAACGCGGTCCTGCCGTGGCGTTGCCGTGCCGGGCGACGCCGAGCCGAGCCAGGCCCCGGGGCGGCCAGGGCAGGGCCGCAGCCACGCCGCTGTAGGCTGAGGTCGCCGACGCGGCTCGGGCCAGGCCCAGGACCCCGGTGCCGCGCCGGGCGCTCGAGGCGACATGTCAGGACGGGGGACGCGTGGGGTGACGTGGCCCCGGGGCTGCCCCGCGAGCGGCACCCCCCGGGGCGCGGGAGGACCTGGACGCCCGGGTCCCCCGCTGCGCCGGCTGCCCCGCGCCGTGACCTCCCGGCCGGTGTCACCGGGATAATGACAGGGTCGCGCAGGGGGGTGGGGGAGGAGCCGGTTTTAAATAACGTGCAAATTGGACACGTTATTTGTGCGGTTTCCTCTGGCCGCGGGGATCCTCCCCCCCCCCCGCAGCGTGACTAAGAGGTGGCGGCCGTCGGGGGGGACGGTCCCCCCAAGTGACTCACCCGGGGTCCCCCCCCGGCCGTGACGTGGGGCCGGTGGCCACGGGCCAGCCCTGCTACGGTCACCTACTCATTACGGGGGACCCGGTGGAGGGGGGGGGGGGGGGGCCGGCGTGTCCCGCCCACGCCGTGACGCGCTGCGGTGCCCGCCGGGACGCCCGGAGCCTCCAACTGACCCCAGGGGCAGGGGGTGTCCGGACGCCCGGGTCCTCGCTGGGGTGTGGGGGGACAGAGCCAGGGTGCGGGGGGGGCCGGGACCCCCCCCACCACGCACGCACAAGGGGCGGAGGCAGCGCACCGGGATCCCGCAGCCTTTATTGGGGTCAGCCCGTGGGAACCACAGCCCCGAGCCCCGCCCCCGAGAGGGCCACACCCTGCCAAGCCCCACCCCACGTGGACCACACCCCACCAAGCCCCGCCCCGAGGGCACCACACCCCGCCAAGCCCCGCTCCTCAGGCTCGGGGGGGGCTGGCAGCCCCCGGGGGGGCCCCGGCGCTCTCCAGGCTGCTGCTGCTGCTGCTGTAGGCGCGGGCGTCGTGGCAGTGCCGCCACCGGGCCCCCCCCGCGCCCCCCTCCGCCTCCGAGTCGGAGTCGGGCGCCGTGTGCCGCCGGATGCGGGACACGGCCTCGCGCAGCGCCTGGGCGTACAGCACCGGCCGCCGCGGGGGAGGCCGGCCCCGGGGACCCCCGCAGCCACCCGGGCTCCGCCAGGGACTGCGGGGGCTGCCGGGGGGGTCCCGGGGGGGCGAGGGTGCCGCCGGAGGGGTGGCAGCCCCAGGGGCCGCAGGGGGGCTGCCCGGGGGGGCGGTGGGCACCGGGGACCCCCCGGCGTAGCGGACCTGCTGCCGCTGAGGGGGGGGGACGTACTGGGCCCGGACCACCACGCGGGTGGCGTCGATGAGGACGTGCCCCCCCGTCCCCCGCCGCCCCCTGCTGCGCCCCAGGACCCGCTCCCGGCCGGCCACCGCCCGGGGCAGCGTCTGGCTGTGCCGGGGGGTGCCGGGCCCCCCCGGGGACGGCTGCGGCCCGCAGGGCCGCCGGTGCCCGGCCTCGGTGGCCGCCCGGGGCAGCGTGTGGCTCCAGCCCCCCGGTACAGCCCTGCGGCCCCAGGGTGCCGGCGGGGGACTACGGGGTCCCCGGGGGGGCCGGAGCTGCAGGGTGCGGTGGGGAGCGTCGTAGGCGGGGGGCGAGATGTAGGGGGGTGGCCCCCCACGGCGAGCGTGGGCCGCCTGCACCCGCTGCATGTGGGCCTCGTAGCTGGGGGGCCCCGACTCGCCCCCCGGCAGCGGGGGACGGGGCGCGCAGGGCGGGTGCCGGCCCCGGGGTCCGCTGCGCCCCGTCCCCTCGGGCTGTCCCGGGGGGCAGGGGGTGGGGGGCGCCCGGGGCCGGGTCTCGCACCCCGGGGGGGTCGGGGTGGCGAAGTCCTGCAGGCGGCAGGGGGGAGCGGGGGGCGCCGGGGGCCAAGGGGGGGCCAGCTCTGCCACGAAGCGCTTCTCCAGGTACCTGCAAGACAGAGACGGGGGCGTGAGGGGCGCGAGGGGCGCGAGGGGCCGCCCGGGCGGGGGCCGGGGTGCGGGACGGACCCCCCCCGCCCTGCCCGTCCCCACTCACGCGTACTCCCCGGCGACGCGGCGGTAGGTCCAGGGGGGCGCGGGCCGGCACCCCGCGGCCATGCCCGCAGCCGGGCTGCAACACGTCACCGTGTCGATCTCCACCAGCAGCAGCTTGGTCCGCTCGCAGATCCGCAGGCGCCCCGCGCCCCGCTCCGCACCACCCAGCATGGCCCCGGGGGGGGTCCCGCCGCGGGGGGCCGGGGGGGCCCCGCAGCCGCGCGCTTGCCGGAGCCTCGGCAGAGCCACGCGCCCGCCCGCCCGCGGCCACCGCCGCACGTGCGCCCCCGGGGACCCCCGCGCCCTGCCCGGTGCCACGGCCAGGCCGGTGGCCGTGGGGCGCGGTGCCCCCCCCAGGGCAGCCCCGGCGGCCGGGAGCCCGGCACACCGTGGGGACCCCGCCGGCCGTCCCGGGGGTGCCCCCCCCCCCCCGGGATCCCTTCCCCCCCCTGCGACAAAGCGAGGCGATGCCGGGTTTGGCACCGAGCGCTGCAGCCCACGCGGGCTCCGAGCGGAGCTTAGCAACCCTCCGGCGGCGGCATGGCAACGGCACCGGCACCAGCCCCCGGTACGGCACCGGGCCCCCCCCCCCCCCCCCGGACCCCCCCAGCCCCACGGGCACCCGTCCCGGCTCTCACCTCGCACCGCTGCACCGGAGCCTGTGCCGGACTCCGGCGCTGGCGGGAGCCGGTGGTGGCGGGGGCCACGTCTCGGCCTCCCCCCCGGCCGGGAATGTGCCACGCTCAGCACGGCTGGGCCTCGCGCCTCCCCCGAGCGGCACCGGCAGCGAACCCAGGCGTCCGGGCTGCCGGCAACCCCCGCCAGCACCCCACGGGGACCCCAGCATCCCGGTGCTGCCCCCCGGCCTCCCCCAGCCCCTGCCCCGACACCCCCCGCTCACCGCGGTCGCCACCGGGAGGGTCCCCGCGTCCCACCGGGTCCCCGTCCCTGTCCCATCCCCAATCCCGGCCTTTTAGAAAAGCCACAGGCGGAACAAACAGGGATTTAGGGTCTGGGCGAGCTCAGCAGATTCCCCCTGTGCCGCGGGGGGGGCCGAACCCCCTCTCCGGGCACCCCCTCCCTCAGCACCGGCGGCCGGTGCCCCCCGCGCACCTCGCGGCGAGGCCGGGCTCGTGCCAGGTCCGTGTTTATTCGCGGTTTCTCTCCACACACGAAGCGGTGGCGGGTGCAGACGGGGCCCGGCGGGGAGCGCGGCCGGGCGGGGGGGGGGCCCCGGGGGGGGGGCGCAGGGTGGCAACCCCGGGCCAGACGGAGCCGAATAACGGCGATTAAAACCGAACTCGGTGAAACCCCGCGTGGGGGGCGCGGGGTGAGGGGGACGAGGGTCCGCACGGGGAACGGCCCCGGCCTGGAGGCGGCTGAACCCGGCCCTGCACCCCGGGGGGGTCGGGGGCGGCCCCCAGCACCCCACCGCCCGGCCCGCACGGCCTCGGGGCGCAGGGTGCGGCGTCGGGGGAGCCGCGGGCTCTCCCCGCCTTGGGAAGGGCTGGGGCGGCGGGGGGCCGCCCCACGGCTGGAGGTTATTGCTGGACGCTGCTGGTGAGTGGGGGCCCCGCCCTGGGCGTCCCCGTCGGCCCGGGGGGGGGGCACGGCGTGGCAGGAGAGGGAGGGTGGGGGCTGAATCCCCCCCCCCCAGCACCTCACGGGCCCTGCGGGAGGACCAGGGCTTGCAGGATGTCCGAGAGGGAGACGATGCCCTTGACCACGTCGCTCTCGTCCACCACCACCAGCCGGTGAACCTGGGGAGGGGGGGGACAGGGAGGGGCTGAGGGCGGCGCGGGGACCCCAAATCCCCCCCTGCCCGTCACCGGCGCCCCGGGGGCCGGGTTACCTCGGCCTCTACCAGGCGGTTGATGATGGTTTCCAGCGTCTCGTGCTTGTAACACTTGAGGACGCCCTCGAAGTAGTGGGAGCGGTGCTGCAGCGCCCGCGTCACCGTCACGTCCAGGTTGTTGTAGGTCTTCTCGGCCGCCAGGTTCTGGGGCACGGAGAGGAGGCATTGGGGACGCAGCTGGGCCCCACGGGAACCCCCCCCCCCCCCACGGTCCCCCCCCAGCTCAGGCTCTGCCCCCTCCCCACCTCCGCAGCCCCCCCCAGTACTTACGATAACGTCAAATTTGGAGTAGATATCCACCACCCGCCCTGGGGAGGGAAGGAAACGGCTCTGAGAGGCGCCCGGGGTGCCGGGTTTCCGTACGGCCGCACACCGGAGCGGCCGCGGACCCCGAGCCGGCGGGTTTGGGGACAGCCAGCACACGCCGTGCCCCGCGCCGGGCCCCGTCCTTACCCGAATCATCGACGACCGGCAGAGCGGACACGCGGTGCTGCACGAAGATGCCCAGCGCCACGTAGATGGGGGTGCTGGTCCGCACCACGGCGATGTTGCTGTAGGTGCCGATCTGCAGCTCCTCCAGCGTCTTGGACATGAACTCGGGCTTTGGGACCTCTGCTATCTGCAGGGGACGGGGAGGGGGACAGCGCTGACGCTGGCTCGGCCTGCTGCGCCCCAGGCCCCGCGGCGCTGCCGGCTCCGGCCGCCCCTGGCTCGTGGGGGGCCTGGGCCGCGGTCCTAGGAGTGAAAGCAGAGAGCGCTGGGTGCGGTGCGGGGTCTGGGGGACCCCCGGGGCAGAGGCGGCGCGGGCAGGGGCGGCGGAGACGGGCCGAGGGGTCCGTGCAGCGTCCCGGGGGACCCCCGCAACCGCAAAACACCGCGAGGCACCAAAGCTGCACCCACCGCAGCACCCCGGAGCCGGCGGTACCTGGCACAGCCCGGGCCGAGCTCGTCTCAGGGCGGCCCCCGCCGCCGCCGCCGCGGGGCAGGGACGGGACTTACGAAGAGTTTGAGGAACTTGAGGATGCGTTTGTGGGTGAGGATGTAGAGCGTGTTGCCCGAGTCGGGGTCGATGACGGGCAAGCGGTGGATCTTGTTCTGGATCAGGGAGGAGACGGCGTCGAAGAGGCTGCAGGGCAGAAGGGAGAGGGGGAATTGGGGCTCGCCCGGACCCCGGCCTCGCACCCACGGGCGCCGCCGCCGCCGGCCGTGCCCCCCTCCCCGCAGCACGGGCGTACCTGGCGTTGGGGGAGATGCAGACCAGCGGCTTGAACGAGTCTTGCAGGTAGAGCTCTGCGGGGAGAGAACAGGCTGAGGGGACCGGCAGCGCCGCGGGGTGCGGAGCCGGGGGGCCGCGGGCGCCCCAGGCAGGCCTGGGGAGGGCGGGAGGCAGCCGGCGGCGATCCCTCTCACCTCTCCACGTCTCTATTTTGTGCTCCTCCAGCTCGTAGATCTGCACCTGGGCGCACGGAGAGAACCCAGGATCAGCCACGGCCGCGCGGGGGGCGGGCGGAGGCCAAGCCCCGGGTCCCCGCGGGGACGAGCTCTGCGCAGATGCCCCCGTCCTTACCATGGGCGACTTGTAGTAGCGGTGCAGGATGTTGATGAAGTCGGTGATGGTCAGCATGCCTGAGGGGACGGGCAGGGTGAGCGGGGTCCCGCCAGCCCCCCCGCCGCCCACCGGACCCCCCCCCGCCCCCCATCCCGCTCGCTCACCCACGAAGCTTTGCTTCTTGCTGTCCCACAGCGGGGCGGCCCGCACGCCGTTGGTGACCAGCGCGAAGAAAGCCTTCTTCACCTGCGGCGGGGACAGGGGGGACGTCACGGGAGGGACGGGGGGCCCCACGGGGGAGCAGGGACCCCCCGGCAGCCCACGCCTCGCCACCTCGCTTTGCAAGACCTTTATACGGTGGGCGAACAGCCCTGAGACCGTCCCCCAGCCCCCAACCTGCCTCCTGGTCCCAGTTAAGCCCCCAGGCTCCAGCCTGGCCCCCGTCCTGCGGCCCCAGCCCCCAGCCGGCCCCCCCGGCCCCGGCCCACCTGCAGGGACGTGTCGAAGACGACCAGTTTGGAGCTGGTGGGGATGAGGTCGTAGCAGCGGTGGGACTTCATGAAGGTGGTGTAGGCGCCGCGGTGGGGCTCCCCTGGGGACGGGCAGCGTGAGGCGCCTGCCGGCAGCGAGAAGACGCCCCAAAGCCCGGGACACCCCAGAACCTGGGACACCCACCTCAGGGCTCTGGGCCCCCCCACCCTGGGGCTTCAGAACACCCCAAACCCCAGGACACCCCAAACACTGGGACACCAGGACACCCCAAATCCTGGGACACCCCAGAACCAGAGACACCCACCTCAGGGCTCCAAGACCCCCCAAACCCCGGCCCCCCCCCCCTCCCGGGGCCTCAGAACACCCCAAACCCCGGGACACCCCAAACCCCGGGACACAGGGACACCCTATACCCCGGGACACCCCAGAACCAGAGACACCCACCTCAGGGCTCCGAGACCCCCCAAACCCCGCCCCCCCCCCCGGCCTCAGAACACCCCAAACCCCAGGACACCCCAAACCCCGGGACACAGGGACACCCTATACCCCGGGACACCCCAGAAACAGAGACACCCACCTCAGGGCTCCGAGACCCCCCGAACCCCAGCCCCCCCCGGGGCCTCAGAACACCCCAAACCCCGGGACACCCCGGACCCCGGGACCCCCCGCCCCAGGACACCCTATCCCGGGGCCCCGGGACACCCCAAACCCCGGGACACCCCAAGCCCCGGGACCACTCGCCCCGGGACACCCCAAACCCCAGGACAGGGACTCCCAAGGCCGTTACAGACACCGGGACACCCGAACCTACGTGGCACCTCCCGGGTCCGGGACACCCCGCACCCGGGACCCCCCCCTAGACACTCCCGGTATCACCTTCCAGCCCCGGGGGGCTCAGCTCCGCCGGGCTCTCTGCGGCCGGGCCGGGGCCGGGGCCGGGGCCGGGATCCTGCGGACACACACGGGTCGGGCCGGGCCAGGCCGGGCCGCAGCCCCCGCTCCCGTGTACCCCCCAGCCCCGTTCCCTCCCGGCCCTGGTCCCCCCCCCCAGCCCCGGCACCCCCACGTCCACCCTCCCGGCCCCCGGCCCCGCTGTCACCCCCCCTCCCCCCCCCACCTCCATGGCCCCCGGTCCGTCCCGCCGCTGCCGCCGCCACCCCACTTCCGCCCGGCTCCTGGCACCCACTTCCGCCAGCACCTCCCACGTGACCGGAAGCGCTCGGCCCACGTGACTCATAACCGCGGGGCGACCTTTCCCCTCCCGCCGGGTCACGGTGGCCGGGAGGGGACACACGGGACGCCTCGGGGTCCCCTGGGGGAGGGCCACAACCCGGGGGGGGGGGGGGGGACGACATGGAGGGGGGGGGGCCCCAACCCTGAGGGGCACCCAGGAGAGATGGGGGGGACACGGGCCCCCCCCCCCCCCCGCCGCCGCCCCAGGCAGGGAGGCAGAGCCGCCCGGCTTCTCACGCGCTTTATTTTAAAATAACATCCAGTGGTTCCGGTATTGGTAAAAACGGGATTTCTACACGCCCCGGCTATGTACAGCTCTGAAAGTTAAATTTCTCGTATATTTTCTGTTAAAACTTTCTCATTCCCCGCCCCCACTCTCGTTTTTTTTTGTCTTTCGTTTGTTTTTTTTTTTTTTCCTCCTCATCTTTTTTTTTTTTTTTTTTTTTTTTTTTTAAACATTTTTAACCTTAAACCTTTTTGCAGCTTTTGACGAGTTGCGGAAGCAGCTTTAAAGATCGCCCCGGCCCTGTCCGGTCCCCCCTGCACCGTCCTCGCCACACCGGGGGGGGGGGGGGGGGGGGGGGGATGGGACACGGGGGACACCGACCCCCTTCAGCCCCCCCCCCCCCCCCAGCCCTGAGGGGGCCAGACCCCCCCCCGGGGGCAGGAGGGGCCCCCCCACGCCGTGCGTTTGTGCGTTAAGAGATCCCGGCTCCCCCCCCCGAGCATCCCCGTGGGGTCCCCCCCCGGGGTGGGGTGGCCCTGGGGGGGCTGGGGGGGGGGTGTGGGGGGCCAGGGCTGGGGGGGGGGGGGTGTGGGGGGGCCCGGCCTGTAATGCCCACTCGCTGCTTCGCTCTCCGAGACCCCCCCCCGCCTGGCAGGAGGCTCCAGCCCCCCCCTCCCCTTCCATCGCCTCGGAGATTGAGTTTAAAAATGCCGCGGCCCCCCCGTGCCCCTGCACCCCAAATCTCAGCCCAGCAGAGCACAAAGAGCCCCCCCCCCCCCCCCCGGCTAGTATATACAATATAAGGTATAAATAGATAAATAACCGTCCCCTGCCCCGCGCAGCCCCAGCCCTGGGTGCTGCAGGCGGGGGGGGGGGGGCCCCCACCCGTCCCCCCCAGCGCTGGGGACGCGGGTCCGGCAGCCCCCGTCCCCCCCTCACGCCTTGGCACGTCGCAGGGCTGGGACCTCCCGGGGCGGGGGACGAGGCCGGGGGGGTCCCCCCACGCACCCCACCCCACCCCCCCCCCGCCACGCCTCGCCCCGGGGACCCCGTCCACAGCCACGGCCGGAGGAGGGGGACGGGGGACACACACACACACACACACTGCGTCCCCCCCTGGAGCCCAAAAGGTGAGGGAAAGACCCCCCCGGGGGCCGGCTCTGGTGGCGGGAGGCTCTGCCCGGGGAGCAGGGGCTCACATTTAAAAACATCCAACAAAAACACCACCAAAAAAAAAAAAAAAAAAAAAAAAAAAAATCTAACACTTAAAATGAGGTAGGTTCGGGTGCAGAAGCTCCTCGTGTCTGTCGGGGGCCCTCGCCGCGGGCGCCTCCTCCCGCGCCGCCGCGTTCCGGGGTCTCGTCCACACGCACAAACAAAAAGAGATCAAAAAGGAACCGAGCGAGCTCTGGCCGCCGCGGCGCGACGGGGCAGAGCCCGGATTGTCGAGCTCAAGGAGTCTTGTGTTACCTTGGTAATTAGCGAGCAAATATTATTAGTTTTGTTTCTAAAAAAAAAAAAAAAAAAAAAAAAAAAAAAAAAAAATTAATAATAATCCAGGCCGGCTCCGAACTCGCTCCGGCTCCGCTGGGACCACTCTGCTCCCCCGTGGCTCCCCCACGAGGGAGGCGGGCGGTGGGGGGTGGTGGCGGGGGTCTCGCTGGACCCCCCCCCCTTTCCTTGCAGGACGAAGCAAAGAAAACCCTGAGTTGCCAGTTCGTCCGTCCGTCCGTCCGTCCGTCCTGCTCGGGCAGGGCCGGCGGCTCCACGGCGGCCGCCCTCACCGCCGGAGTCTCCGTGCCCCGGTCGCCGCCGCCGCCGCCGCCTGCCCGGCCGCCCTGGCACCTCCCGCGGCCCCGGGGGGGTCTTGGCGAGGTCTCCGAGGCGGGGGCGGCGGCCCCCAGCCCCTTTTCCCAGCTAGTTCATCCACTTTCGGCAGTTCCAGGCTCCACAGTGGCAGGGGATCTTGTGCTGATCGTCCTCAAAGTCGAACTGGTAGTCGTAGGTGAGCTGGGGGGGAGCGGGGAGTCACCCACGGCACGGCACGCAGCCCAGCCCCCCCGTCCCCGGCCCCCCTCAACCCAACCCCCCCCCCCAGCCACCCCGTGTCCCCGCCTGACCTCCTCCCCCTTAGGGATGCGCCGGCTGGAGATGATGATGATCTTGTCCTCCTTGTCGAAGGTCACGACTTCGGCCACGCAGTTCGGGGCACACGAGTGGTTGATGTACCTGGGGGTAGGGGGGGGTGTCAGCGCCGAGCAGGGGGGGGGAGGCAGGACAGGCGGACGGTCACTGCTCCTTCCGAGGGGGTCCCACCACCCCGAAGCCCCCCAACGCTCACCTGGCCGGGCCCCCCGTCAGCGTGGCGTCAATGACGTGCTCGTTGTTGATGCGGAACATGTAGATGCCGCGGTTCTGGGGAGGGAGAGGGCGTCAGCGGCTGCACCGAGCCCCCCCACATCCCACCCGAGCCCCCCCACATCCCACCCGAGCCCTCCCACATCCCACCCGAGCCCCACCTGCTCCTCGTAGATCTTCTCCCGCCGGTTAGCCACCTCGTTGCGGATGATGGTGCCGATGTACTCGATGACCATGGTGTGCTTCTCGATATCCTTGGCCGCGTAGAGCCCCAGCCCCTGGATGCGAGACCGCGCCAGGTAGACGTTGTTCTTCCACTCCGTCTTCAGGCGCCGGTACTGGGAGGACTTGGAGTGCACGAACTGTTTGCTGTAAGGCGTGTTGGTCTCGCCCGTGAACGTGCTCTGGTAGGCCTTGGACATGCTTGTGCTGTTCAGGGTGTGGGGCCTGCCGGGGCGGGGACACGAGAGGGAGTCAGAGCTGAGGGATCCCCAGGGATCCCCGGGGATCCCAGCTCTCCCGGTGGATCCCAGCCCCGCTCACCGCTTGTAGTGGGTGAGGATCTTGGGCTCGGAGCGGGCGCAGCCGGTGGGGTTGATCATCAGCGGCAGCTCCATCAGCGGATGGCGGCCGTAGCGGAACAGGTAGTTCTGGCAGCTCTCGACGCCGGGGAGCTGCCGAGGAGGGAGCGGAGGGGCCGTGGGTCGAGCAGCTGCCCCCGGCCCCACCGGCACGGCCACCAGCCCCTTTCCCGAGGGGGCTGACCCCCGGTGCGGAGGGGAGACCCCCTGCCCAGGACCTACCGACTCGGCGATGCGCAGCACCGCGTGCACCGTGAGACCGAAGAGCTCCTCGCCCTTCAGGTACTCGGGGAAGAGTCGCAGCATGTCGGCTTCCTTCCTCATCATCGCCACCGGCTCGATGATCCGGTTCCAGACGGCTGCCGAGGGAAGAAGGGGTTGGAGCCGGGGACCTGCCGCAGGCTGCCCGCCGGCACGGACCCCCAGCTCGGGACCCTGGGACCTCCCATCACCCCATCGGTGGGACGGGGTGGGGAGGAAGGCAGCGGGGAGGAAGGCAGCGGGCCGGCGCCTGCAGCTCCCTTACCCTGCGGCGAGGAGTCGGAGAAGACCAGATCCTCCAGGCCCTGCTCGATGACTTGCACGACGAACTCGGGGCGGCCGTTGTTCTCGCAGATGGTGCAGCGGTAGCAGCAGCGGCGGTTGTTGGTCCGCAGGCTCCAGTAGATGCGCGTGGCCTCGTAGCCCACGGGGTAGAGGGCCGTGACGCTGTGGAAGTCGGCCATCTGGTGCGGCAGGAGCTGCCCGATGGCGTGGAAGACCAGCCCGCCCACGCGGAACATGTGGAGCCGCTCGCCGCGCTGGATGATGCTGGCGATCTGCTTCACCTCGTCCCGTTCGATGTAGACGCGTCGGAAGACGGTGAAGCTGCTCAGCTCCTGCTCGCAGGGGCCCTTCAGCTTGTGCAAGGGGCACAGCATGGTCTTGTCCTTGAAGAACATGCACTTGGCGCGGATGGCGCAGGCGAAGTGGTAGACGCTGGGGCAGCGGATGCGGTTGCAGCTGTTGGTGGCACCGGTTTTCTGGCACAGGGAGCACTTGGTGAGCAGCCCGCGGTGCAGGGCCACCTCCACGTTGATCAGGGCCCCTCCCTGCGTCTCGTAGACCTCCGTGGACCACAGGGCGCAGTTCAGGTGGACCCAGAGGTCGAGATCGAGGTTGAGCAGGCGGGCCGGCCCGTCCGTGGCCCCGTCGCCCTCCTCGTGGCAGAAGCAGCACTTGCGCAGGTCCCGCGGCACCTTTTCGGGGCGCAGGGTGGTGCCCAGCTTGTCGATGAACTCCGCGATCTCCTTGTCACCGTCCCGCTTGGCCCCCCCTTTCTGGATGGTGACGAGGAAGCGCAGCCGTTTCCACCGCACTCCCTTCCACTTCTTCAGCCGGGGCCGCGCTTCGTCCCCGTCCTCCGGCGGCCGTGAGCGGGGCTTGAAGCGGGGCGGCGAGTGGGGGGCTGCGGCCCCTTCCTCCTGGGGGGCTGGCGAGGGGGCCGGCGGCAGGGGCGATGGGGGGGCTGGGGCTGCCTCGTGAGCTGCCTCGGGGTCGGGGACCCTGGCAGCCTCAGCGGGGCTGGATGGGGAGGGGACAGAGGGGGACAGCGGGGGTGAGGGCTCCTGGGGCATGACGGAGAGCTGCCGCACGTCCAGGTTGGAGACGTTGTTGACGTAGCAGTGGTGCAGGGTCTTCTCGGGTGCGGGGCTCTCCTGCGGCACGAGGAGGGGGGGGTGCGGGTCAGAGCGTCCCACGGATGGGGACCCCCAACTTCCCTCTGCATCGTGGTGAGGGGTCCTTGGCCCTGCAGGGACCCCACAGCACCCCACCACGCTCCCAGCTCTCCCCGACTCCTTCCACACGCTCCCGAGAGACTCGGCACCTCTCCCCGCAGAGGGAACCCGGCCCCTCAGGAAACCCCCCTGCAGCACCCTGCAATCGTGGGGGGACCTACAGGGACCCCCCCCACCTCTCTACGCGGTCACACTCTGTCCCAAAGGGTCCCCCTCCTGCACCCCCGCATAGCCACAGCCTCACAGGCACCCCAATGCCCCCCTCCCAGGGTCACAGCCCCGGAGGGCCCCCCCCCACCCCGCTGACCTGTCTGAGCAGCGTCAGGAGGTCCAGCTCGCCCTTGAGGCTGTACCCCGGCAGCACGGCATCAAACTGCTTCAGCCACTCGGAGCTGCTGTCCGGCACCTTCCCGGCCAGCGCCGCCTTCTCCTTGCCGCCGAGCACCCCTGCGAGAGAGAGAGACGGCCCGTCACGGGGCGCCCGGTCTGGGGACACGGGGGAGCCCGGCCCAGGGACACAGGGGAGCCCGCAGGGACGAGGCAGACGCTCACCAGCCACGTCTGTCTCCATCTTCTTGGCCTCGACCACGGCCGCTCGCATGGGGCCGTCCGGGAACAGCACCTCATAGGAGCTGGGGATCTTCACGCTCAGCAGCTCGGCCATGGCCACCATCACCCCGTTGAGGTTCTGGGCGAGAGGAGGAGGGGATGGGTGCGGGGCCCCCGCTGCCACCACGTGGGGTCACCGCCGGGATCCCGAGGGTCTCGTCTGCCCCCGTCCCCTCGCTCACCTTGGCGGCCGCTGCGGACACCGTCAGCATGACAGAGACCTCGCTGCTCTTGCCCTTCTCCCACGGGGCGCCCGGGCCCGCTGCTCCCACCTTCCCAGGAGCGGCCCCGAAGGGCTCCGCGGCCTCGTAGGGCTTCGTGTCAGGGAACACTGGCGTGGGGAGAGGGGGGTCAGAGCCGTGCAGACCCAGCCCCACCGACAGCCACCCACGAGCCCACCCAGCCGCCCCGGCAGAAACGCTGCTGGGAATCCATCACCTCGCGTGGGGACAGAGACTGGGGTGCGGTGACAGGGACAGAGACTGGGGTGCGGTGACAGGGACAGAGCACCCAGCACCAACGGGAACCCCTTGGGAAGAGGTCGGCCCCACGCTCAAGGCTCTGCTGCAGTACACCCCGCAGCCCCCTTCCCCGCAGCCCCCGTTCCCCAGGGACCCTTCCCCTGCCCCCCCCCCCCCCCACAAACCCCCACATCCAGGGACCCCCTTCTGCCCCGTCCGTACACTGCACAGACCCCTTCCGACCCGATTTACGCGTCCTGCAGACCCCCCTCCCCTCCCTGCCTGGTCTGTACGCCCCACCGACCCCCTCCTGCCTGGCCCACGTGTACCGCAGCCCCCTCCTGCCCTGCCTTGCCCCCCCAGCACGGCCCAGCCCACCTGGGATACTGGCCCGGGGGATGATGGGGATGATGGGGGACAGCACGCGCTCCTCCAGCTCCGGCTTGGCTTCGCTGAGCAGGGGGAAGCGGAGCAGCTCCTCGCCCAGCACGCTCTCGGGGGACGAGGCGGGGACGATGCTGTCGGGGGAGTCGCTCTCGTCGTCGCTCTCCATCCTGCGGGGAAGGAGATGTCACGGGCCGCAGGGGCTGGCGTCACCCGTGGGGGGGCTGGTGTCACCCACCGCGGCCGGTGGCTCACCTGACGTCCTCGGTCTGGTTGTGGGGAGGGGTGGGCAGAGCTGCCAGCAGGTCCAGGCTCTTCACCTCCACAGCTGGTGTGTCTGCGTGGGGCAGGGAGGGGTGTCACGGGGGGGGGGGGGGGGGACGGCACAGGTAGCGGCAGGGACTCTGTGCCACCCTCGTGCCAGCCACACTCACCTTTCTGGCCGTGGGGCTCGCGGGCTGGGTCGGCGTCCTTGGGCTGCTCGCCCAGCTCCTCGGGGGCCGTGACGCCGTTCACCATCTTCTGCTGCACGGAGGGGGGCGGCGTGGGGGGCAGCGAGGAGGGCGGCGTGGGTGGGTTGCTGAGGTTGTTCTGGGGGGAGACGGCGGGGTGAGCGCGGCGGGGTGGCCTAGGACCCCCGGATGGCGGGGGGGGGGGACACACACACAACGGGGGGACAAGGGCACAACCCCGCCTCACCTTGGTGAGCAGCTGGGAGTAATAGTCGGGCACGCTGTCGAGCACGGCGCTGCCGAAGGCGCCCCGCAGCTGGCTCTTCCCGTTGATGGGGCTGCTGCCGAAGGGCGCGAAGAGGCTGAAGTTGGCCGTGATGGTCGGCTCCGTCAGCGGCAGCAGCGACAGCTCCTGGAGGAAGAGCGGTGAGGAGGGGACGGGGACAGAAGGCAGCCCCCCGCCGTACCCCCGGCCCGCAGCCGTACCTGTTTCAGCTGCTTCATGAGGGCCTCGCCGGGGCGCAGCCCCTCGTCCTTCCGCAGCTTCTTGCGGGAGGCCGGGACCCGCTCGTTGCCCTTCTGCACCCGCTTGGGCTTGGTGGCTGCCGGCTTCCTGGCGATGGAGGGATCCTGGAAAGGGAGAGGGGAGCGGGCGCCGTGCCGAGCGCAGCCCCGCAGCCATCGCCCCCCAGTCCCGCCCCGCAGCGCCCAGCTCACCTCCCGGCCCAGCAGCACCGGCTGCGGCCGCAGCTCCGTCCCGGTGCCCCGGCTCTCCGTGTGCCCGTTGAGTTCGCCCGGGCTCTGCGCCGAGAGCTGCACGTTCTTGGCCCGCAGCAGCTTCTGCAGCAGGAGGTGCCCGGCCTCGGAGCGGCCGCCCGGTGCCAGCAGGCTGTTGGCTTGGCCGGCCCCAGGGTCCCCGTTGGCCTCCGGCTTCGCCGCCTCGTCTCCGTCCAGCTCACACTGTGCCGCTGCCGCCTCCTCCTTCGGCTCCTGCTTCACCAATACCTGGGGGGGCTCGCCCGCCGCGGGGGCCCCCTCCGGCACAGCCCCGTTGATGTGGGTCTCACCGGGGTCGGCTGGGTCCGCACCGGGTGCCTCGGGGTCCCAGGGGCCGTGTGCCGGCTCAGGGAGGGTGCCGCTCGGTGCGGGCGTCAGCCCCTGCTCCGCCGGTGCCGCGGGGCTGGGGGCTGCCGGGACCCCCGGCGATGTCTTCTTTGGCTCTTGGGGGCTCTGCTCGGGGCTGGCCAGGTGGCAACCCAGGGGCGAGGGGGCCGGTGGCGTGGGGAGCCGGACGAGGCCGGGCTGGGGGCCGCGGGCGGCCAGGGCTGCCTGCACCAGCTCGGCCAAGGGCTGCTGCTGGGGGGGCTGCCCCGGCAGCGCCCGCCCCTGCTCGGCAGCGAAGCCGGCCTGCGCCTCTGCCGGGGTGCCCGGCCGCGGCTGGAAGAGGGGCCCTAGCGGGCGAGGGGGCTGGCGGGCCGCGGGGGCCGGGGAGCCGTGGTCCGGGGCCTGCCCGGGGAAGGGGCCGGGGGGCCGGAGCGCCTGGCTCTGCTGCAGCAGGCTCTGCTGGTGCCGCTGCACCAGGAGGGCCTGGAGCTGCTGCTGCTGCTGGGGCGTCAAGTGCCGCAGCTGCGGGTTCTTGGCCAGGACGCCCTGGAGCTGCGCCCGGATCTGGCCCATCACCGGCCCCGGCACCTGCCCCAGGAGGCCCGGGGGGAGCGCGGCCGTTCCCAGCGACGGCACCGCCGGCCCCGCTTTGTGCTGCCCGGGGCTCTGGAGGCGCGGGGGCTGCGGCTGGCCCTGCAGCGAGCCCGACGGCCCCTTGCCTGGCTGCTCCGGGGGCCGCGGCGCCTGCGGCAGCGCCATACCCTGCGCCTGGCCCGTCCCGCAGCCCGGCGGCGGCTCCGCCGCCCCAGCGGCGTCCCCGTGCTGCTGGGACAGCTCGGGGCGGGGGGCCCCAGGGCTCTGCAGCGGCGGGGCGAGCAGGGCGCCCGGCTGCACGGGGGCCGCCCGCAGCGCTGGCTGCGAGCCCAGGACGCCCGGCTGCGGGGAGGCCAAGAGGAGCTGCTGGCCCTGCCCCAGCTCAGCCTGGTGCTTGGGGGCTGGGGGCTCCGGGCCACCCAGCCCCGGGGGGTTGAGAGCTCCCTGCTGCTCCTGGGGCCCCCCGTGCAGCTGCCCCCCGCTCTCGCTGCCCTCGGCGGGCAGGGCACTGCCGTCCGCCCCTCCGGACTGGTCCTTGGCAGCCAGGACCGCCGGGGCCGGCTGCGTTCCCTGACTCAGGTGCAGCACGGAGGGGGCCTGGCCCACCGCCCCGTGCTGCGGAAAGTGCTGGATCGGGGGCTGCCCCTGGCCCAGCCCCAGGAGGCCCGGCTGGGCGGCCGTCGAGTTCTGCTGCTGCTGCTGCTGCTGCTGCTGCTGCTGCGGGGCCAGCAGCGCCCGCGACTGCCCCAGCTGCTGGGACAGCACGAGCCGGTGGCCCAGCATCCCCGGAGTCTGCGGCGCCAGCTGGGGCGAGCCCAGCACCCGCTGCTGGTGGGGGGCCAGGAGGACCTGGCGCTGGGGCGGGGGGTGGCCCAGCACCGCCTGGTGCTGCAGCCCCGGCGCCTGCGCGTGGCCCAGCAAGCCCGGCTGCTGCTGGGGCGAGAGCTGCTGCACCAGCAGGCTCTGCTGGCTGCCCAGCAGCCCCGGCTGCTTCGGCACCATGGGCTGCCCCACCGCACCCGGCTGCGGGGCCGGGGCCGGCTGCTGCTGCCCCAGCAGGCCGGGTTGCCCCACCATGGCTGCCGGCTGCATCGAGCCTTGGCCCATGGCACCGGGCTGCTGCATCGACGTCTGCGCCATGACGCCGGGCTGCTGCATCGAGGCTTGTCCCATCACGCCCGGCTGCTGCATGGACGCTTGTCCCATCACGCCCGGCTGCTGCATGGATGTCTGTGCCATGACGGCCTGCTGCTGCATCGACGTCTGCGCCAGAACGCCCGGCTGTTGCATCGAAGCTTGGCCCATGACGCCCGGCTGCTGCATCGGCGTCTGTGCCATGATGCCCTGCAGCTGCATCGAGGTCTGGCCCATGACGCCCGGTTGCTGCATCGACGCCTGACCCATGACGCTCTGTTGCTGCATCGACGCCTGTCCCATCACCCCCGGCTGCTGCATGGACGCCTGCGCCATGACGCCCTGTTGCTGCATCGACGCTTGTCCCATCACGCCCGGTTGCTGCATGGACGCCTGTCCCATCACCCCCGGCTGCTGCTGCAGCGACACTTGTCCCAGCATGTTCTGCTGCTGCAGTTTCTGCGCCAGCTGCATCCTCTGGAGCTGCCTCTCCTGCATCAGGCGGCTGTCGGCAGCCAGCCCACGCAGCGCGGGGTTCCCGGCGAAGAAGGCGTTGGAGGTGCCGGGCATCGGGGCGTTCCCCACGGCTTGCTGGCCCATGAAGGACAAGCCCTGCTGCACGGCCATGGACACGCCGCCCTGGGGCAGGCGCAGCCCCCCGGGCTGCCCCGGTTGCTGGCCGAGGCCTTGCGCGCCCACCACGGCCCCCGCCGGCTGCTGGACGCCGTGTGCCGAGAGCAGCTGCCCGGGGAGCTTGGACATGAGGCGGGGGCTCTGCGAAGGGCTCAGGGCCATGACGGCCGAGGCCTGGTGCTGGTGCTGCTGCTGCTTGTTGCGGTACTCGGCCATGAGGTTGGTGTGCTCCTTCTGCTGCTTCCGCACCTGCCAGGGACGGCGGGGCGTCAGCGCCGGGGACGGCACGGCGTCAGCGCCGGGGACGGCGCGTTTGCGCCGGGGACAGGGTGCCCGCACAGCCCTACCTGGTCCAGCTGCTTCTGGATCTTGCTCTGCTGCTCCGTTACCAGCTTCAGCTTCTCGGCATCGGCCTCGGGGAACTCCCGCCCGGCTTTCTTGGCAGTGCGCTGCTTGGCACAGAGGGCCTTGCGTGACTTGCGGTGCGCCCCGATCTGCTCCTCCAGCACCTTCAGCTGCATCTGCAGGAGCTGCTGCGTGTGGAAGAGCCACTCCTCGTACTGCCGCTGGTCGGCCTCGTCTGCGGGAGCGGGGAGAGGGCTCAGACGGGCAGGGACCCCGGCCCTGGAGCGAGCCCGGCCACAGCCCCGCTCAGCCCAGCCCGCGGGGGCAGGACGAGACCCGGCCAGCGCTACCCCGGACCCCCATCGCCTCGGTACTCACTGATGACGCCCTGCGCGAAGGTGGGCGGGTTGGGGCGAGCCTGGGTCGGGTCGGTGCCGCTCCGCTCCTGGCGGACAGAGGAGCGTTGGGGACACGCGCCCTGCCGTGCCCCGTCCCCGGTGTCCCCTTGTCCCCTCTCCACAGCCCCCACCTCCCTGGGGGACCGCGAACCCACTGGCAAGAGCGGCTCCTGCCCGGCAGGGACCCGAGCACCGAGCCAGGCGGCCCCACGGGGAGCCCCGCACCCGTCCCGGACACCCCACTCACCTGCCCGCTCCCCGCCAGCAAGTGATTCTGCATCTCGGAGACGGCCGGGCCCCCCGAGAGCCGCTGGGCCAGCAGGGAAACCTGTTGCCTTTGGGGGGACGCACGCAGAGACGAGGGATGAGCCGGGGCCGAGACGCCCCGCCCGCCCCACGCCGTGCCCTGCTGCCCACCGTGCCCCTTACCTGTTCATGCCCGGGGCCACCCCGATGCTGCCCTGAGCCATCACCTTCTTGATGCCCTTCAGTGCCACCATCTTGGCCTTGGCAATGGGGTCCATGATGTCCTCGGCCGCAAACTTGTCCAGGTCTGCCAGGAGAGAGCCGGCGGACGGTGCCGCAGGACCTTCAGTCCTACGCCCCCCCCCCCCCACTCAAAAGGGCCCCGAGCCCCCCCAAAACAACGGCCCGCAGCCCCTACCTGTGTCCGGGAAGAAGCTGTTGGCCAACTGCTGCTGCATGACGAGCTGGGGGGGCTTCAGGCCCAGGGCGGGCGGCTGCACCCCAGCCATCGGCTTCTGCACCAGCACCTGCTGCTGGCTCTGCTGCGGCTGCGCCAGGGCTACCTGCACGCCGTGGGGGGCCGCCAGCACGTGGGGCTGCCCGGGGGCCATGCCCATGTGGGGGGCCAGCGCCGGGCCCTGCTGGGGCGTGCCGAGCCGGGGCGGCTGCGGTGGCATCAGCGGCGGCCTGGCCACCAGCCCCAGCTGGAGGGGGGGCTGTGGGGCGCCCAGGCGGGGCGGCTGCCCCTCGGAGGGCTGCCCGGCTGCCGCCGCGTGCAGCATGGGGTGCCCCGGGGCCGGGAGGTGCGGGGTGCCCCGGGGCAGGTGGGCCGACATCTGCTGCTTCTTCTGCAGCTCCTTCTTCTCGTGCTCCAGCAGGTCCTCGATGAGCAGGGGCAACTCGCTGGCCACCAGCGAGCTCTCCATCTTGTCCAGGTCATCGGCCGGCGAGTGCCGGGCGCTGCCCAGGCCCAGGGCTCCACCGTCCAGCTCGAACTTCTCCAGCAAGGGGTTGCTCTGGCTGCCCAGCTGGCCAGGGGCCAGCCCGCGGCCGGGGCCGGCGTAGGGGTCCTTCTCCGGCACGGGGACACCAGCGTGGCTGCTGTTAGGGAACTGAGTCAAGCCAAGACGAGCCGGGCCGGCCCCGGGGCTCAGGAGGGTCTGGCCGGATTTGAGGCTCAGCCCCAGCGAGGCAGAGATCTTATCCGTGCCCTGCAGGGCCTCCGACTTGACGGGCACCGGGAGCCGCTCGGGGCCACCGGCGGTGAACTGGCAGGGAGAGGTCTTCAGGCAGCCGTCCTCCAGCTTGGGCTTGACGTCGGCGGGCAGCGAGCCGGCCTTCGCCTCTGCACCCTGCGCCTTGAAACCCGGTTCGGGTGCCAGCGCGGGGCCCGCCGGGCCGGGAGCGGGTCCCAAGACCACCCCGGGCACCAGCCCTTCCTTGGGCACCTCCCGGTCCTCCACGGATGGGGCTGTGTCTTTGCCGTCCCCGGGGTCGGGGAGCTTCAAGCTGGGCGCCGGCGGCTCCGTCTTGAGCTGAGCTTCACGCTCGGCTTTCTCGTTGGCCGACTCGACCAAGCGAAGGTGCTCGTTGAAGATGTCCTTCTTGTCGCCAGTGTCCAGCTCGGGGTCGGTGTAGGCCAGCAGGTCGAACTCGTCGCCGTTCAGCAGGTCATCGAGGTGGGGGTCTGCCGTCTCCAGGCTGTCCAGGTTGTCCAAGTCATCGTCCCCTTTAGCCACGTCCGGATCCAGGCTCAGGTTCGCCAAATCATCGTCATCTTCCAGGTCCTTGTGGGAGCCAAAGTCATCGTCCAAATCGGGCTCCACCGGCACCTCGCAGGGCAGACGTCCCCCCTCCAGGCTCAGGTGGCTCTTCCCCGGGGCCGGAGCCGGCGGCGCGTCCGGTGCAGGACCGTCCTTGGGTCCCTCGGGGCGGAGAGCAGAGCCGGAGGACAGCGGGCGCGGGGGGACGTGCTGCAGCTCCAGGCTGGGGGCCGGCAGCGGCGGGGGGGCGGCCGCTTTGGCGTGGGGCTGGTGGTGGCTGTTGCTCATCTCGGTGCCCTGCGGGGAGGCGGGCGGCAGCGGCACCGGCATCTTCTGGGGCTGCAGCGCCGGGGCGGGGAGCGCCTGCATGGGCACAACCGGGGCGCAGAGGGCCTGGGGGGTGCCCTCCTCCCCAGGCAGGAAAAAGCGGGGCCGGGGCGCCTGGGGGGCGAAGGGAGAGCCCACGACCCCCCCGGGTCCCTTCTGCACGTTGTGCCGCAGCTCGATGAAGGGGGCACCCAGGGCAGCGGGCGAGGCGGGCACCGTTTCGGCAGGTGCCGGCAGGCGGGTGCCCAGGTTGCCCACGGGGGTGCCGGCGGCCGGTGGGGCGAAGCGGGAGGCAACGGGGAGCCGCAGGGCCGCGGCTGCCTGCTGCTGCTGCTGCTGCTGCTGCCAGAGGTGCGGCTGCGGGGACGGCGCCGGGAAGACCCCGCGGGGGTAGAAGGCCTGGGAGGGCCCCACCGCTGCCCTGCAAGACACCGTAGCGTCAGGACCGCATCGGCACTGCCGCGGCCGCGACGCACCACGCGCAGAACCCCGGGACTCCCAACCCTCTGGGACCGCACCAGGCACCCAGCAAAACCACAGCCACCCCGTCCCTTGGGGGGGGGGGTGGGGGTGGGTGGGATGTACCCCACCAGGGCGAAGCCCCGCTCGTTTCGAACCGGCTGCGGTGAGCCCGTCGCCCTGCCGCTGGGCACCCACCTCCCGTTGATGTCCAGCGCGGACGGCGTGGCTGCTGGCGGGGGCCGGGAGAGCCGCTCATCCTGCGCGAACGCTGCCTGCACCATGACGGAGCCGGGCAGCTTCCCGGCGCCGGCCGCGGTGGCCAGCGTCCCGAGGAGACCCTTGTCCTGGAAGAGGAGAGAGAGACACGGCGTCGCCCCTCCATCCACCCCCAGCCTCCCAGCAGCGCCGCTCCCCCCGGCTCTCCTACCTGTGCCGGCTGGTAGGGTGCCATGCCTCGGCTCAGCTCGAAGGCCTGGCTGCCGGCCTCGGGGGCCCAGCCCGCCGGCGAGGAGGTGGCGGCTGCCGCCGCGCTCTCCTTCTCCTGCCGCAGGCTGTTGCGTTGGATCTGCTGGCGGATGAGCAGCTCGCGGAGCCGCTGGCGCTGGGAGGAACCCAACGTTAGGAACGAGAGCGGGGACGAGGCAGCGAGACCGGCTCACCCCAGGACCCGCGGACAAACCACGGGTGGAGATCGCTGCGGCTGTGCCGATCTACGCCCCCCGCGCCCGTGCCCCCCTCCGTGCCTCTGGGGAAGGAGCCGCAAGCGGAGCCGGGCTCCTCAACCCCGCCGCTGACCGCAGAGCTCCCGGTTCCTCCCTCACGTCCCCTCTCAAACCCGGACGGACGCGGCCGGCGAGCCCTCACCTGCCGCTGCTTCTCCAGCTCCAACTGGTTCATGGTGCCGAGGGCCCCGTCCTGGCCGCCGGGCAGCTCCGCCAGGTCCCGGTTCGGGGGTGCCGAGAGCCCCGCGGCCGCCTCCTCCCTCTTGTCGGCCGGTGGCCCCAGCACGGCTCGGGGCAGGAAGGCGACGGAGGCGTCCTGCTGCTGGGGGGTGGCGGGGGGCTGCTGCGGCAGCACCGAGGGGGGCCGGAGGGGCGAGAGGCTGTAGGTCTCGGCAGCCGCGGCGCCCGGCCCCAGCGGGCTGCCGGCTTGGTGGAAGCCGGGGGACGAGGCGTAGGCTGAACTCTGGGGCTTGCCGGGGACGTAATGGCTGTTGATCCCGTGGGGCTGGTGGGACGGGGAGCCCTTGAGCGGCTCCGAGACGGTCGGGGGGAAGGTGAAGCGCATGGGGGGCTGGCCGCCCGGGAAGACGCTGGCGCTGGGGGAGCGGGCAAAGGGGGGCTGCTGCCCACCCGGCGCCTTGGCGTGGGGCTCACCCGCGGGGGTGCCCCCAAAGCCCCCGCCGGCCGCCGGGCTGTGCGAGAGCGGCACCGACTTGAACCCCGGCTCCGGCATCTGGGGCCGGGGAGGTTTGTGCAGGGGGGTGAAGGGGTCCCGGGACTGGGGCCGGGAGGGCGGCTGGGAGTAGGGGTCCGGGGACTGGAAGCGGGGGGTGACGGGGGACTGGCAGAAGGCTTCGTTGGAGAGCGGCCGGGGGGTGAGGGGGGACTGGGAGCTGGACTGGGACTGGGGGCTGGCGGGGACGCGGGAGAAGGGCTCCGAGGGCAGGGAGCGGGGCGGAAGGGCGCAGCAGGCCTCGGGGGGCTGCGGCCGGGGCGTCAGCGGGGGCTGCGAGTAGGGGTCCGGGTAGGGGGACTGGCGGTAGAGATCGGGGTGGCTGGGGGGCGAGGGGGCCAGGGGATGGGGGTCGGGGGGCCGATGGCCCAGCCCCGGGCTCTGCGGCTCTACCTGAGGGACCCGTGGGGTCATGGGGGCTTTGAAGACATCGGCCGCCTTCAACTCCGCAGCGGAGAGGTGGGGGCCGCCCGGGGAGTCCCCGTAGCCCATAGCGGGGGCATAGCTTGGCGAGCAGACCCCCAGGCTCCCCCCCTCCTCCTTCTTCACCTCCAGCCCCTTCTTCTGCTCCCCAAAAGGCAGGGGAGAGAGCAGGGCCTCAGGGGGCCGGGCCCCGGGGCTCCCCGGCACCGAGAGGTTGTCCAAGGAGGGGCACCGGGGCTTCAGGAAAGGGTCGGGGGTGCCAGGCTGGTGCCGGGGGGTGCCGGGCGGCGTGGGGTGGAAGTCGGGGGGCTGGGAGGCGCGGGGGCCGGTGAGGGACTGGGGCTGGCCAGGGAAGGGCTGGAAGGCAGCGCCCGCCGTGGGGCTCTGGCCCAGGGGCGAGGGGAAGCGGGGCTCCAGCGCGTAGGCAGGGGCCGCGCCGTAGGGATCGTGCGAAGGCACTTGGGCGGGGGACTGGGGTGGGAGCTTGAGGAAGAGCTCGCTGGGCGACTCCGGCCCCCCTCCGGCACCCGCCGGGGGCTTCAAGAAGCCCTCGCCAGCGGCAGGGGGGCTGCCGATGTAGACGGGCTGTGCCCCTGGCGGCACCGGGATCCGCAGGTGCAGCGAGGGCCTCTCCGGCTTGCGCAGTCCCTCCCCTTTGGTCTGCTTGTTGATCTGGCTCTCGGCCTGCTGCAGAGAGAGCCCGGCCGTCAGGGCCGTGGGGACCCACGCCTGCCCTCCCAGCGGGCTGGGGAAGGGGCTAAGGGGGCAGGGGGTGGGCACGCCGAGTCCCCCAGGGCTGGGCCAGGGCCGCCGGGCACCTCCCCGCTCCAGCACGTACCTTCTGCACCTTGTTGATGCGATGAGCCGCCCGGTTATCTTTGGCCTTTTGCTAACAAAAACACGAAGCCAGCTGACTCGCAGCCCCCGGCGCCCAGGCCCCCCGCCCCAGCGACGCCCCAGTACTCACCAAATAGGGGGCTTTGTCCGTGGCGGGGACCTTCCTCCAGAGCTTCATGATCTGTTTGCAACGGCTCGACCAGTCTGGGAGTCCGGTAGGAGCAGATGAAGAGAAGAAAAGCCACGTTAGCCCGTGCCTGACGAGCCCACCCGGCCCCTCGGCGGGCGACCGCCCCCCTTCACGCGCAGGGACAGCCCCACGCCCAGGAGCTGGCGCCGAGACCCCCCACCATCGCTGCCAGGAGAGCTGCAGTCCCGCGGCCAAGCCCTGTGCCGGAGCGGACGGGATCTCCCCTCCGAACAGAGACCGGGGGGGGGTTTCACCGCACCCAGCTCCCCCCTGCCCTCGCCTCGAACGGGGCGGCCGCAGCCCCCCCAGAGCCCTACCTGGATAATCCTGCTTGAGGTTGGGGAAGTTCATGTTGGCATAGAGGACGGGCGAGATGGTGGAGAGCTCGCCCAGCTCCTCGTCCTTCTCCCAGCGCTGCAGGCTGCGCTGGTTGTAGGACAGTCCGTCACCCTCGCCCTCCGTCGTGGGCGTTGTGGGTGTCGAGGGGGTGGTGGCGGCCGAGCTGCTGGCCCAGGGGCTCTCGGGCTCGCAGTGGTCCGGGCTGAAGAAGCCGCTCCGCTCCCTGTGTGGGGCAGAAAGCGTCACGGACCGGCAGGGTGTGAGTAAAGAGGGGATCCGGCAACACCCCAGGGTTCGCTCCCTCCAGGGAGGCCAGCCCCTAGCCGCCCACGTACCTGTTATCGAGAAACGGGGACTGGCAGACACCCGAATACGACTCCAAGGAGACGGCTCCAGAGAGCGAGCCCAGGGAAACGCTTCCTGCGAGGGAAGGGAGAGGGGTTGCAGGGAGGGCAGGGCTGGGGCTCAAGGCTACGCCTGCCCCGGGGGCCCCAGCAGCCCTCGGACGACACAAGAACCCCCCTGACGCCCCCAAAACGCTTTCCACGTTCATCCCCAGAGCAACAGGGAAGACCCAGGAGTCCAAGCTCCGACCGCAGGCACCGCTGCTGTTCAACCAGCTCAGCCCCACCGAGCACGCAACCCCTTGCCTTTCCCGGGGCAGAGGGCGAGTCCTGCCCTTCTCCCCCACCCACCAGGACACCCCCCCCCCCCCATCCGGTCACCGCGTCTCGGCTCGGGGCTGTGCCGCCGCCACCCACCCTGCCCCGGCAGCTGGAGGTCTCCTTGCAGGAACGGCCGCTGCGCCCGGCTGGGGTCCTGCCCTGCGCCGCCAGCCTCCATCCCCGCGGCCACGCAGTTCAGGGGCTGCTCCCCGCGCTCCGCCGAGCCCAGAACATCCTTGAAGAGCTGCTGGACGTCTTTGCTCTCCATCTTGGGCAGTTCTGTAGAGGAAAAAGGAAGAGCTGAGCCATCGCAGGCAGCACGTGGCGCAAATCTCACGCTGATGGAAGGCGGAGGAGAAACCCGGGGGCCCCGGCCCCGATTCCTCCCTCGCTTCTGCTGATGAGGGGGGCTCGGGGGGGGCCTCACCTTCCGTGGGGATCTTGTCGAGGTCGGAGCTCAGCGCACCCTCGCCCGGGGTGGCCGGTTTCTCGGCGTCCCCAGGGTCCGGGGAATCCTTCGGCTCGTCGGCCCCTGTGAGGGGGAATCAGCAGGTGCCCTCAGCACCCCGGGACCCCCCACCTCAGGGCTCGGGACCCCCCAGCCCGGGGCCCACACGGGGCAGCCCCCATCGCCCCCACAGCGGGACAGGAGTCCCCCAGGGCCGTGCAGAGCGCCGCACCACGCGGGGGCGCTCTAGCCGCCACTCGATGGTCACCAGCGCAGGGGAGTCACGGGGGGGGGGACCATAGAGTTCCGCCCCACACTTCCCGCCCCGCCTAGAGCGTACTCCTCAACCATAGAGCAGTTCCATCTCTATGGTTGCAGACGCTCTAGGCCGCCTCTCGAAGGCCCACCCGGAGGACTCGGCCTTCGGTCTGTCCCGCACAACCGGGCGGCCCACGGGCACGGCGGGGGGGGGGGGCCCACGGGGATCCCCGGGGCTCACCCAGGTCCTCGGCCTTCGCGTCGTCCTTGCCGTCATCATCGGGAGCGGCGGCGCTGCCGTCGGTGCTGTCATCCCCTGCGGGGCACCAGGCCTCAGCGGGGCCGGGGGGACGCAGCCGTACCCCCCAACCGCACCCCCCAACCGCCCCCGGGGTCCCCCACCAACCCCCAGCGTTCTCCTACAGCCCTCGGTGTCGACGGCAACCCCCGACAGCCCTCGGCGTCCTCCAACAACCCCCAGCGTCCTTAGCAGCTCCCAGCCCCGGGGTCCTCCAACAGCCCTGGGGACCCCCAACAACCCCTAAGAACCCCAGGGACCCCCAACAACCCCAGGGACCCCCAACCTCCTCCAACAACCCCGGGGTCCTCCAACAACCCCGGGGACCCCCAACAACCCCTAAGAACCCCAGGGACCCCCAACAACCCCGGGGACCCCCAACCTCCTCCAACAACCCCGGGGACCCCCAGGGTCCTCCAACAGCCCTGGGGACCCCCAACAACCCCTAAGAACCCCAGGGACCCCCAACAACCCCAGGGACCCCCAACCTCCTCCAACAACCCCGGGGTCCTCCAACAACCCCGGGGACCCCCAACAACCCCTAAGAACCCCAGGGACCCCCAACAACCCCGGGGACCCCCAACCTCCTCCAACAACCCCGGGGACCCCCAGGGTCCTCCAACAACCCTGGGGACCCCCAACAACCCCGGGGTCCTCCAACAGCCCTGGGGACCCCCAACAACCCCGGGGATCCCCAACAACCCCGGGGTCCTCCAACCTCCTCCAACAACCCCGGGGACCCCCAGGGTCCTCCAACAACCCTGGGGACCCCCAACAACCCCTAAGAACCCCAAGGACCCCCAACAACCCTGGGGACCCCCAACCTCCTCCAACAACCCCAGGGACCCCCAACAACCCCGGGGACCCCCAACCTCCTCCAACAACCCTGGGGATCTCCAACAACCCCGGGGTCCTCCAACCTCCTCCAACAACCCTGGGGATCCCCAACAACCCCTAAGAACCCCAGGGACCCCCAACAACCCCAGGGACCCCCAACCTCCTCCAACAACCCCGGGGACCCCCAACAACCCCAGGGACCCCCGGGGTCCTCCAACAACCCCGGGGACCCACAACAACCCCTAAGAACCCCGGGGACCCCCAACAACCCCGGGGACCCCCGGGGTCCTCCAACAACCCTGGGGATCCCCAACAACCCCGGGGTCCTCTAACCTCCTCCAACAACCTTGGGGACCCCCAACAACCCCCAACAACCCCGGGGACCCCCCCACTAACCCCCTGTGACCCCTCCCGGGGACAGCGGCCGGGGTTTGGGTTCCCAAGTCCGGCTCCCGGCCGCGCTCACCTCGGGGGTGCGTGGGGGTCTCTCTCCTGTCGGGGGGGACACCCTGCAGCGCCCCGGCCAGGCTGGGGTCCCCCTTGGGTCGCGGGGCGCCCTGGCCCAGGGAGGGGCGGGCGGCCCCGTCCCCCACGCCGCCCGCTGCCAGCAGCGCCTTCCGGCTCAGGTCCATCAGCGCCTTCCCAAAAAACGCCTCCTGCCAAAGGGGGAGCTGCCGTCAGCGCCACGGCGTCCGTCGGGGCGGCCACGCCGTCCGTCCCCACCCCGTCCGCCCCAGGACCACCTCCATCCCCCCCAGGGCCACCTCCATCCCCCCCCCCCGTCCGTCCCACCTGCAGGTAGGGGGGGAACATGTCCTCCAACTTGCTCTTCTTCCTTCCTCGGCGCTTCTTCTTCTCGTCCCCCTCTGCCGAGCCCGGATCCAGGCCGCCCTCGGCCGGGAGGTCCCCCGGAGCCCCTGCAACAGCCGCCCCGCTGACACCTCCCCCCAAAAGAGTTTGGGGCTGTTCCCGCGCCACGGGAAGGGCTCGGGTACGGCACCCGCGGGGTGCCCTCTCCAGCCCTCTCCATCCCCAGGGGACAAGCAGGGGGCTGGGGGGACGGGGAAGGGAAGGGAACGGGTGCCACCGGGCCCTACCGTCCTCTGGGTGCCCCTCGGTGCTCAGCCCCTCGCGCCCCACTTCGGCCAGCACCGCCGAGACCTTCTTCAGGCGGGTGTGGGACTTGCGCTGCCGCACCATGAAGCCGCCGATGCCTGGTGAGCAGAGGAAGAGGAGGTGGGGAGGTCACAGCGGGGCTGGCGGCGGGGGGGGGGGGTCCAGTCCTCGGGGACGGCCCCGGGCGGCACTCACCGGGCCGGTACGGCTTGCGCTTCCTCTTCTTGCACTCCTCCGGGTCCTCCAGCCCCTTCCCCGAGTCCACGTCAGCCCCGATGTCGCGGTCGGGGCTGGCCGGAGCCTCCAGCTTGATCTCGCACTCCATGTGCTCGACACCCACTGCCGAGGGGGACGTATTAGCGGGGTCCCCCGGCCCCCCCACACCGCACCCCTACCGGCTCACCCGCCGGGAAAACGCACCTTCGGCTTTGAGCAGCTCGTCGGCGTCCAGGTCGCCGTCCTTCTTGTCGTCGGGGCCCAGGGGGTCACCCCCCTCCAGCCCCCCGTCCCCATTCAGGGCGCCCAGCCGGCCCTTGCGCTGCCGCCGCTTGTGCAGGGGCGACAGGGAGAGGTTGCGCAGCACCGCCATCCCCGTCTCCGTCAGCCACACGCCCTCGAAGCGGAAATACTGGGGCTCTGCGGGGACAAAACCCAGCATTGGGGACAAAACCCAGCGCCGGGTGCACGGCCGGCGCCAGGGAGCCCACGGCACCGACCCCGGCACCGATTTCGGCACCGATTTCGGCACCGCGTGTACCTGGCTCCTTGGCCTTGGCAATCTCCGGGGGAGGCGCGGGCGCTGCAGAGGGAAAAGCAGACGGGGAGGTGAGTCCCCACGTCCCCCAAACGTCCCCTGAACCCCACGGGCTCCCCCCCGCCCCGGGCGCTCACCGGCCGGCTTGATCACGTAGGGCTGGCAGGCGCTGCAGTCGAAGCCTTCATCCGCAGCCTGCTCCACCTCCTCCTCGGTGAAGAGGCTGTCACACGCCGCGTGCAGCCACCTGCGGGCAGCGGGGACCCGTCACGCAACCCGGCCACCCCACGGGGAAGGCCAAGGGCGAAGACCCCCGGGGCCGCGGCGCTCACCGATCGCAGTGCCGGCACTGGATGAGCAGGTCGTCCTCCACGTACTTCTCGCGGCAGAAGGGACAGACGACCAGGCTGGCGCAGGGCGCGCAGTGGGTGTAGTTGTTCTGCCACTCGCAGTGGAAGCCGGGGGAAGCCGCCCCGCACTGCACGCAGCACACGCACCTGGAAACGGGGGGCGGGGGGGCCCCGAGGTGTCAGCACCAGCCCCGAGCCCCCCCGCGGGGCTCCCCTCGCGCCCCCCACACGCACCACTTGCACTTCCAGCCGCCCTTGGGCACGGTCTGCAGGGGGGGATCCAGGCAGTAGGTGTGGTAGCTGATGTCGCAGTCGTCGCAGAGCAGGAGCCGGGAAGGGTCGGAGGCTTTGCCGCACACCTCGCAGACGATGCATTCCACGCAGCGCCAGCCCTTCAGCAGCATCACCTTCGTGATCTGGGGACGGCGAGGGCGGCCGCGTCAGCCCTGGGCGCGGCCGCAGGGGTCCCTGGGCTCGGCACGGCCACGGCAGCCACCCCGGGGCTCGGCACGGCCACGGGGGAAACGCCCCGGAACGCGGCACGACCGCGCGGACACGCCGGGCGCGACGTCGCGTGCGTGCCCCGAGGGACCTGGCCTGGCCGTTGAGGTCCCCGAGGGGCACGGCACGGTCCTGCCCGCCCGGCGCAGGGACAGGGGACCCGCTCCCCCTCACCTTGCTGTTGACGCAGTAGGGGTGGTAGCACTGGGAGCACTGGGAGCAGGCGAGGAGGTGCCCCTCGGCCCCACGCCCGAAGCTGCCGCACACCACACACATGTCCTGGGGGAGAGAGGCCGTGAGAGGAGCCGGGGGGGACCGGGCGCCCGTCCTGTCCCGTCCGTCTGTCCATCCCACAGCGCCCCGGTTACCTGCATGAGCACGAACTTGTCGGTGTTGGAGAAGAGGACGACCGTGTTCTGCATCGTGTCGTCGTCGTCCTCGTCCTCCTCCTTGCTGGGCGAGCTCTCCACGTCGGCGAGCTGGGGACAGAGCGGGGGGCTCAGCACCGAGGACCCCCACTCTCCGTGCAGTTTGGGGGGGCACCAGCCACAGGCTGGTGCCGAACCGGGGGGGCACGGGAACACGCAACGGCAGCAGACCCCCTGCCCACCTGCAAGCCAGCCCCTCCCCGGGGGGGCAGCTCTGCACTAGCCCCATACTTGTGGGGTGAAACCCCCAGACCCGCAGCACAGCCCCAGGCAGTCGCCTCCCCCGTGGGACCCCCACCCACCCCACACCACCCACCCCACACCACCCCGAGGGCTCCCGAGCCTTTCCGAGGGACCGGGATGGTGGGGAAGGGGAAGGGGCTCGGCTCTCAGCCCTGCCGCCTAACAGCTTGGGGACCCCCCAGCCCCCCCCACCTCTGCCCCAGCCCAGCCTTACTGCTAGGGTGTCAACGGACGAGGTGGTCGACTTCAGGCGTGCACGGCCCCGGCCCCGGCCCCCGTGGGACCCACCTCGGGGGCGCCTCCGCCCGGGGAAGCTGCTGCTGCGACCCTAGGGCCAAGGGGAGAGGGCGGTTACAGCAACCGGGGGGGCCCGGCCGGACCCCCGCCGCACATCCCGGCCGGGGCAGGGGCAGCGGAGGGGCGCGGCCCCCATCCCACCCCCATCGCGCGCTCGGCCCTCGCCTACTTGCCGCGGGGGCAGCCCAGGGAGGGGGGCGCGGCCCCGGCGGGGCGGTGAGGGTGGCGGGTCCCCCCCCCAAGATCGGGGCTGGCGGGGTCCCCCCCGATACCTGCTTGACACGGGAGCGCCCCGGGGAGCTGCGCCGCCGGCTCTTGTCCCCGTCCCCCTTGGCGGCCGGCTCGAAGAGCAGCGAGTCGTCGGTCTCGGCGCCCAGCGGCAGCGAACCGGCGTCCTCCTTCTGCAGGCTGGCGTCGGCCGAGGCCGGCCCCAGCTCGAGGGACAGCGAGCCCCCGCCTTCGGGGTCCGGGGAGCCCAGCAGCGGCTCCGAGCCGGGGAAGCTGCTGCTCGTGTCCCCCTGGCTCAGGTTGGAGATCTCGTTGAGGATGTCGGGCCGGGGGCGCAGGGCGGGGGGCTCGGGGCCCCCCTCGTCTCCGCGGCCCAGCAGCTTCTCCCCGGCGGCGCACACCTCCATGGGGGTCTCGGGGCCCAGCTCCTCTGGCTCCAGGAGCAAGGGGGACCCCTTGGTTTCAGGGTCCCCTCCGGCCCGGCCTTCCTCCAGCGCATCCTCCTCGCTCAGCGGTGGGGAGCTCCCGCTGGTGCCCTCCCGCTCCAGCCTCGGTGCCTCTTCCTCCTCCTCTTCCTCCTCCTCAGGCAGACCCGGGAAGGGCCCCAGCTCTGGGGCAGGGCTGGCGTGGGGGCCATCTCCGGGGGGGCTGGCTGGCGACTCCCCCTCGCCACCGGCCGTCTCCATCTCCTCGTCCTCGGGGGGCTCGGCAGGGGCTGGGGTGCAGGCAGGGGAGCCCAGCGGGGGTGGCGGGGAGCCAGGGGGCTCGGTGTCCATGGCGGTGCCGGGGCTGCCGGGGGGCTCGGGCAGGGTTGGGGCGGGCGGCTCGGGCACCTCATCCTCCTTGGCGTCGGGCAAGGGGTCTGGGGGGTGGGCGGGTGAGACGGCGCGGAGATCTGGGGGTGTGGAGAGGAGGGAGGGGACAGTGACGCCACAGCCCCCAGCAGAGACACACACACACCCCCCCCACACCCTGGTGTCCCCCCCCAGACCCACCTGGGGGAGCCGGGGGTGGGGGTGCCATCTCGGGGGACAGCAAGGGCTCTGGCTCCAGCTCCATCTCCTCTTCGGGGGGCACCTCCAGGGCCAGGGCTGGCGCTTCCTCTGCCACAGCCACCTCGGGGAGGAGACCTGCAGGATGGGGCCGCGGGTGAGGGGGGCCACGGGGGTCCCCTCGTCCCCTGTGCCACCCGGCCTGGGGCAGAGAGGCAACGAGCATCGCCTCAGCCTGGCCCAGAGACCCCCCCCCAGCCCCCCACGTACCCCCAAAACGGGGCATCGAAGCATGAAATCAGGGTCAACAGTTTGAGGGTCACGCAAGAGCAGTGCTGGGAGAGGACCCAGGCGTGGGACCCCCGCACCCACGGGAGACAACGGGAGGGGAAAGGGGACAGATGTAGAGGTCCCGCTTTTACCTGGGGGCTTGGGGTCCTCCTCGGGGGGTGGCTCGCTGGGGAGCGGCTCTTGAAGGGGCAGCTCGTCAGGGGGTGGCTCTTCGGGGGGCAGCTCTTCTGGGGGTGGTTCATTGGGGGGCAGCTCATCGGGGGGCTTCTCGCCAAGGGGCAGCTCATCGGTGGGCAGCTCGTCAAGGGGCAGCTCGTCGGTGGGCAGCTCGTGGTGGGGAGACTTGTCGAGGGGCGGCTTGTCGGGGGGTGATTTGTCAAGGGGCAGTTCATCGGGGGGCAGCTCGTCGGGGGGCGACTTCTCGAGCGGCGGTTTATTGGGGGGCGACTCGTCGAGGGGAGGTATGTCGAGGGGCAGCTCATCGAGGGGCGGCTCGTTGGGGGGCGGCTCATCAAGGGAGGGGTCGCTGGGGGGCAGCTCCTTGAGGAGGGGTCTGTCAAGGGGCGGCTCGTCAAGGGGTGGTCTCTCGAGGGGCAGCTCATCAGGGGGTGGCTCGTCGGGGGGCAGCATGAGAGGAGGGGGCTCCTCGGAGGGCTGCACGAGAGGGAGGGGGTCCTCGGGGGGCTGCACGTCAGGGGGCACGTCATCAGGAGGTGGCTTATCGAGGGGCAGCTCATCGGGGGGCACCTCGCTGGGGGGCACCTCCACGGGGGTTGGCTCGCCGGGAGAAGATCCGCTATCGCCCGGGGGTGCCTCCTCGGGGTCCCCCCCCGCCTGCGGCTTCTCATCGCACCCTGCGGGCTCCGGTTCGGGCGGGGGGACAGGCACATCCGTCGCCTTGCTGCGGTCGGGGGACGCCAACCTGGATGGGGGCAGCGGGTGAGGGGAGCGCGACTCAGGCCACCCCCTCCCTGGGGCCGCAGGACCCCTCTTCCCACCTGCAAAGGGGGCACCCAGCCCGACACCCCCCCCCCCCCCCCCCCCATCCAACCAGTCCCCCCCATCCCCACTCACGTCTGGGCAGGGGGGTCCGGCTGGGGCGCACGTGCCAGCGCCCCGTGGGCATCTTCCGTGGCGCGGCGCTGCTGGCAGCCCTCGCACACCGAGTAGCTCCGATACCACTGGCAGCCGGGGTCGAGCCCTGCCGGGCGCCGGCCGCAGTCCGAGCAGACCCGGCAGTTCTGGGAGGAAGGGGGGGGGAGGCAGAGGCACGTCAGGGGCGGGTAGGGGGGAGACCGGGCACCCCCGTACCCCCCTTGGCGAGAGCAGGACGCACCTTGCACTTCCAGGAGTCGGCGGGGAGGCCCTCGATGGCCGGCTCCATGCAGAAGGTGTGGTAGCCCTTGTCGCAAGCCTCGCAGACCAGCATCATGGAGTCCTCGCCGGGCTGCCTGCGGGGTTGCGAGGCGGCGGGGGGGGGGGGACGGGACGGGACGTGAGGACCACGTTCCCCTCCTGCGCGCCCCTCACCGTCGTGTCCCCCCCCCACCCCCGCCACGAGGACGCGGGCTCACCTGCAGGTTTGGCACACTTTGCACTCGGGGCACTGCCAGCCCGAGCGCTTGCGGGGCGTCAGGGTGACGTCCAGGCAGGCCCCGTGGTAGTGCTGCCCGCAGCTGGTGCAGAAAACCAGGTCCCGCAGGTCGCCCGGCCCGTCGCACACCGAGCACCGGGCATCCTCTGGACGGGGGGAGAGAAGGGGGCTGTCAGGGGCTCTGCCCCCCCCCGGGACCCCCCCCCCTCCCCTCCAGGGCTGGAGGGGATCCAGCACCCAGGGCTGGCAGCCCCAGCCCGCACGCACCCATCTGCACGGCCTCGGCCACGTGCTGGGGGCAGAGGAGCCGGAGGGTCTTCATGGACTGGAAGCAGCCGCCGGCAGCGGCGCAGGGGAAGTGGTAGAGGCGGGGGCAGCCGGCCGCCCGGCACGGGATGGTGGCCCCCATCCGCCGACAGTGTTCACATTTCTGAAAGCGGAGGAGCCCGGCGGGGTCAGAGACGCTGCCCGGGGCCGGGCCGAGTCCCCGCTGCCCCCCCCCCGCCCTCCCCCGGGACCCGCTCACCTGTGAGATCCCTGAGAAAACAGCTCTGTCCACGCCGGCCAGCCCCGCCGCCTCCTGCCCCACGCCGGCGGACCAGGCTGCGCACCAGCGGTGGACCCAGCAGTGCCCTGTGGGGAGGGGGCGTCAAGGACACGGGCGTCCCCGGGCCGGGCAGGACACCCCGGGCGGCAGGACGGGGACCCCAGGGCCGCCACCGCACTCACCCGTCGGCTCAAAGAGCTGCACTGGAGTCACCCGCTCGGAGAAGCCAATCTGTGCCAGGTCGTCACCCGCTGGCTCCGGCTCCGTGGGGGGCTGGCCGGGCCCCTCGGGGGGCTCGTGGCCCGCCAGCCGCTCAGGCCAGTCGGGAGCCGGCTCGAAGCGCTGCAGCTCCCGCTGCCCGTGCGGGCTCCAGTCCCCACAGTTGCAGAGGGCGCAGCGGCGAGCCGGCGGGCTGGGGGGGCAGGACGGGGGGTGTCAGGGACACGCAGGACCCCCCCCACCAGCTCCACGTCACCCCCGAGCCCCCCGTCCTCACCTGCTGGCCTGGGGAGGTCCCTTCGTGTCCGTGCTCTCCGGCTCTGGCCCCGCGGAGGCTCCTTCGGGGGGTTTCAGGGGGTCCCCCTCCGCGCTGCCCATCTCCTCCGAGGCCACGGCCCCATCGGCTGCCGGGAGAGCGGCCGTCAGCCGCCGTGGGGGGGGAACAAGCACCCGGCACCCCGGGGGGGGACGCCGCCAGCCCCCCCCAGCACCCTGCCGAGCCCCACGCTCACCTGGAGCGTCCGCGTCCTTCTCCTCGCTGGGCGGCTTCTGTTCGTCCATCCTGTCCCTCGGGGGAGGCCCGCAGCTGCGAGGGGGCGAGATCCGTCAGCGCATGGGTGAAGGGGCCCTTCCCCAGCCCCCCCCGCAGCCCCCTGTGACCCCCCCACCCAAGGGACAGGGCAGCACCCTCCAGCCGCTCCCCCTGAGGCGAGTTTGTGGGGTCTCAGCCCGGCGGAAGCGTCCCTCCCCACGTGCCACGAGCGGGTGGCGGGTCCCGGTTCCCCCGGGGGTCCACGAGACCCCGGGCAGGGACGGCTCCTCCCTGCTCCCCCCCCGCCGTCACCCGCTGGCCCCCCGGGTCCCGTCCCCCCCCCCCAGGTCGGGGTGGGGACGGCGCAGTGACACGCCGGGGCAGCCCGCTCCCCACCAGCGAGGCCGCGCGGGGGCCGGGGGCGCGTGACCTCGATTAAACCCTGGCGGGGGGGGGGGGGCAACCCCAGCTCCGTGGCACAGTGGCACCCCGGGGGGTCACCAGGACCCCCGAGGAGCCACCCGGACCGCCCCGGCAGCGGCAGCACCGGCTCACCGGGGCAGAAGCACCCTCAGTGCCTGGGGCAAAGCCGGGACCCCCCCGCTGCCCTGCGCCACGGGGCTGGGTGGGATTCGGGGTGCAGGGACAAAGGGGGGGGCCCGGGGTCCCCTCCCCCAGCACCCAGCCGCTGCCTTGTGCCTCAGTTTCCCCAAGGCCAGCATGGATCCAGCCGAGCCCCCGTGGCACCGGGGGGGGGGGGGAGGGGGCACCCACAAACACCACGACTAAAGCTGGGGGGCGGCCCCACAGCCCCCCGCCTTGTCCCCTCCCACCCGCACTTCATGCGCACCCCAAAAACCCAGGGGGGGCCAGGCGGCTGCGGGGGGGGGGGGGCAAAGGAGACCCCAACTCGACTGTGAGCCACGCGTGGGGGAGAGGGCCGGGACTGAGCCCGGGGGGGCCCCAGCTCCACGCACCGACACCCCCCACCCCACCCCACCCCAGGGCACCGGGGACGCGCTGGGGCAGCCCCCGCCACCCCAAAATCCCGGCTGCCCCCCGAGACGGCGCGGGGCGGGGGGGATCAGCGGGAGCCCCCGGCCGGGCACGGCGGGGTCCCGGCCCGGTGGGGCGGGGGGGGGGGGGGGCCGCCCCCCCAGCAAATCCCCTCCGGTTCCCCGGTAATCCCGGGGGGATTAGGGCCGCCCCAGGGCGGCTGCGCCCTCCCCGGAAGGGCCCCGGCGTGCACCGGCGACGGGGGGGTCGGCGGAGGGGCCCGGCCGGCCCTGCCCGCGCCCCCGGGGCTCCGGGGGGGCCGAAGCACCGCGCGGGGCCGTTCCCCGCCCTCCCCCGTGCCCCCGAGCCGCGCTCCCCCCCCTCCCCGGTGCAACCGGGCCCTCCGGGGGCTCCGAGCCGGCCAGGCCCCGTGCCCCGGCCCGCCGCGGCCTACCCGGGCACCGGCACCGGGGGCTCCGGGGCGCCGGGCCCGGCCGTACCTGCGCTCAGGCGGCGGCGCGGCGGCCCGGGCCCCACCGGCTCCCCGGGCGGCGGGCATCGCCGGTACCGGTGCCGGGGACACAAAGGGAGCCGGGGGCCGCGCTCCGGGCCCGGCCGCCGGGGAGGCCTGGCCGGGAGAAGGCGGCGGCGGCGGCGCGGCCCGGCCCGGCGCGGCAGAGGCGGCGCGGCCCGGGGGCCGAACGCGGGGCCTCTCCCTTCCGGGGCCGCGGGGCCCGGGCCCGAACGCGCGGGAGCCCCGGCGGGGCCGCCCCCCGCCCCCCGCCCGGCTCTTACCCCCGCGGCCGCCCTACGCCGACGGGCCTCGGGGCGCGGGGCGGACGGTGCTCCCCGGCGCGGCCATTTCCAGAGGAAAGTAGGTCCCGCCGCCCGCCCCCGCCCCGCCCCGCCCGCCCGCCCGCCCCGCCGGGGCCGCCGCGCTGCGCCCTGGGGGCCGCGGCCGGGGGGCGCCGCGCCCGCACTACTTGGCGGCGGGGGCTCGGGCGGAGGGAGACGGCGCGCGGCGGGCGCTGCGGCAGCGGGGGGTGTGACGGCGCGGGCCGCAGCGCACGCTGCCGGGAGGGATCCCTCCGCGACGCTTAACCCCGCCGGCGCCGGGGCGGGCGGCGCGCACGTGGGCACGGCGGGGCGGCACCGGGCAACGGCGGTGGCTCCGCCCCCCCCCCCCCCCCCCCTTCCGCCCGCCCGCCCGCGGGGACCGGAGCGGCCCTGCCGGGGACGCGGGTGTCCGCGGGTGTCCGTAGGGAGGGCTCCGCGCACGGTCCCGGTGTTCCCGGAGCAGCCGCCGTGCCCGGTCCCGGCTGCCGCGCTGTGACCCGAGCGCACGGGGACGGGCGCCCCACGGCACCCGCGTGCTGCTGAGCCACGGTCCTGCCCCGCGCGTGGGGCAACGCCAGGTGCCCGCGGGCCCCTCCCGGTACCCCTGGGCCTCTCCCGGTACCGGACAGCCAGGGCCACGCACACGGGAAGCTCCACGCGCGCCCCCTCACCCGCTCTGCACCCCTCGGCCCCCCCACTCGTGTCCGTCCCGCACCCCTCGGCCCCACGCGCCCCGTGGACCCCCAACCCTGGCCTTGGGGAGGGGGGGGGGGACGGAGGCCGCCCCCCCCCACACACACACACCGAGCGGGGCCGGATCGGGGTGGCGGCTCCGCTCCCCGGCCCCGGCCGCCGTCTGCCGCCCGACCGGGACCCTGCGGGGCAGCCCGGGGACCCCGCTCCGGCAGGGAACAGCGGCCCCGGCCCCCCTCGGTCACAGCCGGGGACCCCCGCCCCGGGACCCCCGGCAGGGACAGGACAGCCCCGGGGGGACCCCAAGAACGGGTACGGGGTGGGCAAAGGCCCCCCCCCCCGGGAGCCCGAGCCCCCAGACCCGGAGGTCGGGGGTGGGGGGGGGGAACACACACCTCTGGGGGCACAGACCCCCGCCAGCCCCCGGGCTGCAACACCCCGGCCCCAGCACCCCCTCTCCCTCCCAACACTGACCATGGGGGCACAGAGCAGCCCCCCCCCTGCACCCCCACACCCCACTTCCCTCCTCAGCAGCTCCCTGCTCCTCTCTAACAGCGTAATTGGGTAATTAGCAGTAATTAGTCTGCCTGGGTGGAGATAAGCCACACGGGGAACCGCAGCCAGGCCGGGCACCCCGGCACTGCAGAGCCCTGCCACGCTCCCCCAGGCCGCGGCTTTCCGGGGGGGACGGGGCTGCAGGGCCCCCCAGGGTCCCAGGGACGGCCCCATGGTGCTCAGCCCCATGGCGGGAGGGGGGCTCTGCCCCACAGCGCATTCGGGTTTGGGGGGAGCCCAATGGTGGGGTGTTGGGGGATCCCCACGTGCTGCCTCACCTTCCTCCCCCCCCCTCCTCCCCTCCAGGGCAGGAGCAGCCCCCCCCAGCCCCGGCCCGAGCTCCGAGGGGGTTCGCTGACAAAACAACGTTTAATTGTTCCAGCCCTGCAGCCCCGACTCCCACGAGCGGCAGCTGCCAGCGCGGCACAGCCGGACCGCGGCCCCGTGCCGGGAACAACACCCGCATTCAGCCCCGGCTCCCCACGGCCGGCGGGGAAACGGCCCCAGCGTGTCCTTGTGCGTGCGGGGGGACAGCAGCTACGGGCAGGGGGTGCTCCCCGGCTGGGACGGGACCCCCCGCCCCGCTCCCAGCCCCTCGTGAGCCCCACAGCCTTGTGCAAAGTGAAGGGTTCGGTACAACAGTGGGACCACGTGGCCCCGGACCCCCCGAAGCCACCGCCGCGGTCCGGGGGAAGGTCCCATGGGAGGTCTGCCCCGTCCCGGCAGCCTGCCCTGGGCAGGGCTCACATCAGGCGGCAGCCGGTCGATCTGCCGTAGGAGTTGTCCACCCGGTCGATCTCCTCGATGATCTTCGTGAAGATCCCCTGGGTCACCTGGGGAGGAGGGGACGTCAGCCCCAGCACCCCGGGGACCCCAGCCCCAGGCGGGGTTCGTCACCCTGCCCCAGACCTGGCTCTCCTTGGCCGAGGACTCGAGGAAGATGGCCCCCCACGATTCCGCCAGCTTCTTCCCTTCATCCGTCTTCACCTCCCGGCTAGAGACACAGCAGAAGCCAGGCAGGATGGGTCCTCAGTGGGGGGGTGCGGGATGGGACAGCGGGAGGGGACGGGACCCCCAGACCCCTCCTTACCTCTGCAGGGACAGGTCCGCCTTGTTCCCCACCAGCACCACGGGCATGCTGCGGGCATGGGGAGGGTGAGGGCCCGGTCCCACCCGGGCACCCCCCTCCCCAGGAGGGACAGCACCTACCGCGTCTTCCCCCGGCTCTCGTACAGCTTGTTGTGAAGGGTCTTCACCACCTGGAAGCTGCGGGGAGAAGGGGAGCTCCGGGTACTGCCCCCCACTGGGGTCCCCCCCACCCAGAGGGGACCCAGCCCCAGCCCCGAGGGCGCGGGGACAGCCCGGCAGGGAGGGTGGCTGGGTCCCTCACCTCCGCAGGGACGTCACCGAGTACACCAGGACGTAGCCGTGGATGCCGATGACAAAGGAGTGGGGCAGGATGGTGTACTCGTCCTGGGGGAGGGCAGGGTCGGTGCCAGGGGGGGCTCTGGGGCCAGCAGCCCCTCGCTCCCCCCAGCCCCCTCCCGGACCCCCCCAGCGTTACCTGCCCAGCCGTGTCCACCAGCTGGAGCTGGAACTCGTCCTTCCCCACCACCACCATCTTGTTGTAGGCTGTGGAGGTGGCAACGGGTTAAGGGGGCTGCCCGGGACCCCTGCACCCCCCCCCAGGGACCAGCCTCCCCTCCACCCCACTCCGGGGGTGCCTCCACCCCGGCACCCCCAGCACAAGGCTTGGGGGCACAGCCCAGAAGCCTCATCACCCGTGGCCCCAGCAGGAAGGGGGACCCCAGGCAGGCAGCCCCCCCCCCCCCAACTTACTGCTCTCCACCGTGGGCTCATAGCACTCCACGAACTTCCCCTCCACGAACTGGTGGGCCAGGGAGGTTTTGCCTGGGGGGGGAGGGAAAGGGCAGGGCTGGGGGCCGGGGTCCCAGCATCACCCCGGGGCGGGGGAAGGAGCCCGACCGAGGGAAGGGAACCATCTCGCTGCCCCTGCGCTCGCCACCTCCTCCCGCGGGGTTCCAGGGGACACGGCCCCGGGGTGACGGGGGCTCCCGGGGTGGGTGCCCAGGCTGAGCACTGCCCCACAGCCCCCACCTGAGGTGGAGACCCGCCGTGCTCTGAGCCCACGGCGGCGGGAGGCACCCACGAGGGCCCCGGCACAGCCCCCCCCCCCCCCCCCCCCCCAGCTGCAACCCCTGTCCCCGGCAGCGCCTTGTGGGGCAGCCCCGTTCCCACGCACCACCCCGCGCAGGGCCGCCCCCCCCCCCCCAAGAGCCGCATGGGGCAGAGGGCACAGCCCCTTCCCACGCCGCCCCCCCGCGAGCCCCCCCGCACTGACCCACGGCGCGGTACCCGAGGATGAGCACTTTGCGGTGCCGCACCAGCGGCATGGCCCACGCCGCGGGGGGGGTGGGGGGGCGTGGGGAGGGGAAGCGGCGCGGGCGGGCGCGGCACACGGCGCTATAAACCGCCCGCCGCGGCGGGGGGGGCGGTACCGCCGCCACTACACCGGCGACCCCACGTGACCACAACACCGCCCGCCCGCCCGCTCCCATTGGCCACGAGGAGGCGGCGAGGGCGGGGCGCGGCGGCCACGCAGGCGCGCTGAGCGCCGGGGCTCCATTCATGAAAACGGAGGGAACGGCCGGGGCCACGTGGTGGCCGCACACCTGAGCGGGCGGGGGGGGAGGTGGGGGGGTGCCCGCCTCCTGCCCCCCCCCGCCCCGGCCCGGGGACCCCCGGGACCACCCGCAACCACCTCCTGCCCCCCGAGATCCCCAGCCCCAGGGACCCCCAGCCCCCCGGGGATGCCCCGGCCCCCCGGGGATGCCCGACCCCAGCCCCCCCCGGCCCAGCCACGGCTCCACCGGGGCCATAGAGTCTCTTTATTTATCCAAACAATTAAATAGTAGTATTTCTTTGTTTTTTTCTTTTTAAACAGAAGTGGTTAAAAGCAGGCTGGCCCCCTGCCCTGCGGGGCGGGCCCCGCTGCCGGGGCGGGCGGGCGCGGGGGACATTTATATTACCATTTATAAATAGAAAAATAAAACTCTCAAGCAGGGCGGGTTAGCGGTTAGCGCGGTTAGAGCCGGGCCCGGCACAGGGTGCCCGTGCCCACGGCAAGACACCCCATCCAGCCGCCCCGCAGCACCGAGCTGCCTGGGGACGGGGACGGGGACACCGCGGGTGACGGAGGGACAGACCCAGAGCTGGGGGACGGGCAGGAACTGCTGCCGGCTGCTCGGTGTTGGGGTGATTTGGCATCCCCCCCCCTTGGGCTGGATTTGGCCCCGGGGCAGGGTCCGGTGGTGCCCGGCCTCGGCTCGACAGGCAGCAACCCCGGCCCCAGCCGCAGCCGTTAATAAAGCAATAAATACAGGGGGAGCGTGCGGGGGTCCGGGGCGCGGGGACCCGGCCAGGCAGTGCTGCGGGGGGGCTCCGGGACACGGGAGGGGGCTGAGCCCAGGTCCCTGGGCCACCCCACGCCACCCCATCCCAGGGACCCCGTCCCCACCACCCTGCACCCTTGGACAGCGCTGAGCCAAGAGGCACCCAGACCTCCCCGTGGGGCTGGGGGTGCCCCCGTCCCTCCTCCCCAGCACCCGCCGGTCCAAGGGGGGGTCCAGGGCTGGAGCTCCCCGCTTCCAGTGTGCGGCATGATCTGCAGTGCGGCGACTCGGGAGGCCGGGGACCCCTACGCCTGCAGGGCCTCGTGGCCCAGCACGCCCCCGGCCAGCCGGTAGAGCAGGCGGGAGTACCAGTGCATGCCCGCCTCCGGCACCGTCCCGTTGCCCGCCTCGGCGCGGGCGGGCAGCAGCGAGAGGAGCCCGTGGAAGAGGCGGAGGGGGGCGAAGGCGCGGTGGGCCCAGCGGTGGCTCTCCAGGACGGCGTAGCAGGATGCCAGCACCCCGTTGACCAGCAGGGTCCCGTGGGAGGTGAGGGGGGCGAAGACCCCCACGCCGTCCTCCCGCGAGACCCTCAGCACCCGCGCGGGGCGCAGCCCCTGCCCGCCGGCCCCGTGGGCCAGCACCGCGTCACCCGGTCGCACGCGGCGGGCGAAGACGGGCAGGAAGGCGGCCGTGCCGTTGGCCGCCCCACGGGCCGCGAAGACCAGGTGGGACGGGGTGAGGAGCAGCCGGCGTGCCGGGCTGGCCGTCTCGATGGCCACGAAGGAGGCGCGTTGGCCCAGGTCGCGGTCGAGGAAGAGCAGCACCTCGGTGGGCACCAGGCGCCCGCCCGGCTCCGCGCCCAGCACCCAGTCGCCCCGGCGCAGGTCGGCCAGGCCCCGGCGCTCGCCGCTCCGCAGCGTCACGGTGGCGTGGCCGGGGAAGCAGCCGCCAGTGCGGACAGCCAGCGAGTTATCTGGGCGGACGGAGAGAGCCGTGGGTCCCCTGTCCCCGCTGGCCACCTCCACCGGCCACCACCTCCAGAGGGGAAACGGCCCTGAGCGGAGCCACCCCCCCGGGCCCCCAAACCACCCCCGGAACAAAGCGGGTATTTTCCGAAGCCCCCCCCCGGTTCCTGCGTGCGGCTCCTGGGGAGGCCGGGCGCTGCAGGGCCCCTTTGTCCACCCCGCACTGACGCCCTTTGTTCGGGGCTGGAGACGGTGACATTTACGGCCACTTTCACTTTCTGTCGATTGTCACTTCTGGGCCGGACGGGGGCTGCTGGCCGGAGCAGCCGCGGGGCTGGGGGCCATGGGCTGGGCTGCGGCCGTCCGGCCCGGCTTAAGAACCCTCGCTGTGCCTCGCACCGGGAGCTGAACCGCGAGGGTGGCTCCGGCCGGGCAAAACTGGGGCGGGGGAAGTGTGGTTTTTTGCCAATCTGGTGGCCGGAAAGGCTGGGGGGAGCTGGGCTGGGGCCAGACACGGGCTGAACCGGCTGGGGCCGGACACCGGCGGGAGCGGGGCTGCCTCCCGTGCGGATCCGGGATGCCAAGGAGGAGCAGAGGGGGCTGCGGGGCCGCAGGCCGGGATGCCCGTAAGGGTACGGCAGCCCCCCGCCCTGGCGGCAGCCCCCCCCACGTGGTACCTGCTTTGACGGAGACGTGGATGTGCGCCTTGGACTCGTAGTAGACCCAGTCGAAGCCGGCCTCCACGGCCAGGCGTGCCAGCATGCCGTACTTGTGGCGGTCGCGGTCGGAGGTGGTGATGTCCAGCGCCCGGCCCTCGTAGTGCAGCGAGTCGGGGAGGTGGTGCCCGTCCTCGTCCCAGCCCTCCGTCACCCGCAGCTTCACCCCCGGCCACATGTTCATCACCGCGATGGCCAACGAGTTCACCCTCTCCTTGCAGCGCTGGGGGGGGGGACACACACCAGCAGTGGCGTCACCCCCAGCCCCACCACGGCACCCGGTCCCCTCCCCAGGGGGTCCTGCACGCAGACGGACAGACGGACACTGGGCCTGCACAGGGCTTGGAGTGAACCCAAAGAGGCTGCTGGTGGGGGGCCGAGGGGGTGTCCCCCCCTGGGCGCAGAGAGGGGCACGGCCGAGCTGCCCCCCCGGCTGGGCACGGGTTGAACGTTAACGTGCCCCGGGGCCCCGTGGTGCAGCCGCTCCCCAGCGCGGGCAGCCGGGCAGAACGGGCAGGGGACCGGGACCGGGACGGTGTCACCTTCCCCACGGCCACGGCGGTGACTGATTAACCGGGCGGGGGGGCCGTGGGGTAGAGCTGGGGGCGCAGCCGACCCTGAACCAGACCCAAGTCCCGGGGCGGCACCGTGGGGGGCTCAGTGCCCGCCCGGCAGGGGAGAGTGGGGAGCAGGGCCGGGGGGGGGAGGGGGGGGTGCGGGCTCCGGTGCCCAGAGCCGAGGGCGGTGGCGGGGGGTCCCAGGCGGCTCCGGGGTCCCTCACCCACCAGCGGCGGCAGCACCAACGGGGGGTGCAGGGCTCGGAGCTCCCCCCGGTGTCCCCCCGCCCAGCAGCCGGTGAGGTCGTGGTGCGTCCCCCCGCCCCGCGCGGCAAAGCCGCTCCCGGGAGCGCGGGGCCGCGGGGGCGGGAGTGCGGAGCGCGGGCCCGGGGCGGCCCGGCCGGGGGGGCGGCAGCGGCGGGGGGGCAGGAATGTGCCCGGCCCGGCCCGGCCCGGCCCGGCGACAATAGGCGCCTTCCAGCCCGGCGCTGACCTCAGGCCCCGGGAATGCCGGCACGGCCACAAAGGGCCCTTTCAGCCGCCCGCACCCCGGGCCGGCTCCGCTCCCGCGGCCCCGCCGGGCCCCGCCGTCCCGGCCCGCGGGAGCCGCCGGCGCCGCCTGGACCACTCGCAGCATCCCCCGTCGCCATGGCGACCGCGGAGCCGCCCCTCGCCATGGCAACCGTGAGCATCCCGGCGGGGCGCGGCGCTTCCCGGGCTCCGGCCGCCCCGGATCACCCCCGGCAGACGGGGGCCGGGGCCGCCCCCTTCCCGCTGACCCCCCCCCCCCCCGCCGGCACCGCCCCGGGGCCGGGACGCGGGGGCGCTGGGGGAGCGGGGCCGCCGGTACCCCGTGCCCCCGGTGCGGCGGCCGGACCCCGGGCCGCCCTCGCCCCGTTAATCCCCGACGGCGAGTCCTTAACGCCCAACGCGGCGCGACCGCCCCGTCCCGGGGCTCCGGTGCTGCCGCGCCGCCGCCAAGGGCCGGGGACCGGGACCGGGGACCGGGGAGAGGCTCCGTGCGGTGCGGGGGGGGACCCTGCACCCCGGGAGGGTCGGTGCCGCCCGGGGAGGGTCCGTGCCCCCCGGGGAGGGTCGGTGCCGCCCGGGGAGGGTCTGTCCGCCCCGGGGGGGGTCGGTGCCGCCCGGGGAGGGTCCGTGCCCCCCGGGGAGGGTCCGTCCGCCCCGGGGGGGGTCGGTGCCGCCCGGGGAGGGTCGCTGCGCTCCCGCCCGCCCCCCCGCCGGTCCCACGTCCCCGCGCCCCCGGGAGCGAGGCCGGGCCGGGCCGGGCGCAGCCCCCACCTCGGTCATGAGCCGGTCCGCCCCCGTGTTCTCCTCGTCCTTGAAGATGATGTCGGGGTTGTAGTTGGGCACCAGGTCCCTGAAGCGCTCCGAGCCCCGCAGCACTTTGCCCTCCGCCTTCCCGCTCGCCCCCAGCGTCTGCTCGGGCACGTTGGGCACGAACTGCTTGTAGAGCAGCGGCGAGAGCTGCCGCCGCCCCAGCCGCCGCCGCCCCACCGGGCCCCGGCCCGGGCCGCAGCCCAGCGCCGGCGCGGCCAGCAGGCAGGCGGCGAGGCCGAGCAGGCCGAGGGCGAGCGGGCTCCGCCGGGGCATCCCGGCCGCCGGGCCCCGCTGCCTCCGCGGGCCCCGCTCAGTCGCCGGGGGCACGGGCGGCCGGGGCGGGCATGGTCCCGGTGCGGCGGCCCCGGGGCTTTTAGAGGGTCGCGGTGCCAGGGGCGGGTCGGCGCCGTTTCCTTCTCACACCCACGGCCCCGTCGCCGCTGCGGGATCCGCGGCCGCCCGGGACGAGTGACCCCCCCACTCCCACCCCCCCGCCGGTGCCGCCACCCACTCGGAGCGCGGCGCCCGGGCACCGGGACGGCCCCCCCGCCGCCGGCTCCGCGCCCACGGGCCCGGCACCCCCTCGCCTGGCGCTGCACCCCGGCCCCGGGGCGTCCCCGACGCAGCCCGAGCCTGGGGGAAAGCCCTCTCACCGCTGCGTCCCGGCACCGGGCACCGGGCACCGGCACTCCGCTCCGGGCACTGCCGGGGCTGGCACCGGGCACCCGGCTCCTGCCGCTGCCCCGGGACCGGCACGGGAATCTGACCCCGCGCCCCGATCCCGCCCCCCCTCCCCGTCTGAGCCCTGCGCTCCGGTACCGGCTCCTCTGCCCGCTCCCGGCACCGCGCTCCGGCACCGGGATCCCCCTTATCGCGGTCCTAACGCCGCGCTCCTGGTCCCGGGACCTCTCCCCTCTCCTGTCACCGGCTCTCGGGACCGGGGACCCCCTCTCCTGGCGCCGGCTCCGGTCCCGGCACCTCTTCTCTTACCGCTGCCTCTGGCACCGGGGACACCCGTTATCCTAACGCTGCGCCGCCGGTACCGGCACCTGCTCCGTCCCCTGGCCCAGCCCCGCTCCCGGGACCCCCTTCCTGGCACTACCCCGCTCCCCCCTGTTCGGTCCGACCCCCGGTACCGGTACCCGCTCCTGGCCCAGCCCCCGGTACCGGCTCCCCTGGGTGCCGGTCGGCACCGTGCGCTGCCCGCAGCCGCCCCGGCCGGGCTGCCCCCACCTGCGGCCGCTCGGCTCCGGCCCTGGGCAGCCCCGCCGGGCCCCGCCTCGGAGCCGGCCCCCGGGAGCGGCGGCAGCGGCGGCCACATCCCCCGGGGCCGCCCCCGCCGGGGCCCCGCCGCGCTGCCCTGCCCCGGACGGCCCCTCTGCGCCCCGGGACCGGCGCACCCTCGGGACCGGGCTCCCCCCGGGACCGGGGCATCCCCGGGGCTGGGACCGGGGTCGCCCGGGGACAGGGGCACCCATGGGAACAGGGCACCCCCCGGACGGGGCTCCCCCCGGGACTGAGGCCGGGCCCCCCCCCAGCACCCCCAGAGCTCCCGGCGAAGCACCCCAGGGTGCCGAGGGCCCCGGCGAGGGCAGGAGGCAGCAGCGGGGCGGTGGGGGCTTGGGAGCGGATCGGGGGGGGGGGGCGGCCCCCCGCGGCCCCCCCGCAGCCCCGGTGCCAGCCCGGGGTGACTGGGAGGGGAGCAGGTCGCGGGGAAATCGCGGGCACCGATGGCCTCATTTCCTGCAATATAAACCAGGCTTCCTGCGCTTCCTGCACGGCCCCGGCCGGGGGGGGCGAGGGGGGGCCCGGGCCCCCCACCCCCGTCATGGGGGGGGCAGCCTGGCTCGGCCCCAGCCGGGGCAGGATGGGTGGGGGGCCGATTCCCGGGGCAGTTTCCGCTCCGGCCGCGCGATCCCCCCTCCCCAAGGAAAACAGGGGCCGGAGCCCCCCCCGTGCTCCTCGCTGGGGGCAGCTCAGCCCTCCCCCACCCCCCGAAGCAGCCCAGTGACCCCCCCTGAAGCAGCCCAGTGCCCCCCGACACCCCCGGGGTCCCGGGAGCTGCCCTCACCTTCGGCCCTTCCTGGAAGAAGCTCGTTAGCCCCAGCCAGGAAGAGGGTTAATTATGGCCCCCGGGGGCGGGGGGGGCAGGACTTGGACCCCCGCAGGCAGGGAGCCCCCCCTGCTCCCCCACACTCAGCCCTGCCCTCAGGGGGAACAACCCCCCCCAGATTCAGGTATTTTTATATATAAAAAAAAGACTTTGTTTATTGCTCCAAACAAGTTCTGTGGTAACAGAGACCCGACAGATTCGTCACACCAGGCTGCCGGGGGGGGGGAAGCTCGTTCCCTGCTCCCCGGGACCCTTCAGCCCTGCTCTGCCTTTGGGGACCCCACTCGGGGTGGGGGACAACCAGTGTCCCCCGGCAGCCCCAGGGTGACACAGGGATGGGGTGTGGAGTGACTGGGCAGGGGGGCACGGGGCCCCCACCGCAGCGTCAGGACAGTCCCCGGGGTGGGGGGACATTTAAAACCCAACCGCACGCCAGGGAGCAGCCGGGGCAGCACCGGGCGGGGGGGGGCCCGGCTGCTCTTACACGAGGTATGTAAACGGGGTGGGGGGGGCCGCAGCCAGCGCAGCCCCTGGGGGACCCCGTGCCGTGTGACGGGGGCACGGCTCAAGGCCAAGGCTCAGTAGTGCAACAGGCTGAGGTAGAGCGGGGGGGGCAGCCCCCCCCCCCCCCCGTGGGGTCTCAGCTCTCCCTGGGGGGCTCCGACATCCCTGAAGCACCAGGCGCCGTCGGGGCCGGCTCTGCGGCTGGTGGCCGTCCTGGGGGCCGCCGCGGTGTGGGGGGACACGTCCCCGTCCCCCAGCCCTAGCAGGGCTTGCTGGGGGGCCGGGAGCGCGCCACGGGCAGCGGCAGCTTGTGCAGACCTGGGCAGAGGGAGAGCGTGAGAGCCGGGGGTGGGGGGGGGACACGACACACCGCAGCGCCCGTCCCCGTGTCCCCGCGTCCCCGCCCTCACCGAAGGCGCGGATGAGCTCGGCCTGGGCGGCCCAGGAGACCCTCTTCACCAGGCACAGGGTGGTGAGCCCCGCAAAGCCCATGTTGTAGAGGAAGACGATGTAGAAGTTCCCCAGCCAGTTGAAGCGGCCAAAGTCCCCCAGGAGATCGAAACGGGTGATCCCTGCGGGGGGGGGGGGGGGGAGGGGGGTGGTCAGGGCACCCCAGTCCTGGGGTCACCCCAGTCCCGGGGTCACCCTGGCCCCCCCAGGGGCTCACCCAGCGTCCTGGAGAAGACGGGCAGGGCCGAGCTGAGCACCAGCAAGGAGACGCAGTTCCCGATGATCTGGGGGGAGAGGAAGGAGCATTTGGGGGGGGGCGGGGGGGCAGCGCTGCCGTAGGGCCTGGCCCCCCCCCCGGGCTGGGGAAGGGGCTTCCCAGTGCCGGAGACCCGGGGCTGTGCCGGAGGCAGCGGGAGGCGGGGGGACGCGTGGTGCCCTCGCGTGGGGACACCGCACAGTGCACGGGGTCACGCACAACCATGCACTGCGGGGACCGGGGCTCCTGCACCCCGAGGGGGACCGGAACCCCCCCAGCCCCAGCATGGTGCTCCCACCTTGGTGAGGGGGGTGTCCTGCCGCTCGGGGAGCAGCCGGGTGAAGAGGGGGGAGCTGTAGAAGCCCACGACGGAGGAGACCATCAGGTACCTGGGAGGGGCGTTAAGGAGGAGAACGGGGTGGGACGGCCCTGGGGACAGCGCTGGGGACACGAGTGCCCGCCTGAAGGATACAAGATGAGGACGACCTGCAGGGCAGCTCCGAAGGAACCAAAGATGGAGAAGGAGACCTGGCCCAGGGACGCGTCCTGCGGGGAGAGGAAGAGGCACGTTGGCGGGGAGCGGTCCCCGGGCCAGCGTGGGACACGACTCCTCGCTGTCCCCTGTCCCCCCGCCTGGGTACCTGGATGCCCCGGGGCATCGCGGCATCGTCCAGCAGCAGCTCCAGGACGTGGAAGCAGACGATGAGCACGGAGATGCCCTGGGAGGAGCAGGGAGGGAGTGAGGGCGGCCGGGAGGGGACGGGGACGAGCCCCAGCTCCCCCCGGAGCCCAGGGCCACTCACCGTCAGCGCCAGGAGGCCCAGCATGGCCAGGGGGTAGCCCAGGTTCCTCTGCCAGGGCGACGCTCGGTACCGCAGCTCTGCGGGGAGGGGACGTGCCGGGGTGAGAGGGGAGCACGAACCCCCACCCCAGGGCAGGAGATTGAGGGGGGTCCTGAGGTGTCAGGACAGGGGGTTACAGCCCCCACCCCATTTCATACCCTCCGTGGGGCACAGGCTCCCAGGGAACCAGTGCTCCCAGTGCCAAGCTGGAGACAACCCAGGCGTCCTGGGCTTGCCCCCCCCAGGCTCCTTACCCAGCTTCCGCCTCTTGCTCCGGATGGCGAAGAACTGCTCCCGCAGCAGCTCCACGTTCAGGTTCAGCCAGCAGGAAGATTTGCCTGCCAGGGAGGAGATGCCGAGGGGCTCGTGGGGGCTGAGGGCTCCCATGTGGTGGGGCAGAGGGGTCCCAAGCCCGCCCTTCCCAGCCAGCGGCCGTGCCGGGCACCCACCGGAGGAGATCCTGCGGGACACAGCGGCTTCCTCGAGCCTTGTGCAGCTCAGCTGCTCGTCCAGGTCTTCCAGGAGCTGGGGATGGGTGAGGAGCCCATGAGCAGCCGGCGGTGGGGGGGTGAATGGCCCCCCCATGCCCAGAGGGCAGCCCCGGGGACAGCAAGCCCCCAGGCCGGGGCAGCGGGACTTGGGGGGGGGACACCTTACCCGGGGTTTCACCAGCAGCTTCCCTGTGACGGTGAACATGGTGGAGAGGCCAAAGGGGGTGCACACTGCGGCGGGAGGAGAGGCTGAGCAGGGGGTCCCCCAGCATCCTACCCCTCCCCTCGCCCCCAGAAGGGTCCTGGATAGGGACTGGGGGCTCAGCCCTGCACTGTGACCCCTCCAGACCCCAGCACCATCTGCAGGGAGCAGCCCCTGCTGCCAGCCGGGCACCCCGGGGGGCCCGCACCCAGCGCAGGATGGGCCACCGGGGCCGGGGCACCTCGGGGGAACGTCCCACGACTCACACAGCAGAAGCAGCACACCGAAGAGCGAGATGCAGGAGTAGAGGTAGGGCAGGTAGTATTCCCAGAGGTCTGCGGAGACGGCAGGGTCAGGCCAGCGGCACCGGGCATCCCTCCTCCCCTTCAGCACGCGGCCTGACCCTGCCCGGCCAGAGCTGGGAGAGCCCCAGGGCTCCCAGCAGCACCCACCGTAGAGCGACTGGCGGCTGGCTGCGTCGTTGCCGAGGATGGCAGAGGCCACCCAGACCATGCCCAGCACCAGCAGCGTCAGCAGCAGCAGCACCACCGACGTCTCGTACACCCTGGCCATGATGCCCTGCGGGAGTGGGGTTAGCGAGGAGCGGGAGATGGGGGTCCGGGGGGGGGACACACCCGCAGGGCCACCTACCTTCTTGGATCCCGCAAAGCCCTCGGACTCGGTGAAGAAGTAGGCGAAGGGCATGAGGAAGACAAGGGACAGATTGGAGAAGAGGAAGACCAAGTTCCAGAGGCCTGGAGGGGGGGACGGTGTGGGGTGAGCTCCCGGGAGAGCAATCCTGACCCACACCCCTCGGGGCACCCTGGGGCCGCCCCACGCACCCACCATGGACGAGAGACCCGTTCAGCCACTGGATGTAGTAGTTCTGGGGGAAGGAGAGCAGCACCTCGTTGCTGATGATGGAGAAGGGCAGCAGGAGCACGGCGCCCAGCGCCACGGCCAGGGTGAAGGTGCACAGCCCCAGCCTGCGGACGAGCATCAGCTCCGGCACCGTGTCTGGGCCCCCGCAGGCGTCACAGCCCGGCCACGGCCCCCAGGGTCACCGGCCCCCGCGGGCTGGGGGGACCCGGCATCCCGGCCGGGCAGGGAGAGGAAGCGGCCAAACATCCCACAGGCAGGGAGCGGGACGGGCAGGAACTTACGCAATCCTGTTGACAGCAGCATCCTCGTCATCGTGAACTGTGGGGCAAAAAACCCAAACCAACGGGGCTGGGGGAGGCAGGGCTGCCCGGAGCATCGCTCCCTGCCTGCTCCCCTGCCCGCTCCCAAACCTTCCCCCGCTCCAAATGCTACAGCAACGCTCCCAGGGGATTTGGGCTCCGCTCCCCTCCCGTGGCAGCCGCAGAGCTGCTCCGCAGCGACCGATGCCACAGCAACCCAGGCTGCGCGGGACCTGGGCTCCCGGGGGAGGCAGAAAGCGATGGAGGAACGAGCCCTGGGGAGGCTGAATGTGGCCGCCAGCGGCCGCCCGGCTCCGGCAGCTCCCGCCCTCCTACCTGCCGTGAAGTCCGTGTGCTTCTTGAAGTGGGTTATGATGAAGTGGCAAAGGATGTAGAGGCTGGCGAAGAGCAGGGTGCAGATCTGCAGGCAGAGGAGCGCGGGCAGCACAGGCAGGCCCGGGGGGCAGCGCTCCCACCCCGGGCGATGCCGCCGGCCCCATCAGCTCCACCCTATTTGTTTTTCCGCTCCTGGCCCTGGTTACACCCCGCACGTGTGCTCGGCCCTGCCCGTGCACGGGGGCTGCACCCAGGGCTCACCCGTGGGCGCTCACAAGCTGCCGCAGCAGCCGGGGGGCCAGAGGGGCTGCTGAGACCCTGGGGAGACCCCACCCGGCAGCTCTGGGTCAGCCGTGGGACACCCGTCCTGCCCCAGCGCCGCCCGACCCCGCAGCCCTCGCGCCGCTGGCACCAGCGCCCGGCAGAGCTGTGGGAACAGCCTTGAGCCGGGCGCCAAGGCCGGTTGTGGCGTCCCTCCCACCCCCGCCGGCACGCCGAGGTCCGGCCGGAGCAGGCGACGTTCGAGGAACACAGCGACCTTTCATCCCACTGGGTACGCGGCAGGATGGGGAAAGGTCGCCCAAACCCGCCACCTTGGCACAGGCAAAACGGAGCAGCCGCGGCACCTCCCTCCTGCCCGGCCCGGGGGGCTCGGCTGGGCGGGGGTCCTCGGGATCTGCCGGGTGGGGTGGCAGAGAGCCCTGGGAGCCGGCCCGGCTCCGGACCCCCGGAGAGGCAGTGCCCAGCAGGTCCTCCCCTTCCTGCTTCCGCCCAGGGAAGGGTCTCAGGCCGCAGGTCCCCTCCTGTCATGGGCTGTACGCCGCAGCCCAAAGCTCTGCCTGGCCGGGGGACCCCCAACACCTCCCGGACTCAGCGAAGTCCGGCCGAGCGAGCTCCACGCTGGCCGTGCTGAGCCAGGAGCCCCTGGGTGAGATGCGGCTCCCCGGGACAGGTCGGGGTGAAGGTCTGAGGAGCTCCAGGGCAGAGATGTCAGGCTCTGGCCACCAGCTCCTCCCCACAGGCACCAAACTGGGCCGTGGCAGGGCCACCCCGGCACTGCGGGTCACAGCCCGCTTGGCCGCCCTGCATGCAGCATCCCGGAGGGCCCTCGGGAGACGCCAGGACCAGGACGCCTGGGTGGTCCCCATCCCTGAGCCCGTGGCAGCGGGTGCCCTGGCCGGCAGAGCGGGACCAGAGGAGCAGACCCAGCTGCCTCCCTCCGTAGGCACCCGTTAGGTGCCCACAGCTTGGGGGGCTCTGCGGGGCCCCTTCCCGCTGACACGGAGCACCCTGGGGAGAGCTGCTGGCCTGGGGACAAGGACAGAGCCAGGAGCCTGGCACGGGTCTGGCCTGGCTCTGACACCGCCGCACCCCGGCACCCCCGGCCCTCTCGCTCGCCCAGGGGCTCCCGGTGGGGGCAGGGGGGGCCCAGCCCCAGGGCTCCGGCACGGCGGGACCCCAGTGCTGCGGGGGGCAGCCGGGACAGCGCAGGCGCTGGGCGGTGGCGGGGCCGGAGCGGGCAGAGGGGTCGCGCCCGGGGCTCGGCCCGGCTCAGCCCCGGGAACCCGCCGCTATCTGCGGGGCGCACGGCCGCCCGCCGCGGCTCTGGCACCGATAAGGGCCGGGCGTGGGGCACAGCGGCGGCCGGACCCCAGAGCTGCCGCCGGGGAACCCGACCCTTCCGGGAGGCTTACGGACTGCCAGCCCCGACCCACGGCTCCCCGCCACACCGGGACCCTTCCCCCGCCCGCCGCCCCTCACCGCGGCCGCGGGCCCCCCGCACTCACGATGCACTCGCGGACTCTCTCGTGGAAAAGCTGCTGCCGCAGGGCCAGCGCGTCCTGCTCCACAGGGGCCATGCTGCGGCCAGCATGGCCGGGCCGGGGCCGGTGCTGCGGGGCCGGTGCTGCCGCGGGGAAGGACCGAGCCGCGTGGCCCCGCCCCTCCCGGCTCGGCCCCGCCCCCCGCGTCCGGTACTGGCTACAATGTATCCGCGCCGCCACGGGCTGAAAGAGCCGCACCGAGCCCCGCCTCCTCCCCCCATTGGCCCTGGGCGGTGAATGAAGCACCGCTCATTGGTCGAGGGCGGCGCGGGACGCTCCGATAGGCTGAGGGGGCCCTGCCGCCGCTCCCACGGGGGGGAAGCAGCCCCGGCGCAGCCCCCCCGGGCGGGCCGGAGCCGGGATTAGGAGCTGGGACAGGCCTAATCCCCGGGACAGGCCTAATCCCCAGGGGGGGTTAATCCCCGGGGGGGGGCCGAGGGGGGCAGGGCCAGGCTGCCCCACTGCTGGGGGCACCCAAGGCAGCTCCAGCCCAGGCAGCATCACCCAGGGTGCCCCGGCAGACCCCCCACCGCGCAGCACCCGGGGGGGGGACGGACTTCACCCCCTCCCCGGGAACGGAGGAGCAGGGGAAGGGGTGGCAGAAGCGCTGCCATCCCCCGCCGTCTCACTGGGCACAGACAATAGGGCCAGTCTGTTCCCATGGGCCCGGGCCAGGCGGCCCCGGGGAGCTGCAGGCGCTGACACAGAGGGTTTGTATCCGACACAGCGGCAGCTTCTCTTAAAGCCTTTTATTCACAGACATGGTACAGACACATGGAAAACCGACACGATCACGTCGGAGAGAGCACGAGCCCAGCCAGAGCAGCGCGTCCCTCCAGCCGGGCCCACGGGGCCGAACCCCACCCAGTGCACGAGAAAGCCGAAGTGTTTGAAGCAGACATTTTGTGGACATGCTACAGCGACAGAAGGAACCCAGCGTTTAGTATTCCTCCCCTTCCTCCTCTCCCTCCCCTTCCACCGAATCCACCCCCACCTCCTCGTAATCCTTCTCCAGGGCGGCCATGTCCTCCCGGGCCTCCGAGAACTCCCCCTCCTCCATGCCCTCCCCCACGTACCAGTGCACGAACGCCCGCTTGGCGTACATCAGGTCAAACTTGTGGTCCAGGCGGGCCCAGGCCTCAGCGATGGCCGTGGTGTTGCTCAGCATGCACACGGCGCGCTGCACCTTGGCCAGGTCCCCCCCGGGCACCACCGTGGGCGGCTGGTAGTTGATGCCCACCTTGAAACCGGTGGGGCACCAGTCCACAAACTGGATGCTGCGCTTGGTCTTGATGGTGGCGATGGCGGCGTTGACATCCTTGGGCACCACGTCCCCGCGGTACAGCAGGCAGCACGCCATGTACTTGCCGTGCCGTGGGTCGCATTTCACCATCTGGTTGGCCGGCTCGAAGCAGGCGTTGGTGATCTCCGCCACCGAGAGCTGCTCGTGGTAAGCCTTCTCGGCCGAGATGACGGGGGCGTAGGTGGCCAGCGGGAAGTGGATGCGGGGGTACGGCACCAGGTTGGTCTGGAACTCTGTCAGGTCGACGTTCAGGGCCCCATCGAAGCGCAGGGAGGCCGTGATGGAGGACACGATCTGGCTGATGAGGCGGTTGAGGTTGGTGTAGGTGGGCCTCTCGATGTCCAGGTTGCGGCGGCAGATGTCGTAGATGGCCTCGTTGTCCACCATGAAGGCGCAGTCGGAGTGCTCCAGGGTGGTGTGGGTGGTGAGGATGGAGTTGTAGGGCTCCACCACGGCCGTGGAGACCTGCGGGGCCGGGTAGATGGAGAACTCCAGCTTGGACTTCTTGCCGTAGTCGACGGAGAGGCGCTCCATGAGCAGGGAGGTGAAGCCGGAGCCGGTGCCGCCCCCGAAGCTGTGGAAGACCAGGAAGCCCTGCAGCCCCGTGCACTGGTCAGCCTGGAAGAGGGGAAGAGAAAACAAGACCGATCTGTCAGTAATTCTGAATTTAAGTTGCTACCGAGTTGCGCAGGAAGGCAAATATTCACCCCAGGATCTAAGACCTTTGGGGACTCTTATCTCGGGGACGCAGGCAGGGACAGGCACCTGCCCGAGTGCCCCAGCGCCGCTTCCAGCCACAGCGCCCTGTGCATCGGCACGGCCTGCCTTGGGAAAGGGGCCCCTTCCCACGGGGACTGGGGGACACTGGGCTCCTTTCTGCGCCTGCGCCCAGCACAGCCCAGGCGGTCTGCTTTGGGGAAGGGGAAACCCACGGCGCTTCACAGGAGCGTGTTGGGGCATCCAGAGCCGCCATCGTGGGGCCACTGCCTGGGCAGGAGGCTGGCAGCCATCGAGGGCTGCCGCGCACCAGCACCCCCCTCCCGGGGCGCGAGCTGCCCCAGCACGAGTTAACCACTCGGCACGGCTGCTCATAAGCACTTGGTCAAGAAGGATCAGAGTCCAGATTAAGGAGAAACCTCACATGACCCTAAAAAAAGGGGTGAAATAAGGTTTTCCCAAGGGCAGAAGTGAGCCAGCCTCCCCCCAAGCCCCATCTCGCCCCCAGGCACACTGCACCCTCAGGGTGCCTGTCCTGGGCTTGCGGCCGCGGTGGGTTTGCAGGGTCCTGAGGAAGGGGATTCAGCCTGTGGGGAGGGGAAGGGGCTGATCCTGATCTCCACTCACGGGATCCAGACCCCACAGGGTGCCCCGACCTGACGCAGGGTGTCAAGAACCTCAAAATGCACCCAGACCCTGCAGGCACAGCCCGGCTCCTTGTTGCCACCCAGGTCACACCAGAGGGTTCCCCTTTCCCCACCGGCTGCGGCGGCACCGGCACCACCTGGGGTTTGTACCCACCAGCTTGCGGATGCGGTCGAGGACCAGGTCGATGATCTCCTTCCCGATGGTGTAGTGCCCACGGGCGTAGTTGTTGGCCGCATCCTCCTTGCCCGTGATCAGCTGCTCGGGGTGGAAGAGCTGCCGGTACGTCCCCGTGCGCACCTCGTCTGCGGGGAGAGCCCGCCCGCCCCGTTAGCGCCCGCACCCCGCTAACACCGGGCATCCCCTTCCCGCCGGCCCCCCCACGGCCCCCCGCGCTCACCGATCACCGTGGGCTCCAGGTCCACGAAGACGGCCCGCGGCACGTGCTTGCCGGCCCCCGTCTCGCTGAAGAAGGTGTTGAAGGAGTCGTCCCCCCCGCCGATGGTCTTGTCGCTGGGCATCTGCCCGTCGGGCTGGATGCCGTGCTCCAGGCAGTACAGCTCCCAGCAGGCGTTGCCGATCTGCACGCCCGCTTGGCCCACGTGGATGGAGATGCACTCGCGCTGCGGGGGCACGGGGGGGGCTCGGGCTCAGCTGGGGGCACCCCCACCCTAACACCGGTTGCGCCCCGGCTCAACCGCCCGGAGCCGACTCGGTGCCATCCCAAACCTCCGGCTGAGCAGCGCGGGGCAGCCCAGGAGCCGAGCTTGCCCCGGGGGAGAGGCGGGGGGGACGACACGTGTTTGGGGACAGACCGGAGCCACCATTTGGCACAGCCCTGGGGGTCCGGGGGGGGTCAGCCCACCCCGCATCAGGCCTCCAAATGGCGCCCAGGGAGGACATTTTGCAGCCCCGCAGCACGGGCAGGGCGAGGCTGCGCTGCAGGAGGAGGAGGAAGAGGAGGAGGAAGCACGCAGCGCAGCAGCGGGGACATGACGGCACCAGCTGACCCAAAACCACCCGGGGGGGGGCCGATGGCGTCACCCCCCCCCCCCCCCGGGTCCCTCTGTCCCCTCCGTGTCCCGTCCCACCCCCCCCCCCCCCGGGTCCGGCACATTCCCGGCCGCACCCTGCACCGCACCACCTGCTCCCACGCATTCCTCCCCCCCGGGGGGGGGAAGCCTCGGATTTGGGGGGGAACCGTGTGGGCTCCCCCAGGAACCACGGAGCAGGATGAGCCGCAAGGGGTTGGACTCGGGTGGGTGCCAGGAGCGCAGTGGGAAGGGGTGGGGGGGGAGCAGGGACCCTCTGCCCCCGCCACGGGGGGGGTGCGTGAGATTGGGGGTTTAGGGCTGGATTTGGGGGCAGTTGGTGACGTCGGGACGGGGGCGGGGCTCTACCCCCGTCCCGCGCCTTCCCGCGCGCGGGAACGGTAACGGTCGGGGCTGGGCGCCAAAAGCGGGACAGAGCCCCGCCCCCACCGGGGGGGGGGGGGGCGCTACCCGGGACCACGTGCTGGCCCCCCAGGTGCGCTGTGCTCCCCCGGCAAGGGCGGCACCCCTAGCCCATGCTCTGCCCCCCCCAGCCCCAGCTTTGCCCCTCCCAGCCCTTGCTCTCCCCCCCTCCTGCTCTGCCCCCCCCAGCCCCCTCTCTGCTTCCCCCTCCGACCCCCCCAGTCCCTGCTCTGCCCCTCCCCGTCACCCCCCCAGTCCCCGCTCTGCCGTATGCCCCCCATCCCTGTCCCCCCGCTCCTGCCTGTTCCCCCCCAATCCCCCTCGCCCTCCAGCTCTTCCTCCCCCCCGCCCCACGTTTCCCAGCCCCCCCATTTTGCAGTCCCCCCTCACCATGGCTGCAGCACGGTTACTCGTCCCGACAAGCAAGGAATCGACGCAAGTACCAGGCTGCAGCCGCCCCCGGGCACCCCCCTATATACCGGCCCGGGGGGCGGGCCGGGCGCCCCCGCCCCACACCCCTATTGGCCTCCGCACCCGCCCATCCACGCGCTCACCACCGCGGATTGGCTGCGACGCGTGGCGCGCCCCGCCTCCTCCCCCCCCCGCTGCCGGGCGGGCGCTGCGGGGCTTTGGGCCCCCCCCCCCCCCCCGCGGGGTGCAGCGCTCGCCCGGGGCTTGCGAAGGGTCCCCCCCACACGGGGGGGGGGCACCGGGGGGCTTGACACCCCCCCGCGGTCATCAGCCCCCCCCCCTCTGCGTTTGCTGCGGAGTGGGGGGGGGGAGGGGGGCACGGCCGCTCCCGCCCCCCCCCTCCTCCCCCCCCGCCCGGTGCGGCTCCGCTGCAGAGGAAAACTGCGACATGGGGGGGGCGGCACGTGCTGCCGCGCCCGGAGACCCCCCCCCCCCCCATGTCCCGGGGCCGTTAATCGGCTTCTCCGGCCGGACACCGCCCCCCCCCCCCCCCGCCGCGCCCCCGGCCCATCTGCACCACCCCTCCCCCCCCCGCACCGACCCATCTGCACCCCAGGGGCCCCTCCCAGCCCATCTGCAGCCTGGAGAGACCCCCCCCAACACCCCCCGGCCCATCTGCACCCCACGGGGCCCCCCCCAGCCCATCTGCTGGTGGCCCCCACAGCCCTGAATCCTGCCGCGAGGGGGGGGCACCGGGACCCCGCTGCATCTGCACTGGGGAGGGGGGGCAGACCCTGCTGCATCTGCACTGGGGGGGGGCAGACCCCGCTCGATCTGCCGGGGGGGGGGACACACCCCGCAGTGGGCTTTGTCTCAGCCGTGTCCGCAGCACAGGACCCCCCCGCCCCCCAGGCGGGGCCCCCGGCCCGCCCCACTCCCCCTCGCCCACTGCAGGCACCGCTGCAATGCCCATAAAATGGGGGGGATGCGGTGGGGTCCCACCGTGCCCCCCCCCCGGGTGCCTTTGCTCGGTGCAGCTCCCTGCCCGGCTGCGAGGCCGCGGGGTGCCCGGCGCGGGGGGCCGGGGGGAGCCGGGGGGGGCCGGCCCCAGCCCCCATCTAATCCCCGCAGCTATTTGCTCCCAGTAATCCGCCTTCCTGTTTTGCCGAGAGCTTTGCGGACAACCCAGCGGCCCCTTCGGCACCACACGCCGCCACGCGCTGCCAGGGCCCCCCCTGTGTGTGTGTGTCCCCCCCCTCGGGGCCACCCCACGCCGGGACCACCCCACGCCAGGGCCACCCTGGGGTGCGCAGGGCTGGGGCTGGCGCAGCGGCATCCGCCGCAGCTGCATTGCAGCGGGTGACGTGGCTCCCCGCCATTTGCCTCGCCTGGCTGCCGCATGGCCGCCCCGGCACCTCCGCTCCCGCCGGGAAGGGGTCTTCTCCCCCCCCGGCCACACCGGGCTCCCACGGCCGACCTCGGTGCGGGGGTCCCAGCTGGCACTTGGGGCCAGCTCGGCTCCGAGGGACGCCAACGTGGTGCCCGACCCTGGCCGGGGGAAGAAGCCGCTCCCAGCCCCGCTCATCGTCACCCTGCCAGGAGCTGGCACTTCTGGCATGGTGGTCCCAGGGGCTGCGGGGGCCCGGGGAAGGGGGGGTGTCCTGGGGCGTGTTGTTCTCCCCCCCCCCCCCCCCCCCACCGCAGCACACCCTGCCCCTCACTGCAGCACCCACTCGAGTTTCATTCCGCATTCAACTTCCCCTTTATTATTTATTCATGACCGGAGCCGTGAGCCAGCAGCAAGAGGGGGGGGAACGGGACAGTGAGGCCTGGCTCCCCCCACCCATACCCAGGCAGAACTGGGGGGGGGGGGGGGGGGGGGGGGGGCCCGCCCCCTATCCCCCTCCCAGTGACTGGGGCTGCCAGGACCTGCACAGCCAGGGCCACTCTTCTCCCCTGCAGGAGGGGACAGAGGGACTTCAGGACGCACCACAGATGGGGGGGGGGGGGCAGAGCGGGGGGAGCCCCATCCACCCCGGCCACCCAGCAGGATGAAGGGGCCACTCTCAGCCCCCTGGGGACTGAGGACCTGCAGCCCCAGTGCTCCCACCCATGGTGGGGAGCAGGACCCCCCCCCCCCAACCAACTGGGACCCCCTGAGACAACGCAGCCCCTGCCCAGGCACAGCAGGCAGCAGAGCCCCCCCCCCCCAGCTTCTGCCAAACTGGAGGGGGGGGTGTCAGAGATCCCCAGCCCCCCAGGAAGAGTTAAACCACCCCCTGTGCTCACTTGGTCCTAAGAAACCCCCCCCCAGCCCCTGCTACAGAGGCAGGGCAAGGGCGGGGGGGCACACATGGGGGGCAGCCCAGCAGCAGGAGGGGGAGGGAGGACCAGTTTGGGGAGCACAGGGCTGGGGGGGGGCTGGGGGGAGCTGGGCTCAGCCCGACCCCAGGCACACACTCAGGGACCAGGCTGGAAACCCCGGGTGCAGCCAGGGACGCCGGGGCCGTGCCACAGGCTGTCGGGGACAGCGCCCAAACCCAGGGAGGGACATCGCAGCACGGAGTAAAGACACCAGAGGCGGGTGGTAAGACAGGGAATGCTTTTTATTCAGACCCACGGGAGAGGACGGGTGGGTCTGTAAGACTTTTCCACTGAAGCACAGACCATTGAACAGGACAGACCGCGGCACACACACTGCTACAGACCCTCGGGGGGGTCTTCAACTAGGTTATGTTCCCTGTAAGAGCAGCACCCTTGTGAGAGTTTAGTATTCCTCCCCTTCCTCCTCTCCCTCCCCTTCCACCGAATCCACCCCCACCTCCTCGTAATCCTTCTCCAGGGCGGCCATGTCTTCCCGGGCCTCCGAGAACTCCCCCTCCTCCATGCCCTCCCCCACGTACCAGTGCACGAACGCCCGCTTGGCGTACATCAGGTCAAACTTGTGGTCCAGGCGGGCCCAGGCCTCGGCGATGGCCGTGGTGTTGCTCAGCATGCACACGGCGCGCTGCACCTTGGCCAGGTCCCCCCCGGGCACCACCGTGGGCGGCTGGTAGTTGATGCCCACCTTGAAACCGGTGGGGCACCAGTCCACGAACTGGATGGTGCGCTTGGTCTTGATGGTGGCGATGGCGGCGTTGACATCCTTGGGCACCACGTCCCCGCGGTACAGCAGGCAGCACGCCATGTACTTGCCGTGCCGTGGATCGCATTTCACCATCTGGTTGGCCGGCTCGAAGCAGGCGTTGGTGATCTCCGCCACCGAGAGCTGCTCGTGGTAAGCCTTCTCGGCCGAGATGACGGGGGCGTAGGTGGCCAGCGGGAAGTGGATGCGGGGGTACGGCACCAGGTTGGTCTGGAACTCCGTCAGGTCGACGTTCAGGGCCCCATCGAAGCGCAGGGAGGCCGTGATGGAGGACACGATCTGGCCTATCAACCTATTGAGGTTGGTGTAGGTGGGCCTCTCGATGTCCAGGTTGCGGCGGCAGATGTCGTAGATGGCCTCGTTGTCCACCATGAAGGCGCAGTCGGAGTGCTCCAGGGTGGTGTGGGTGGTGAGGATGGAGTTGTAGGGCTCCACCACGGCCGTGGAGACCTGCGGGGCCGGGTAGATGGAGAACTCCAGCTTGGACTTCTTGCCGTAGTCGACGGAGAGGCGCTCCATGAGCAGGGAGGTGAAGCCGGAGCCGGTGCCGCCCCCGAAGCTGTGGAAGACCAGGAAGCCCTGCAGCCCCGTGCACTGGTCAGCCTGGAAGAGGGGAGACGAGGGGGGGCATGTTTAGTCCGGGCAGCAGCAGAAGTTGCTCCTTCCTCTCTGTGGCCTCATGAGGACGTTCGGGGGATTTCCAGCAGCAGAGCAGGAGCCACCAGGATGGGTGACAGGGTGGCCCTGACCCCATCTGTTGGGCACTGACTCATGGGAGTGGTGAATCCCCCAGTGAAACCCCTTGGCCCCCGGGGTGGGAGAGTGGCCAGAAGCACCTCACAGGGGGGCCGGGTGCCACCGGCTCGGCAGCAGGATGGGGACAGGTTTGGGGACAGGGTTTGGGCATCGGGGAGCGGGGCCAGCACGGCCGCAGGAGGGGCCGGTTGGAGCCGCCACCGCCTGCGCAGTCACCGGGACGCTCATCCCCAGCCGCACGCAGCTGGACTCGGCCGTGGCGAGAGCCAAGTGGGAACAAAGAAGGAATTGCACAGCTCAGCACCACCGGCGCCCGGGGGCTGCGGCGCTGTGGAGCAGCTCCAACGCCCCAGCTGCGCCACGTCCCGCTGCCGGCCAATGGCAGCCGCTGCAGAACAGGATTAACATTAATTAATATATTAAATCTAAACCCAGCTTGGCTAGTCCAGAGGGGAGGGCGAGACCGAGAACTGAGTCTTTGTCCTCCGCTCGCCGCCCACAAGCCCCCCCTGCCCCTACCAGCTTGCGGATGCGGTCGAGGACCAGGTCGATGATCTCCTTCCCGATGGTGTAGTGCCCACGGGCGTAGTTGTTGGCCGCATCCTCCTTGCCCGTGATCAGCTGCTCGGGGTGGAAGAGCTGCCGGTACGTCCCCGTGCGCACCTCGTCTGCGGGGAGAGCCCGCCCGCCCCGTTAGCGCCCGCACCCCGCTAACACCGGGCATCCCCTTCCCGCCGGCCCCCCCGCGGCCCCCCGCGCTCACCGATCACCGTGGGCTCCAGGTCCACGAAGACGGCCCGCGGCACGTGCTTGCCGGCCCCCGTCTCGCTGAAGAAGGTGTTGAAGGAGTCGTCCCCCCCGCCGATGGTCTTGTCGCTGGGCATCTGCCCGTCGGGCTGGATGCCGTGCTCCAGGCAGTACAGCTCCCAGCAGGCGTTGCCGATCTGCACGCCCGCTTGGCCCACGTGGATGGAGATGCACTCACGCTGTGGGGCAGGACGTGGGGCCGTGTCACTCCCAGGCTCTGTGTTCCCCCCCCCCCCAGCTGCAGCACCCACCCAGGACCCCGCGGGGACGCTGTCCCCAGGATGGGCTGGCACCGAGCTGGGAAGGGCCAGATCCTGCCCAGCCGCACCCTATTGTTCAGGGCCCTGGCAGGCACCGAGGGCTGCAGGGGGGACCCCCACACCCAGTGCGGGGGGGTGCTCAGCTCCGGGGGTCCCCATCCTGCCCCCCCCGAGGGAGCTGGGACCCTGCCCGGTGTGGGATGGGGAGCTCAGCACCGGGGGCTCATCCTGCCCCAAGGGACTAAGGCCACACCCAGGGCAAGACGGGGAGCGCCGAGGGCCCCATCCTGCCCTACCCGCCCTGTTGAGACCAGCAATGCCCGGGGGGGGGGGGGGGGGGGCTCATCCTGCCCGCTCGGGTCCCCTTGAACCGGGGCCACGCCCAGTGCGGGGACTGGGGGGGGCCCAATCCTGCCCCACTGCACCCGGGCCACACCCCACACCGGGGGACCCATTCTGCCCGTTAAACCGGGGCCCGTGTAGGCTGAGGGCTCAGCACCGGGGGGGGGGGGGGGTCTGTCATGCCCGGTTTTAACGGCAGCCACACCCAGTGTGGGACAGCGGCTCTGTACCGGGAAGGGGAGGCCCGATCCTGCCTCGTCAAACCGGGGCCACGCCCAGTACGGGCTTCAGGGCTCACCACCGGGGACCCATCCTGACCGGTTTAACGGGAGCCACGCCCAGTGCGGGCTCGGGGATCAGCACCGGGGACCCATCCTGCCCAGTTTAACGGGAGCCACACCCGTTGCAGCTCGGGGCTCGGCCCAGGGACCATCCTGCTCGGTTTAACGGGCATCATGCCCGGTGCGGGCTCGGGGCTCGGTCCCGGGGGCCCCATCCTGCCTGGTTAACGGGCATCATGCCCGGTGCAGGCTCGGGGCTCGGTCCCGGGGGCCCCATCCGGCCCGGTTTTAACGGGAGCCGCGCCCGGTGGGGGTGCTCAGCCCTGGGGAAGGCAGGGGGGACCCATCCAGCCCCATTTAACGGGAGCCGCTCTCAGGGGGCCGGGTCCCGGGCTACCCCTCCTGCCCGGCGTAACGGGAGCCACGCCCGGTGCGGGCTCAGCCCCGGGGCCCATCCCGGGCGGGGCGGGGGGGGGGGGGAGGGACGGGACCGGGGACAATGGCGGGACCAGAGGGAGAGGGACCGGGGACCCCCCCGCACCCCGTCTCACCATGGCGGCGGTCGGCTCCGGGGCGGTCTCACAGCCGACGCTGAGGCGGTCGATGTAAGAGGCCGCGGCGGAGCGCGGGGCTCGGTGCGGGGCTTTATAGGAGCGGCGGGGCGGGGCGGGCGGCGGGGCCGGGGGCGGCGGCGGCCGGCGGCCATTGGCGCGGGGCGGGATGAGGGTAATGCCCCCCCCCGGGGCCGCAGACAAAGGCCGGGCGGGGCGGGGGGGCGGGGGGGGGAGGACACGGGACCGGGGGCTGCGGCGGCCGCGGACCGGCCCCGCCGCCGTTCCTGCCCGCCCGCCGTCTGGGCCTCGGCCGTGTCCTTGTCCCGCCCCGCCGTGCCCGGGTCCCTGTCCCCAGCCGCGTCCCTTGTCCCCAGGCGTGGCCCCGCCGCGGCCCGGTGCCCGTTCTTGGCCAAGCCGCTGTCCCCGGCCACGGGCCCTGGTCCCCGTCTCCAGTTGTGCCACCGTCCCAGTCTGGCCGTGCGCCACTGCCCTGGTCCCCCAGCCGTGGCCCTGTCCCCATCCCCGGTCGCACCCTGGTCCCCATTCCCAGCCACGCCCCCGGTCGCCATCCCCAGTTGTGCCACCGTTCCCCCCTGTCCGGCCACTGCCCTGGTTCCTAGTTGTGCCCTTGTCCCCATCCTCAGCCACACCCTGGTCTCCGTCCCCAGCCATGCCCCTGGTCCCCATCCCCGGTCACACCATGGTCCCCATCCCCAGCCACACCCTGGTCTCCGTCCCCAGCCATGCCCCTGTCCCCATCCCCAGGGACACTGTCCCCGTGCCTGGCCATGCCCCAGTGCCCTGGTTCCCAGCCACGTCTTGGCCCCCGTCCCCACCGTGGCCCCGTGCCTGTCCTGGCCGCAGCCTGGCCCTTTCCCGGCCGTGCCCCGTCCCTTCCAGCGCCTCTTTGTCTGCTCGGGCAGCAGAAACCAGCCCGCGGGGCCCAACCGGGGGAGAAAGCGCCTTCCCCCGGGGCAGCCGGGGACGAGCAGGGCTGGGGGGGACAGGGACAGCGGGGGGACATGGGGGACAAAGCCCTGAGGTGGCTCCCAGCGTGGTTATTGGGGCTGGGGGGCCTGGACCGAGCGGCAGCTGCTCTGTGGCAGCTGGGGGTTGGGACACAGCTGGGACACCGGGCCACGCGTCCCCCGGCCACCCCTCCATCCGCTGCAGCCCCTGCACGGCCCCCCCAGGCCAACGGCCCTGCAGCCCCGCGGGGTTTCCCCTCCCCGTTTGTCCCTGCAAAGCCCACAGTGGCTGGGGCTGGGGGCCGGGGGGGTTGTCCCCCTGAGGCGGGGGGCTCTGGGGGGCTCAGTCCCTGCAGAGGGCGTGACCCACCGCCGCACGCGCGGGCAGGGCTGGCCCCAGCTGCCGCAGGTGGAGCTGCAGCATGGCCCCCCCCCTGCTGAGAAATCACATTTTTCTCTGCATTTCCACATTATGCAGATTTCTGGGCAGCTCCAGGTTCCCACGTCCCCGCCGCCAGCCCCACGTCCCCGCCGCCAGCCCCACGTCCCCACTGCCAGCCCCGTGTCACAGAATCATAGAATCATTGAACCATTTAGATTGGAAAAGACCCTGAAGATCACTGACTCCAACCGCTTCTCCCCGTCTTCCTGTTCTTCTTCCTCCTGTTCTTTCTCCTACTCCTTTTTCCCCTTTTCCTCCTCCTCTTCCTCTTTTTCTTCCAGCTTTTATTTCTTCTATTTTTTTGCTGAACAATTCCTCCTGGTTTTGTTCAGGCTCTGCCGACCCGGTGTTTTTGGGGTGCTGCTGAAGCGGGGTGGGAGCAGGGAGGGGCCGGGGCTCGGGTCCCCCGGGGCTGCAGACAAAGAGGGGCCGGGATTTGGGCATCGCCCGCCAGAACAAAGGACCGGGGGGCCCTGGCTGTGCGAGCGGAGGGGCTCCGGCAGATTCGGCTCCCGCCAGGCTGGTCCTTCTTGCAAATGGGTGTTTAGGGGGACCCTGGCCCCCCCAAAGCGGCTCAGTCCCCAGCCCCCAGCCCCACACCAGGTCGGTCCTCGTGGGGGAAACATCTCCTGCCTTTGTCTCCCCACGGCCCCGAGCCCTCAGCCCCGGCGTGGGGCCTGGCAGGGCGTCCCCACGGCGTCCCCAGGGCCTGGGGTGCGGGGGGCTCACAGCAGCCCCCGCCTCGGGGACCCCCTTTCCAGGCCGGGGGGGGGGTCACTGCCCATCCCGTCCCCCGAGCCGTGGGCAGGGGGTGCTGCACCGTGGGGTGGCGGGCGGCTCAGCCCCCCCCGGGCGATGCGGGGTGCAGGGTGAGGGGCCCTGGGTGCCGGGGTCCCCCCCCCGCCCCTTCCCATCTCGTTCTGTATGGAAGGCCACTCGTCCCCGCGCCGACCGCTGCCAGGCAACGGGCCATGGTGGCGGGGTTGCTAGGAGACCGGTTGCTAGGAGACAGCCTGGGACCCCCCCCCCCATATTACCCTTCCCCAACATCCATTCTGGGGGCTTGGCCGTGGGGGGTGTGGGGAGACGGGGCTGGGGTCCCCCCACTGCCTGGCCCTGCTGTGCCGGGGGCGGGGGGCACCATCCCCGCGGCCCCCCAGTGCCTGACCCCGCTGTGCCGTGCCGGGGGGGGGGGGTACACAGACCCTGGGGTCCCCCAACGCCCAGCCCCACCGCACCCTGCCATGGGGGTCACCAGCCCCGGGGCCCCTCCGATGTCCAGCCCCAGTGTGTGCCCGTGGGGGGGGGGGGGTCTGGCCCAGCTCCCAGCCCCCCCCGGCACTTCGCGGCTGTGTTGACTGTTGGTAGCAACGCGGTGGCTCCTGGTGACGTTGTTGCTGCCCCCCCCCGCCATGTCCGCTGCCCGGGCACCACCGAGCAGGACAGGCCGTCGGCCCCACCGGGGTCCCCCCCGGCCACCGCAGAGCCCCCAGCCCTGCCCATGGGCTGCCCCCCAACCCAGGCTGGGCATCTCGGGGGGCTTCGAGAGCCGGCGTCTCCGCTCCCCCTCCGGCGGCACAGCCGGCGTGGGCTGATTTCCCGGCCGCTGGCTCCCTGCCCATGGCATGGCCGAGGTTTCCAGCCCCCCCAGTTTGGGCCCTTCCTGGGGGGTCCCTCACTGGTGACCTCACACCCCGTGGCTGGGACGCATCCGTCCCCAGGGATCGGGGGGTCTCGGCCCCATCGGGGGCTGCGGCGGCTCCCAGGGAGGGGGCAACGTCCCCAGGGGCACCGGCTGCTGCTATTTTTAACCTGTTTTCCCGCAGAATGCGGCATGCGAGCGCCCCGCGCTGTCCCCCCGTCCCTCCCCTGCCACCGCCGATGTGACGGGTTCATTGAGACGGAGAGACAGGGCAGCTCGGGGGTGCAGGATGAGGCCCTGGTGCAGCGGGGGGCACCGGCCAGGCCCCGCCATCCCCCGGCTGGCTCGGGGTGGGGACTGGGGGGCTGGAGGGGCACGGCGGAGGCGGTGGCACCCCACCCCTGCCCGCGCCCAACCCTGCAGCCCCCCTCTGAAGGGCAGGGCAAGGGACCCCCCACCCCTTGGTGCTGGGCGCAGCGGGTGACCCCTTCTCCATGGGAGGGAGCAGGGGGGGGTGTCACCGCGTACCCCCGCAGCCTGGGTGCCCTGTGCCCCCCCCCCCCCCCCCCGCCCCCGCAGCTCCTGCTCCCTCCCGGCACTGCGGGAGCCACGACAAAAGGGAGGCTCAGCCCCGGGGAGGGGGGACACCGGGGGGGACACGAGGGGCAGGACAGGGCGCAGGGGAGGCAGCCGCGGGGTGCAGGGGGCTGCGGCCACGCTGCCGTGGGGAGGGGGCCTGCAGCCTCGCTTGCGCTTGCAGGGCAGCACCGCATTGCGGCAAAGCCTGCAAGAAAGGAGCGGGGCGGCGGCGGCGGCAGGGGCGAGGCGGAGGCACCCCACTGCTGGGGGGGCCCTGCTCTGCCCAGCCCCCCCAAAAGCACCTCCTGACCCCCAGCAGGCCCCTGGAGCCGGGGGGGGGGGTCCTTGGGGGGCTCCGGTGGCATGGGTGGCTCAAGGAGCGGGTGTCGTGGGGACACCGGTTGCCCTGGCCCCAGGCGGGTGCCAGCACTGAGGGGGTGGGGGGACACCGGGGTGCCCAGGGGGTGGGGGGGACATGGGGGCTGCCCAGGGAGTGGGGGGGACACTGGGGGTGCCCAGGGAGTGGGGGGGACGTGGGAGATGCCCAGGGAGTGGGGGGGTCATAGGGGATGTACAGGGAGTGGGGGGGACATGGGGGCTTCCCAGGGAGTGGGGGGACACTGGGGGTGCCCAGGGAGTGGGGGGGACGTGGGAGATGCCCAGGGAGTGGGGGGGACATGGGGGCTTCCCAGGGAGTGGGGGGACACTGGGGGTGCCCAGGGAGTGGGGGGGACGTGGGAGATGCCCAGGGAGTGGGGGGGACATGGGGGATGCCCAGGGAGTGGGGGGACACTGGGGGTGCCCAGGGAGTGGGGGGGACATGGGGGCTTCCCAGGGAGTGGGGGGACACGGGGGTTGCCCAGGGAGTGGGGAGGACATGGGGGGTGCCCAGGGAGTGGGGGGGACACGGGGGGTGCCCAGGGAGTGGGGGGGACATGGGGCATGCCCTGGGGTCCTGGCTCAGCCGTTGTGCATGGCGCTGTGCAGGGGGTGCCGGGTGCAGCCTTGGGGTGGGGGGGGACAGGGACCCCAGGGGGACTCGGTGGCCTCGCAGGGACGCGCTGCTCTCGGCCATGCCAGGAGCCTCCCCGGGGGCAGGGGGGGGCTTCGCTGTGGCTGGTCCCTCGGGGACATCCTGGTCCCCCCACCCTCAGCTCTCTGCAGAGCAGTCCTGCATGGGGACAGGGTCCCTTTGCCAGGGGACACACACCAAGGGGGTGACCCCACTACAGGGGGCGGGTGCGAAGCCCAGCGTGGGGGGCTCCGGGGCTGCCCGTGCCCCCACGCTGTCCCCAAACCTGGCCCTGGGAACGTGACCCCAACCCGCGCTCACCCCAGCGCAGGGTGGAGGAGGGGGCCCAGGGCAGGACAGGGTGCTGCTCCCCGGGGGTGAGCGTGGGGTGACCCCCCCCCGCCCCGCCCCGCCCGTCCTGCCCCACAGGAACTGCCCCTGCGTGGGTTCCCCCCAGGAGCCGCCCCAGGGGCTGGCAGGGGAACACTGGCGGCGGCCGGGAGCGGGAGCCGGCGCGGCGGGTGCCCGCGGGGCTTCCCACGGGAACGGGACGGGGACGGGGACAAGGATGGGGACAGGGACGGGGACGGGGACCGCTGGATCCCCGTGGCCCCCAGCCCAGGCTGGGCCGTGGTGCTCCCTGGGCAGAGCCCGGGCCTGGGGCTGCGGCCGGGGGGTGCAGGGCCCCCTCCTACCCCCGGCTGAGCCCCCCCCGCCCCTAAAGCCCCCCTAAAGCCCCCCCACCCCAATGCCCCCCCAGCCCCGCTGCCCCTGACGCCCTCCGGCCCCTCCTGCCCCCCGCCCCGCCCCTCCCGCCCCCGCCCCGCCCCTCCTGCCCCAACGCCCCGCCCCTCGCCCCGCCTCCCGCCCTCCGCATTCCACTCTCTCGACGTCACCGCCTACGCAACCCTCGCCGACTTTCGAACCGGCCAATCGGAATCGAGGCGGGGCGGCGAGGGCGTGGCGGGCGGGCAGGGCGTGGCTGACGGGGCAGCGTAATCCCGGAGGGGCGGGGGAAAAGGCGGTGCCCCGCCCATCACGCCCCGCCCCCGCAGGAGGCTCCGCCCCCTCCCGGGTATATGAGGGGGGGGCCCCCGCCCGGCGCCCCTCGCCTCCCTCCTCAGCGGCTCCGTAACGGTTCGGGCAGTGAGCGGCCATGGTGAGGGCCGGGGGCGTGGGGACACCGCGCCGTGGGGGACACCGCCCCGTGGGCCGGGGGAGTGTGGGACACCCCCCCCCCCCCCCCCCCCCCCCGGGCAGCGCGTGGGGCTGAGGGGTAGGGCGGGTGGCGGGGCCCCCCGTGTCCACGGCAGCTCGTGGGGCTGCAATCCAGAGGGGGGAAGGCTCCTCGCGTGTCCGGGACACCCCGTGGGGTTGGGGCTGCCCGAGCACTTGCACGCATCCGGGCAGGGCCTGAGGTGGGGGGGACGTGGGGCCTCGTGTGACCCCCGGTGTGGGGGGGGGCTGGAGCCGTGCCGATCCCCCCCCCCCCCCCCCCCCCCCGGGCTCCCTGCCCCTCCGTGTGAGGCCACGCCGGGGTGCACCGCGTGGCCCGGACTCCCACGCAGGTCCCGGGTACGTCCCCACAGCCCCCCCCGGCCGCCCCTGGAGCTCCCCGAGCCGGGAGGGGAACCTGCCCCGAGGGGGACGTGGGGGAGCCGGGGGGACCCCACTGCCGCCCTCTCCCTGGGGACAGCGAGCGCGGGTGGGATGAGTCACGGCAGCGTGGGGCGATGGCGGGGGCAGCCCCCGCTCTCCCCCCGGCCCGGGCACCACCAGCAGCGGCCGGGACGGGGGAAACTCCTCCCGGGCCCGGGGTTTGGTCGTGCCCCGAGTGGAGCCGGCTGCCGGCCGGGCGCCCATCCCCGTGGGTCAGGGCTGGCGCTGACGGGGAAGGGTGGGGGCCGGGTTGTGCAAGGGCCGGTGGAGGAAGGCGGGATTCCCCCTTCCGTGGGTCCCGGGGGGGCACCCGAACCGGGGGGGGGGGGGGGGTGTGACGGGCAGCCCTGCGGGAGGGGACCGAGGTTGTCCCTGTCCCAGTGCAGGCCTTGGGTGGAGGGGACTGGGAGTGGAGGGGACTGGGAGTAACCCCAGAGAACCCCAACTCCTGGCTCTGGGGTAGTGGGGGGTGAACGGCTCCAACCGGTGTTAGGGTGGGGGTGCCCCCAGCTGAGCCCGAGCCCCCCCCGTGCCCCCGCAGCGCGAGTGCATCTCCATCCACGTGGGCCAAGCGGGCGTGCAGATCGGCAACGCCTGCTGGGAGCTGTACTGCCTGGAGCACGGCATCCAGCCCGACGGGCAGATGCCCAGCGACAAGACCATCGGCGGGGGGGGACGACTCCTTCAACACCTTCTTCAGCGAGACGGGGGCCGGCAAGCACGTGCCGCGGGCCGTCTTCGTGGACCTGGAGCCCACGGTGATCGGTGAGCGCGGGGGGCCGTGGGGGGGCCGGCGGGAAGGGGATGCCCGGTGTTAGCGGGGTGCGGGCGCTAACGGGGCGGGCGGGCTCTCCCCGCAGACGAGGTGCGCACGGGGACGTACCGGCAGCTCTTCCACCCCGAGCAGCTGATCACGGGCAAGGAGGATGCGGCCAACAACTACGCCCGTGGGCACTACACCATCGGGAAGGAGATCATCGACCTGGTCCTCGACCGCATCCGCAAGCTGGTGAGCATCCCATGGGGTCTGACAGGGTGGGTCCATCCCCAGGGGGTGGCTGGGTCCCCGGGGGGGGGGGGTGATCAGCAGCTCCTTCTTGCCCCATCAGCACTTTGGGACAGAAGGTGGGGCTGCCCGGGGAGGACCTGCTGCCCCGGGGTGTGGGTGACAGGTCTGGGCTGTGCCCAGTGCCCACACGGGACATACCGGCCCCAGGGCCAGCGCGGCCCTGTCCCAGCCCGGTGCCAAGCCCGGCCGCGGGGAGGAGGATGGGAAGCCCCATGCCCGGGGCGGGGGGCGGGGGGGGCTGCGCAGCCCTGGTTTGGGTGCCGGTGCAGCACTGGTTTGACTGGTGCGGCTGCCCGAGTTCTTTGAACCTCTGGTTCCCACGGTGGGGCTGGCGCCGGGCTGGGACAGGGCTGGCCGGACCTGCTGTGCCGCCGGCTGCGCTCGCGGAGCTCCCGGCACATCAAAGGCTGAGCTGGCTGCCCGCAGGCTTGCGTGGCTCCTGCTGCACCCAGTCTGGGGAGGACGAGGGTGTGAAGCCATGGCTGACCTGCTCTGGACCCCGCTGGGGACTCTCCCAGAGGAAGGAGCAACTTCTGCTGCTGCCCGGACTAAACATGCCCCCCCTCGTCTCCCCTCTTCCAGGCTGACCAGTGCACGGGGCTGCAGGGCTTCCTGGTCTTCCACAGCTTCGGGGGCGGCACCGGCTCCGGCTTCACCTCCCTGCTCATGGAGCGCCTCTCCGTCGACTACGGCAAGAAGTCCAAGCTGGAGTTCTCCATCTACCCGGCCCCGCAGGTCTCCACGGCCGTGGTGGAGCCCTACAACTCCATCCTCACCACCCACACCACCCTGGAGCACTCCGACTGCGCCTTCATGGTGGACAACGAGGCCATCTACGACATCTGCCGCCGCAACCTGGACATCGAGAGGCCCACCTACACCAACCTCAACCGCCTCATCAGCCAGATCGTGTCCTCCATCACTGCCTCCCTGCGCTTCGATGGGGCCCTGAACGTCGACCTGACGGAGTTCCAGACCAACCTGGTGCCGTACCCCCGCATCCACTTCCCGCTGGCCACCTACGCCCCCGTCATCTCGGCCGAGAAGGCTTACCACGAGCAGCTGACAGTGGCAGAGATCACCAACGCCTGCTTCGAGCCGGCCAACCAGATGGTGAAATGCGACCCACGGCACGGCAAGTACATGGCGTGCTGCCTGCTGTACCGCGGGGACGTGGTGCCCAAGGATGTCAACGCCGCCATCGCCACCATCAAGACCAAGCGCACCATCCAGTTCGTGGACTGGTGCCCCACCGGTTTCAAGGTGGGCATCAACTACCAGCCGCCCACGGTGGTGCCCGGGGGGGACCTGGCCAAGGTGCAGCGCGCCGTGTGCATGCTGAGCAACACCACGGCCATCGCCGAGGCCTGGGCCCGCCTGGACCACAAGTTTGACCTGATGTACGCCAAGCGGGCGTTCGTGCACTGGTACGTGGGGGAGGGCATGGAGGAGGGGGAGTTCTCGGAGGCCCGGGAGGACATGGCCGCCCTGGAGAAGGATTACGAGGAGGTGGGGGCCGACAGCGTGGAGGGCGAGGAGGAGGGGGAGGAATACTAGTGCCTTGTCTCTTCTGCCGGTTACACTGTGGTGCTGTTCATTAAAATTGCTCTTTCCGATCTTGCCTCGTTTATTGTCCCAGCACAATCCGCCTCGCGGTGACCTGGGGGGACGTCCCCAGGGGAGGGGGGGTCCTGGCTGAGCTGGCCTGGGCTGGCTGCCTGGCCCTGCTGCCAGCTGGCAGAGGGACTGGGGGGGGGTGTGGGGGGGGCTGTGTGGGACCGGGGTCCCTTGGCCGGGTCCTGTGCTGCGAGTTTGCTACGCCCCGCTAGGCTGCCTGCACTGGGGGGGGGGTTCATACCCCCCCACTCTATTGTCCCCAGGGCTCCTTGTCACAGGGATGGGTCCCCAGGTGGGGTGAGGACCCCTGGGAACAGCCCCCCCCCGGGCTGGGGTGCCCTCCCCGGGCCAGGGCTGTCCTTACCTGCCCCAGCCGCTGCCCTCCGGCCCCCGCCCCGGCATGCGGGCAGGATGCGGCCCTGGGCAGGGCTGGTGCGGATGGGCTGTACGTGGTGTCCTGCTGCTCCTGGCACGGACCTGGGCTCTGTGCAGTGCTCTGCGGAGCTGGGGGGGGTGGGGGGGTCCTGGGTGGGAGGGACCCCCCCCTGCAGCCTCTGGGCAGGGCACTGACCCCTTCCCGTAAGCACCACCCTCGCTGATGGGGGGGGGAGGGGGGGGGGGGGCAGAGCCCGTTGTCCAGCGCTGCCCCTGCACATGGCGGCTCCGGCAGAGCCGAGTCACGGCTGTCCCTCCAAAATGGGGGGGGGGGGGGACGACAGGGCCCCTCTCCCTGGGTGCTGGGATGGGCCGGGCCTGTATTGCGTGCTCCGAGGGGCTGGGCACCCCGGGCAGGATGGGACCCAGCTGCCATGGGGGTCTGCTGAGGGGTCGAGGATGGGGCTCACCCTGCAGCCCCCAGCCCCTCTCTACATCCCAGTGGGGGGGTCTGCACCCCCCGTCTCCCCATGCTGCTTGGAGCGGGGACCACATAACCCCCGGTACTGCCCTGCACCCTGGCAGGGGGACACCCGCTGCCGCCCGGCCCCTCTCCCTCTGCCCGAGGGGGGGTCTGTGTCCCCGGGGTACCCCCGGCCCCTCTCCCCACCGCTCCTCTGCCTGCACCCTCGACGGGGGACCCCTACAGTCCCCCACCCTGCATCCCGCGGGGGGGCCCTGCAGCCCCCCCATCCCGCAGCCCCCTGCCCCGCATCCGGAGTGGGGTCCCCGGCCACCCCCGAGGGGGAACGCCGGCAGCTCCCTGCCCCGCAGCTCCCGCCCCGCATCCCGAGGGGTGTCCCCGGCCACTCCCGGCCCCTCCCCGCGCCCCCCCCCGAGAGGACACCCGCAGCCCCCGGTCCTGTCCTCCCCTCCCCCCCCCCCCCCCCGACCGGGAGACCCCTCCCCTCAGGCCCGCACCCCCGGGTCCCCCCGGCGGGGCGGAGCCGCCGCCCGCTATAAACAGCCGGTACCGCCGGCCACCGCCCTCCCGGTACCGCCATGAGCCGCGGCGGCCGCGCCCCCCCTCCGCGCCGCGCCCTCGGGGCGCCGCCGCCCCTCACCGTGGCTCCGGGGCGGCTGGCGGCGGCGGCGGCGGCGCGGGACGCGGAGCGGGAGGAACTGGCGGCGCTGAACGATCGCTTCGCCGCTTTCCTGGAGCGGGTGCGGGCGCTGGAGCGGCAGAACGGGGCCCTGCGAGCCGCCCTGGGCCGCGCCGCCGCCGCCACCGCGCCCCGCGCCGCCGGGCTGGTGCAGGGGGAGCTGCGGGGGCTGCGGGAGCGGCTGCAGTGCCTCGGCCGGGACCGCGACCGGCTCCAGGCCGAGCGAGACGGGCTGGCCGCCGACCTGGCGGCCCTGCGGCAGCGGTGGGTGGGCGGCGGGAGCGGGGGATGCGCCGGGATGGGGGGGCAGGGGGATGCGGGGTGCGCCGGGGTGGGGACCGGGGGGTGCACCGGCATGGGGATGGGGAGCGCACCGGGGGACGCTGGAGTGACGGGGACCGGCGGATGCACCGGAGAGGGACCGGCCGTGGATGGGATGGGGACGGGGGAGGCACTGGGCGGCGTGGGGTTGGCAGGGACCGGGGGACGCGCCGGGGAACGCTGGGGTGGGGGAGACGGGACGGGGGGGGCGCCGGGATGGGGAGGGAGCGGGGCCGGGGTGGGGGAGGCACCGGGGACGTTGGGGAGGGGCCCGGGGGATGCCCCGGGTGTACTGGGGAGGGGGCCGGGGATGCGCCCGGCAGACGCTGGAGAAAGCACCGGGGATGGACGGGGGGGGGGGGGCACTGGGGAGGGACCCGGGTGGGGACTGGGAGGGACTGGGAGAGCCGGGCTCTGCGGAAGGGCGGGGCACTGGGAGGGGCATGGCGGGGTGGGGGCTACTGGGAGCCGACTGGGACGAGCGCTGGGGGGAGATGGGGCCGGGGCAGAGCTGGACCCCCCCGGGACGGAGCGTGTCCCAGTGAGGGGCCTTGGGGGCTGCAGTGGGGTCACGGCCCTGCCCCGGGGCGGTGTGGCAGGGCCCGGGTGGGGTCCCCCAGGATCTGGGGGTCCTGCGGGAGGGGTTGGCCCTGCCCTGTCCCTGTGCAGGGACAGGGACGCCCCAGGGCTGCCCTTTCCCGGGGCTGGGGCCAGCCCAGGCCCTCGGGGGCTGCGAGGGGGGGGGTGGCTCAGGCTTGGGGGGCTCCTCTTCCTCCTCCTCCACCCCTGGGCCTGCAGCGTGTCGGGGGCTGCAGCAGGGCACACCCCGTCTCACCCCTGTTCTCCCCAGGCTGGAGGACGAGACGCAGAAGCGGGAGGATGCGGAGAAGAACCTGGTGCTGTTCCGCAAGGTGAGGGGGCTGGGGGGCCCGACCCCCCGTGCAGTGCCCGTTCCCCCAGCCCCCCGTGCAGTGCACGCCGGTGATGCCCCTGCCCTACGCACGGCCCCCGACCCGGCTGCCCACGCGTGTGAAGGCCCCGGCGATGCCCCGTGCGCCAGGCGCTGCCCGTCCCGCACCGCCCCAGGGGAGACCCGTGGGGGTCCCGTCTCCGCGCTGCCCCACAGCTCGGCCCGGCCTCTCCCCACAGGACGTGGACGATGCCACGCTGTCCCGCCTGGAGCTGGAGCGCAAGGTCGAGCTGCTGATGGACGAGATCGGCTTCCTCAAGAAGCTGCATGAGGAGGTGGGGGGGGGCCAAGGCCGGGTGGGGGGGAGCGGGTCGGGTCCGTGTGCTGCGGCGTGACGGCCGTGTGCCCGCGCAGGAGCTGCGGGACCTGGAGGGGAGCGCCCCGAGTCCGGCGGTGCTGGCGGAGGTGGAGGTCTGCAAGCCGGATCTGACGGCCGCGCTGCGGGACATCCGCACCCAGTACGAGAGCATCGCCGTGAAGAACCTGCAGGAAGCCGAGGAGTGGTACAAGTCGAAGGTATCCGGGACTGGGGGGGCCGTGGGGGGGCTGGGGCGTCCCGGCAGCCCTGACTCCCCCGGCCCCCGCAGTTCGCCGACCTCTCGGACGCAGCCAACCGCAACCACGAGGCGCTGCGGCTGGCCAAGCAGGAGATGAACGAGTCCCGGCGGCAGATCCAGAGCCTCACCTGCGAGGTGGATGGGCTGAAGGGCATGGTGAGAGCTGGGGGGGGGTGTCCGGGGGGGGGGGCAGGCACTGGGCCCCCGCCCCAGCCCCACACGGCCCCTTCTCCCCTCGCAGAACGAGGCGCTGCAGCGGCAGATGCGGGAGATGGAGGACGAGTTTGGGGAGGAGATCGGGAGCTACCAGGACGTGGTGGGGCGGCTGGAGCAGGAGATCCAGCAGATGAAGGAGGAGATGGCGCGGCACCTGCGCGAGTACCAGGACCTGCTCAACGTCAAGATGGCCCTGGACATCGAGATCGCCACGTACCGCAAGCTGCTGGAGGGCGAGGAGAGCCGGTGAGGCCGCTCTGCCCTGCGAGGGGAGGCTGGCACGCGCAGCCTGACGTCCCCGTCGCTGCCGGGGCGCAGGGTCCGGCCGGGGGACAGCGTCACCCCGGTTGTTATGGGATTTTCTTGCAAAGAGGCAGCTCTGGGCACCGATTCTGTGGGCAAACAGAAAGTTCCCACGGGAGCTTCGTGCTGCCGAGATAAAGGCAAGGCCAGGGGAAGGTGCGACGGTGGGGGACCTGCCACCGGCCCCTCTCCTGCCACCGGCCCCTCTCCTGCCACCGGCCCCTCTCCTGCCACCGGCCCCTCTCCTGCCACCGGCCCGGCAGCCCACGGGCACAGCCCACCGCCGGCCCGGCACTGCTTAACCGTGACGTGGGTCACTGACTCAATGGTGTGGAAGGGTGAGGGTCACCAGCGATGCCCGGGAGCCCCAGACCCCCCCTCACCCCTCTCTCCCCCCCCAGGATCACCGTCCCCCTGTACCCCACCACCTCCTTCAACATGAGGAGCTCAGGTGAGGGGCGGGGGGGCAGGGGTTGGGGCAGGCACCCCAATGGGGTGCAGGTGGGTCCCTGTGCCCCTGTCTGGGGTGGCCTCACACCCACCTGCACCCCGGGGGGGGCAAAGGGGGGCTGACGGCCTCTCTGTGCCCCAGTGCTGGAGCCGCAGCCTGCGGAGAGCCCGGCGCGGAGGATGGTGCTCATCAAAACCATCGAGATGAGGGATGGGCAGGTGAGGGCTGGGGGCTGCAGGCGGGGGGGGGGGGTGTCCTGCCTGGGGGGGCCGACCCCGCCGTGGGGCTGACCCCCACCTTCTCCCCCCACAGCAGGTGGTGACGGAGTCGCACAAGGAGCGAGCGGAGCCAGGGAAGTGACGGAGGGGACGCAACCGCGCTGGCCCCCATCCTGTGGTGGCTGGGGGGGGGGGGGGGGTTGCCAGACCCCGCTGTGCCCTTGTGGGGGCCGGGGAGCAGAGGGCGGGGCCGGCTGCCCCCCACCCCATCCCTGCTGCCAGCACCGTGCCGCGATGCTGCGGCACGTCCCCGTGCCTTGTCCCCCCCCTCTATTTATTGCTATTTATCACCTCTTTATTTTTCTTCCTGCTGGACCCTCCCTTGTATTTAACGTTTATCGAACGTCTCCCCCCTGGCCCCGGGGGGGTCCCGGCTCCCCTCCCGCCGACGGAGGTGGCACCGGCTGCCCCCGGGGTTTGCGGGCTCCGGTGGTCCCCAGGCACTGTCCCCTCCCGGGGTCTCTGCCCCGCCCGCTGCCCCCACCCTGCCTTGGCCCCGGCTCCCCCCGGCCCTGGGCCCTCGGGCTGGGCAGGGGTGCAGGCCTGGCTGGGGGGGGCTCTGGGGGCCGCCCCCCACTGTCCCCATCCTGCTTGAGCGGCAAATAAAGGCTGTGGCGAGGATGGGGCTGAGTCACTCGTGTCGGCTGTGGGCAGGGGGAGGGGGGGGGAGCTGGCGGGGGGGTGCCCGGTATTGCACGAAGCCAGCGGGGGGGTGAGGGGCTGCAGGGCTGGGGGGGGGCCCAGCACCTCGCGTGGGGGCCAGGCCTGGAGGATGCACCCTGGCCGGGGGGGGATGCACCCACTGCGGTGCTGTGCAGGAGACGGCCGGGGAAGGTGGGAACGTGGCCTGCAGGTGAGGGGCTCAAGTGATGCTGAAGACCCCTTCCCCCCCCCACTTTTCCCTGCCCGCTGAGGGCTGGATGACCCCCCCCCCCCCCCCCCCAAATTCCCCCCTTGCTGGGGCAGCGGGAGGCGCGGGGCTGGAGCTGCCCTTGATGCTGTGCCAGCGCCGCTCAGCGCCAGCTGAAATATGGGGGGGTGACCAGCGCTGCACCCGCCACAGCCCCGACCCCCCCCCCCGCCCGGCCAGCCCCCCCCCCCCCCCCCCCCCCCGCTGATGCCCCCTTCTATCTCCTGCAGCACCGTGCCCACGGGCCGGGGTCCCACGTGCGGGGTGAAGGCAGGTGAGAGCACCCCACCGGGGGACTCGAGTGTCCGGAGCCCCCCCCGGCAGTGCCCCCCTGTAACCGTGACAACCCCCCCAACTGTGCCCCCCTTTCACCCCCCGAGAGTGACCTCAGGCCAGACGCGGCCACGCCGGGGGGGCAGGGGGCAACCTCTCCCAGGCCCGCAGGGTGCCCACCCGGCGTGCCACCTCAGCCCCCCCCCCCCAGTGCCACCTCAGCCCCCCCCCCCCCAGCCAGGAGCGATCCGGGGGGCACAGGGACCCCCCCAACCCACTCTGGGGGTGCCCAGGCACTGCCACCCTGTTCCCTCCATAGCCAGGAGAGTGGGGCTGCCCCCCCCCCCCCGAGAGCAGCACCCCAGGTGCGTGTGCCCTCCCCTCCTGACTGCTCCCCAACAGCGGGGGGGGCCGTGCCGGCGCTCAGGCCCCCCCTTCTCCCCCTCCCCGCAGGCATCGAGACCTCTGGAGCCACCAGCACCCCCAACGTCGGCTTCGCCCGCTGTGTGCCCGTCACCCGGACAGCGGTTTGTGGGGGGGGGCACCCGGATGCCTGGGTCCTCTCCTTGGCTTTGCCCCCCCCCAGCCCCGGTCCCACGCTTCCCTCCCATCCCCACAGCGCTTCGGGGTGTTCAGCAACCCCCCGAAATTCTTCCACGTGCCTGTCCCCTGCAGCCATGGGGCGGCTGCCCAGCAGGTGGGTGACAGCTCGGGGGGCCCGGGGGGGTCCAGGTCCAACCCCCCCACTGATGGTGGTGTCACCTCCAGACCCTCCTGCCGCGGAAAGCGACCCCGTCCCTCCGGCCCCGAGCCTGCTGACGCCGACGATGCGGCCATGCCCCGGGTGAGTGCCGGGGGATGCGGGGCCCTTCTGGGCCCCCTGCCCCCCCCCCCCCAAGGGCTCAGGGGAGTGGGGGGGCCCCACCTGCCCTGGCTGTGGGGACTCCCCCCAGGAGAAGAGCGTGGTGCAAGATTTTAGGGGGACGAGGGCCAGCGGGACCCCGAGGTGGTGGCACCGGCTCTTCCCCGGGTCTCCCCAGGCTCCCGCCGTGCTGAGGGGGGGGCTCTTGGGGCTGGGGGTGACCCTGGGGCCGGGGGGGGCCCTCAGGATGGCGGAGGGGGAAATCCTGGGGTCAGGGAGGGAGCCTGGGAGTGGGGCTGGGGGACATTTGGGGACAGGGGTGTTTCTCGGGAGTTGAGACTGGGGGGGGGGTGACCCTGAGGAGGTGGGGGTCACCCTGAGGAGGTGGGGGGTACCGCGGGGAGGAGGGATCCCACCCCCTCCCCACCCACAGCCGCCCCCGGGGGCAGCCAGGACCCTGACCCACCGGGGGACCAGGATGGGGACGATGGGGACGCACCCACGGACACGCCACAGACAATAAAATAGTTTATGCTGCACCTTGTTGTAGGGTCTCCGGGGTTCCGTGGGCGCGGGGGGGGCGAGCCCCCACCCCTGCCAGCCCTTCCCGGGGGTCCCCAGGCTGCCGGGCCCCCCCGCCCCAGCCGGCGGGAGCCGTGTCCTCCCGGCCATTGGCCACGCGGTGGCAGCACCGGCCCACGGCCACGCAGGGCTGGGGACAGGACCGGGGGACGCCCGCGCCCCGCCGGGGTCTGCAGGGCTCGGGCAGGGGGGACCCGGCGTCCTGCGGCTCCGCTCCCCCCCCCCCGGGGACCCCAAACACCCCCGTGGCCGGCGATGTCCCCCGCGTGTCCCCATGACGGGGGCGGCCCGTGCCCCTGCGCACCCGTGTGCGTGGCGGGGGGGGGGGGGGGGGGGGGCGTCGCTGTCGCTGTCCCCGGTGGCAGCCGGCACGGGGGGAAGGTGACAATGAGGGTCCCCGCCCTCGTTGGGGACCCCGATGGCGACGAGGGCCCGGAGCTCGTCCCCGCTGCGGGGCCAGGGGCCAGGCGGGGCCAGCACCAAGGAGCGATGGCGGCCCAGCCCCCTCCCTGGGGGTCCCCTCCCCCCTGTCCCCAGGGGTCCCCTCTGTCCCCCCCCGGGAGGCGAAGGCAGCAGCTGCACATCCGAACCCAGAGCGTTTTATTGGGGGGAACACGGAGCCCGACGATCGGCCGCGGGGACGGGGGGTGCCCCGGGGCTGGGGACACCACCGGGACACCCCGACGCCCTTGGGGGTGCTGGCATGCGGGGGGGGGCGGGGGTGCAGTGTGTGTGGGGTGATTGTGGGGGGGGGGGTTGTGGTGCGTGTGCGTGGGGCAGCGTGCGGCGGGGGGCACGTGTGTCCTCACGGGCGTCTCATCGCGCCCAGCACTATCGTGGGGGACGGTCACACCAGCGGGAGCCAGGATCGTCCCCCTCGCCCCCGCAGCCCCCTCCCCGCGCTGGCCGGGGGGCTCAGTCGGGGTAGATGATGAAGCCGGAGAAGGTGCTGTACTTGTTGGTGTTGCCACCGTGGACTTTGCCGCCGTCCAGCTTGACGAAGACCTCGTCGCCCACGTCCAGGTGCAGGATGACGCTGTTGCTGGCGTAGTCGTAGTTCTGGTCCGCGTCCTGCGCGATGGCGCTGGCCCGCACCTGGGGGGTGCGGCCGTCAGGGACCCCCACCCCGGCACGCCGTCCCCTGGGGGAGCTTGGGAGCGGGGTGCGGGGCTGGGGATGGGGGGGGCTGAGCTGCTCTGGACCCCCCCAGCCCGCTCAGCCCCTCTGTCCATCACCGCTCAAGGTCACGCCGCCCGTCTGCGGCAGAACCGGGCGAGGGAGCCGGCATCCCCCCCGCTCCCTGACTGTTGCCGGCTGGCAGCGGTGACAGGAGGGGACAGGGACAGAGCCCCTTCACACCCTGGGGTCCCCCAGGATAGGGCCACCCCCCCTACCCACGGCAGGCTGTCGGAGCTGGGTCTCACCGTCGGTGCTCGGACCCGAGGACCCGCTGGTGACCGGATCCGGAGAGCCCCAGTGCCTGGGACCCTGCGGGTGCCCGGGGCCCTCCCCTGCCCCACGCTCCTGCGCTGCACCGGGGACCGAGGACGCCCCGGGGGGGGGCAGGGGCAGCTCCTGGGGGGACGGCGGAGCCGGCATCGACCACGCTGGATCGATCCTCATTTCTCCCATAATAAATGGGAAGCGTCCGGGGCGAGGCGGTGCAGGAGCTGCCGGCCGGGCTGCGCCTCCGCGAACAAAGGGACCGGCCGGGGGGCACAGCCCGTACACCCCCCCCGTGCCGGTGGCTGTCCTCGCCGGGGGCACAGCCGGTTGTCCCCAGTGATGGCGGCTGTCCCAGCCAGCCCCAACAGACCCCGCTCCCCGCCAGCTCCGAGCCCGGTGCTCCCGGGGGACGGTGTCCCCCCTGTCCCTGCGGCAGGAGCCTCAGGGATGGAGGTTTTGTGTCCCCGAGGCTGAGGTGATGGCGGGTGGTGGGGATGGGTGCGGGGCGGCTCCCCCAGTCACCCCCTCCATGGTCGCAGAGGAGGAACGGGATGAGGGGAGATGGGGATGGGGGTACTGGGGTGGGGGGAGCAGGGATGGGGAATCAGGGATGGGGGAAAAGGGGATGGGGGAAGAGGGATGGGGAGAAGAGGATGGGAATTGGGGTGGGGGAATTGGATGGGGGAAATGGAATGTGGGGCCTGGGGTGGGGGGAACTGGGGATGGGGGATCAGGAATGGGGGGAACCAGGATGGGGGGACTGAGATTAAGGGAAACCAGAATGGGAAAACCCGGATGGGAGGAAACCAGGTGGGAAAACCAAGATAGGGGATGGGGAAACTGGGATGGGGGGAGCAGGCGGGGGGAGCTGGGATGGGGCAGCAGGCGGGGGGAGCAGGCGGGGGGAGCAGGCAGGGGCAGCAGGCGGGGGCAGCAGGCGGGGGGAGCAGGCAGGGGGGAGCAGGCAGGGGGGAGCGGGGCTGGAGGAGCCAAGTGGAGACACCCAGAGAAACGGGGCCGCAGGAGCCGGGCTGGAACAGGGCGAGGGATGGGCTGGGGAGAGCGGCGCGGGGGGCAGCGGGGATACCGGGAGGAGCCGTTGTGGAGGTGCCGGCGGCGGTGCCGGTCCCGGCCCATACCTGCCCGTTCTTCATGAGGTCGGCCCACATGCTGGTACCGTCGCCGCCGCGCATGAGGACGTGGTAGGTGAAGAAGTAGATGCCGGGCAGGGGGCAGGTGAACTTCCCACTCGAGGGTTCGTAGTAGTTGCCCACGTTGGTGACCACGTCGTCGAAGCGCAGCACCTCGTAGCCCTCGTGCGGCTTCCGCAGCCCCGCGTAGAAAGCGATCTTGGGGCTGTAGAAGGAGGGGATGTACCCCCCGGGACCCGGCCCCGGTGGCCCCGGTGGCCCCGGCCGGCCTGGCTCGCCCGGCGGCCCCCGTGGTCCCGGTGGTCCAGGGGGGCCCCGCACGCCGGCGCGGCCCTTGCGCCCCGGCTCACCCTTGGCACCGGGCAGGAAGGGCGGTGGGGAGGCAGCGGGCAGCTCGGGGCCGGGGTAGGGGTCGCAGACCATGCGGCAGCTGCCCAGCATCTCGTAGTGCGCGGCCGCCTTGGAGCTGTGCACCAGCAGCGGGATGGCCACCAGCAGCACCAACACCATGGCCACGCCGATGGCCACCCCGGCCACCCGCTTCCTGCGGCTCAGCCGGGAGGCGGCCAGCGCCAGCAGGTCCTCCTCGCCCTTGGGCGCGATGGTGGTGCCGGGGGTCGGACGGCACCCGGCCGCCCACTGAGCCTCACGCCCCGGTGGGGACCGGGCTGGGAGCGGGGACGGGGTGGGACGGGGCTGCAGCCGGCAGCGGGGCTGGGAGCGGGGCCGGGAGCAGGGCTGGGGCTGGGGACAAGGATGAGGATGGGGACGGGGATGGTCACAGCAGCAGGGCTGGGGATGGAGCTGGCAGCAGGGCTGGGAGCGGGGCCGGGAGCAGGGCTGCGGACAGCAGCGGGGCTGGAGCTGGGGACGGGGACGGGGACAGGGACAGGGACGGTGGCAGCAGCAGGGCTGGGGCGGGCGAGGGGAGCGGGGCTGGGGCCGAGGATGGGACCGGGAGCGGGGCCGGGGCCGGAGCCGGAGCCGGAGCCGGAGCCGGGAGCGGAGCTGCGGATGGAGCTGGGACTTGCGCTGGTGAAGGGGACGAGACCGGAGCCGACGCTGGAACCGGGAGCGGAGCCGGGACCCGAGACGGCGGCGGAGCCGGGAGCAGAGCCGGGGAAGGGGCTGAGAGCGGAGCCGGGCACGGAGTCGAGACCGCAGCAGCCAGGACCGGAGCCGATGATGCAACCAGGACCGGAGCCGGTGTTGGAGCTGGTGATGTAACCGGAGCCGGGACCGGAGCCGGGACCGGAGCCGGGATGGAGCCGGGATGGAGCCACCGCGACGCGCGGGGCAACTTCTCGCCAAGTTGCCCGGGAGCGGCCCCCCCCCCGGGAGCGGCCCCCCCTCCCCCGGGAGCGGCACCCGAGCGGCCCCGCCGCTGCCCCGCGCCGCGCTCTCCCCGGTGCGCACCGGCGGGGACGGGGACGGGGACGGGCAGCGCCGCCCGGGGCGGTTCTCCCGGAGCCGCCCCCGCGCCCCGCTCGGGGTCCCCAGGGACGCGCGGCCCCGGGCCCGCGGCGGAGCCCCCCCCGCCCCCGGTCCCGTCCGTCCCCCCCCCCCCCGCCGGTGCCCGCCGGTACCTGCCGCCCGCCGCGCCGGGAGCCACGTGCCGGGGCCGCCGCCCGCACCGCGCCGCGCCCGCAGCCCCGCTCCGCCCGCCCCGCTCGACGGCACCGGGCACGGCGGGGGCGGGGGGGGCTGGGGGGGAGGGACGGGAGCGCGGGGGGTGCACGGGGGGGGAGGGTGTGCGGGGCTGCGGGGGGTGCACGGGGGGGCCCACGGGGGGAACGTGAGTGTGCAACGGGGGGGGGGTGCCCGTGAGTGTGCAAGGGCGGCTGTGCGCGGGGGGGTGCAGGGCTGTGTGTGTGCAAGGGGGGGGGTGCAGGGGGTGCTGGGTGCACGGGTGGGGGTGGGGGGCGTGCAGGGCTGCGTGTGTCTGTGCGTGGGGGTGTGCGTGTGTGTGCAGGGTGCGGGGGGGTGAGCGCCGGGGTGGGTGTGCGCGTGCAACGGGGGGGTGCGTGTGCGGGGCTCAGCGTGTGGGCGCAGGGCGCGCGTGTGTGCAAGGGGGGGTGTGCGTGGGGGGGTGCTGGGTGCGCGGGGAGGGGGGGGTGTGTGTGCAAGGCGGGTTCGGGGGTGTGAGCGCGGCCACGCGTGGCAGGGGGGGTGCAGGGGGTGCAGGCAGCCCCGTGGGGCTCAGCCCCACGCAGGGGCCGGCCAGGCTGGCGGCCGCAGGCCTGGTTTTGGGGGACCCTCCGCAGGGCTCACCCCGAGTGAGCCGGGGGGGGGGGGGGGGGGCTCTGCCGGGGCGCGGGGTCCCTTCCCAGCCCCAGCACGGGGACAGAGCCACCGTCCCCAGGGGACTCTGGTCCCCCGGCTGCCATCGAGGTGCCCCTGCGGCCGGCGCTGCCGGGGGGCTCCGGATGCGGCCCCGGCGGCTCCCAGCGCCGCGGCGGAGCCGGTGCCGGGGCAGCTGATTTACGGCCGCTCTTTTCAAACCCGGCCCGAATCGGCTCCGTTGTGCAAAGGCAGCCGTGCCCCCCGCGCTGCCGGGAGAGGAGCCGCGTCCCCCGCCGCCGCCGGCCCCTCGCCTCCGCCTGCCCGGCGGTTACCAAAAGATCACGGAAAGAGGAGAAAGCGGGCGGGGGCCGCCGGCTGCCCGCAGCGGGGGGATCCCGGCCCCTGTGGGGGGGAGCGTGGGGCGAGGGGGTCCTCCTGCCCGGAGCCGCTGGGGTGAGGGGGGCTTTACACACGCGTGTCTGTGTGCAGGGGCCCACGCGTGTCCGTGCGGCGTCAGCGGCTTGCCTTCCACCTCCGTGCGTGTGCAGGGATGCAAGCGGGGGGGGTGCGCGCGTGTGCACGCTGTGGGCATGCTGTGTGCGCGCGTGTGCACGCTCGGTGCGCGTGCGTGCATGCGTGTGCGTGCTGCGCGCACGCCGTGTGCGTGTGTGTGCACGCGCGTGCATGCTCAGTGCACGCGCGTGCACGCTCGGTGCGTGTGTGTGCACGTGTGTGCATGCTGTGTGTGCGTGCGTGCATGCTCAGTGCATGTGCGTGCATGTGTGTGCATGCTGTATGCATGCTGTGTGCATGTGTGTGCATGCTCAGTGCACGTGCATGCACGCTCGGTGCGTGTGTGTGCACGTGTGTGCATGCTGTGTGTGCATGCGTGCATGCTCAGTGCGTGTGCGTGCATGTGTGTGCATGCTCAGTGCACGTGCATGCACGCTCGGTGCGTGTGTGCGCATGTGTGTGCGTGCTGTGTGTGCGTGCATGCATGCTCGGTGCATGTGTGTGCATGCTGTGTGCGTGTGTGTGCACGCTCAGTGCGTGTGTGTGCACGTGTGGGCATGCTGTGTGCGCGTGTGTGTGCATGTGTGTGCATGCTGTGTGTGCGTGCATGCACGCTCGGTGCATGTGTGTGCATGCTGTGTGCGTGTGTGTGCACACTCAGTGCGTGTGTGTGCACGTGTGGGCACGCTCGGTGCGCGTGTGTGCACGTGTGTGCACGCTGTGTGCACGCCGTGTGCGTGTGTGTGCATGTGTGTGCATGCTCTGTGCACGTGTGTGCGTGCTCACTGCATGCGTGTGCATGCGTGTGCATGCGTGTGCGTATGTCTGCCGGGGCGCGGGGGGGCGGACGGGGGAGATGCTCCCACCGTAGCGACCGCGTGTGTAATTTATCCGTGTAGTTTTGAAATTTGCAGGCCCGGCCAGCTCCCTCCAAAGGGCGGCGATCAATCAGCCGGGATATTGGATGGATTTATGGGCCCTTTATGCAGGAGGATCAATGCAATCCTGAAAAACCCGGCAATGTTTGTGCAACAAATTACGGCGGTGGGAGCAGCTCCCCCGCTCACCCCAGCGGGGACGGGGACGGGGACGGGGACGAGGTCCGGGCGCCAGCGATGCCACCCGTGCTGCTCCTCGGGGACGGGGACGCCGGAGCGCCGCTGCCGCCACCGCCACCCCCTCCGTCGCCTGATCCTAATGAGCGGCAACAGCGAATTAATTAGCCAGGCTGCGAGGGGAAGCCCGGGTGCTAATTAGCAGGCACCGAAGGGCTGGTGGGGAGCGGGTGCCCGGGCCTTGGCCGTGGGGACGCGAGGGGACGCCGGGGGTCCTGGCCGCCCCCCAGCCCTGCCGGCAGCGGGGCCGGGGGGGGGAGCCGAGGCTGGGGGTAGAAATAGCAGCGGCGGCGAGAAAGGTCAGCACCGGCGAGAGCGGCCGTGGGGAGATGGGAGGGATGGGGGGGTCAGGGCCGGATTCTGCCCCCGGCACCCGGGCTGGGCCTGGCTCCCGTGCCCAGCTGCCGCGGGGGGTGGCTGGGCTTGGGGGGGGCTCGGCTCCGTCCGTGGGGGCTGCAGGCCCAAGGCCAGGGCTGAGCCCCCCCACCAGCACTGGGCGGGTGCCAGCAGCCGTGGCGGGGATGTCCCCAGTCCCTCGTGGCTCCCGGTGCCGAGCCGTGCCTCGGTTTCCCCATCCAGGCTGCTCTCGCTGCCCCCAGGCGGGACCTGGGACGATGCCGTGGGCCACCCCGGTGGGGACGGATATGTCCCCGACCGCAGAGCCGGCAGCTCCAAGGCCAGAGCCGAGAGCTGAGCCTGGCGTGAGACACAGGGGCTGGAGGCAGCCGGCAGAGCCGCGGTGCCGGGGCGCAGAGCATGAATAAATGCATAACGCCGCGGCCCCGCGGCCCCACCGTCCCCCCGTGGCAGCCAGCGGGGCCGGCAGCACCAGCACGGGGAGGGGGGCTTCGGTGCAGTCGTCCGGCGACTCCACGTTCGCCATCTGCCTCCGCAGCCCCCGAGGACCTGCCAGCTCACGCAGCGGCGTGCAGCCCCGCAGGGTCGCATCCAGCGCCGGCACGGCCCCAGCGCTCAGTCCCCGAGCCCCAGCGCTGCCCGGTGCGTGCCCAGCGCCCGGTGCACGGTGCTGGTGCGTGGTCCCTAGCACTTGGTGCGTGGCACCCAGCGCCTGGTGCACGGTGCCCAGTGCCGGTGCATGGTCCCTGATGTCCGCTGCATGGCACCCAGTGCCGGTGCATGGTCCCTGACGCTCGCTGCGTGGCACCCAGTGCCGGTGCATGGTCCCTGATGCTCGCTGCATGGCACCCAGTGCCGGTGCATGGTCCCTGATGCTCGCTGCATGGCACCCAGTGCCGGTGCATGGTCCCTGATGCTCGCTGCATGGCACCCAGTGCCGGTGCATGGTCCCTGATGTTCGCTGCATGGCACCCAGTGCTGGTGCATGGTCCCTGATGTTCCCTGCATGGCACCCAGTACCAGTGCATGGTCCCTGACGCTCGCTGCGTGGCACCCAGTGCCGGTGCATGGTCCCTGATGTTCGCTGCATGGCACCCAGTGCTGGTGCATGGTCCCTGATGTTCGCTGCATGGCACCCAGTGCCGGTGCATGGTCCCTGACGCTCGCTGCGTGGCACCCAGTGCCGGTGCATGGTCCCCGGTGCCCAGGGGACGTCACCCTTCCTCTCCCCATGGCTTTGCCAAACGCTTCCCTCCCCATGGCGGTGGCGTGCCGGGATGGCAAACAGATTGGCGTGTCAGCGCGGGCACGCAGGCCGGGAGGGAGCCTTGTGCAAATGAATATAGATGGGCTGGAGGCGGCCGGGCGCTGCGCGCTCCATCCAGGGCATGTTTGCAATAAAGCCCCGCCGCCGGGCCGGCCGAGATTGGATGAAAATTGTCCTTGAACGGCGACAATAAACCAGCGGCGGGGGGGGGCTGCGAGGCCGGGCTGGGGGTGACGCTCCCGGGGCCATCCCGGTGCTGCTGCGGTGCGATGCCCGTCGGGACCCCGGCGCGGGATGTGCCAGCGCCGCGGGGCTGCTGCCGGGAGCGTCACCCCTGGGTAGAGCTCACGGCACCGCGGGGCCCCGGGGCCGTTCGGGTGCCCCCCGATAGCAGAGCGTCGCCTGCACCGGGGGGGGGCCCCCCACGTGTGTGTGTCCCCCCGCGCCGTGGGCTCCAGCCCCAGCGGGGTCACCCCCTGCACCCGGTCCCCGATGTGCCCCCAGCCCCTGATGTGCCCCCAGCCCTCACCCCACAGACCCCCTCTGCCGTGGCACCTCCTGGGCACCCCCAGCCCTCCCCTCCTGCCCCCCCAGCTCGTTAGCAGCTGCTGCTAATTGGTGAGGAGGCAGCTGGGAGGCGGCTGGCAGGGCCTGGGGGTCGGGGGCCTGGAGCCGGCCGCCCCTCGGCAGCGGGGGACTCGGGACACGGCGAGTGGGGGGCGAGGGGACAGGGACAGGGGCAGGGTGGGGCGTCCCCCCCAGGGGCAGCCACATCGCACCAGGGCCGAGCGGTGCTGGGGGTCTCGTCTGCACCCTGAGTCCCCCCCGGGACGATGTGACCCCCCCCCCACATGCGGCCAGATCCTGCACCGGGGCTGAGCCCACCCACGGCCACCCCTGTCCTGCTGCAGCTGCCCCACGGGGGGGGGGCAAGGCTGCACCCGGGCCTGGGTGCATCACTGTGATGAGCTGCGGGGTCTCAGCCGTGGGGGGGACCGCGGCGGTGGCAGCCCATCACCCGGCTCCGGGGGGGCATCCCCCGGAAAGGGGCGGCCGGGGGATCCCGGGGGGGATTTACATCCCCCTCCCGGCTGTGCCCCCCCGTGCTGGCGGGGGCCCGGCGGCGGGGCTGTCCGTCACGGCGTGCCGGCGCCTGCCGAGATGGATGGCTGCGGGCCGGCCCGGATTAATTCTCTGGACAAGTGGCATTTATTACGGATGCAGAGGATGTCGGGCAGAGAAATCCATCCCGGCTGGGCGGCAATTAGGCGGGTGGCCGGGGCACGGGGGTCCCGCTCGCCCCCCGCCGCCTGCCTGGGCCCCCCCCACGCCAGCACCCCGGGTCCCCCCGCCCCGTGGGTCCCCCCCCGGCCCCGCCGCGGGGTGCCAGGGGCTGGGGCTCCCTCCCCGCGGTGCTGCCCCCCGCGCCGGCGGGGCCGGGGGCTCATTGCAGATTCGCCTCATGCCCACCTGAGCCGGGCGCTGACAAATAGACATTTAAATCAGACAATTAGCTGGCCTCCACCGCTGACATTTTTAATGTATTAATGTGCATCAACAGCTAATACATATAAAATTCCCCTAATAACAGCACTTGGGTACCGGGGCCGCGCCGCAGCCGGCGCTGGCAGTGATGTACGAGTCCGGAGGGACTCCGGCCCCGGCGTTTGCATTAATTACCAGCAAACTGACAAGGCAGCGTGACACGCGGGAAGGCGCCGGATGCCTTCAACCGGCCCCACGGCCGCTTCTTCCAAGCCCCGGTGCGCGTGAGCGTGAGCGCGTGCACGGTGCCGCCGGGCGCGCAGAGGGGTGCACGGTGCAGCCGCGTGTGCGGGGGCCGGCGGCACCGTGCGTGTGCGTGCACGCGCGTGTGCCCCGTGTCCCTGCGTGTGGGGACGTGCTGCCTGCGGTGCGGCGGGTGGGCGTTGGGGTGGGGGGAGCTTCGTGTCCCTGCTGGGAGGGGGTGCGTCAGGGCACGCGTGTGCATCGGGACATGTGTGTGCATCGGGACACACGCGTGCATCGGGGCGTGCGTGTGCGTGGGGAGAGGCGTGTGCGTGGGGAGAGGCGTGTGCATCGGGACATGCGTGTGCATCAGGGCACACATGTGCATGGGGACACACGTGTCCCCAGCGCTGTGCATGGCCACACACAGGGACCCAAGGGGACAGCTCGTGGCCGGGGACCCTCCGACCCCGCTGCCTGCAGGGAGGGGCAGGCAGAATGCGGCCCCGGCCGCGGTCCCCGCGTGTCCCCAGCCGCGGTCCCCGCGTGTCCCCGGCCGCGGTCCCCGCGCAGCCGGGCGGTGACAGATGCTTCAATTCGCAGGAAGACTCCAAAAATCGATGCCGTAAATGCTGGTGGCCGGGGCTGATCAATGGCACCAATTACGCCCACAAACGGGCGCTCGTGGAGGGGCTGGGGGAGCCCCCCTACCCCCCCCGGGCTGGGGAACCCCAAGACGCCCCAGGGCCTTGTCTGCAGCCCCCCAGCTCTGCGTGTCGGGGGGCACCCAGGGAAACTGAGGCCGCCGTGGGGGGCTCCAGCCCTCCCCGCCCCATCGACCGCCGGCCCCGCTCACCGAAGGCAAATTTGACATTTTTAAATCCAGATACTTAAGGGAATCGATCGGGACGCGAGACCCCCGCCCCCCCGCATCGATCCTGTGCCGAAAGCGGGGCGGGGGGGGGCATGGCCCCCAGGGGTGAGGGGGTCCGGCGCCCACCCAGAGCGGGGTGCCCCACCCTGTTCAGGGTGGTGGGGCTGGACCCCCCCCCCTCCGGCATGGGGTTCGGGGGCAGCGGAGCGTGGGCCGGGGTCCCCCGGGACCCGCTGTCAGGGAGGCAGCCAGGCGCGGGGTGGGCAGCGCGGGGGGGCCGCTGTCAGCCCGTCCTGACGGGCAGCCGAGCTGGGGGGGCCGCCAGCATCCCCCACCCCCCGCTGGCATCCCGGGGGGGCTCCCCAGGGACCCGGGCATCCCGGCCTCTCCGCTCCCCCCCCCCCCCCAGAACTGGGGTCTTGCTCCGTTGCACCCCCAAAGCCCCGGGGAAGCAGCGAGGGGGGGGCGATGCACCCCCAAAGCCCATCCTGGGGGGTGCTGAGCTGGGGGGGGGGATTTGCAGCCCCCCGGGCCTCGCCGAGGGGGCCTCGCCCCTGGCGCAGCGCGGCTGCGGGGCCGTTAATAATGGATGAGACCAAATTGGCGGCCGGCAGCCGGTTAATCCCTGCAAACACGGCGGCAGCGGCGCGGGCTGAGCAAACAGGGGCTGCGGCGAGTCCCGGGGGGGGCCAGGCTGGGGGGGGGGGGGCCGCAGCGGGGGGGGGTGTCACATCTGCCATGCAGCGGGTACCCCAATACTAAGCACCGTGGTGTGCCGGGGATGGCTGCACCCTGGGAGGGGGATAAAGGGGCTGGGGGTGTTGGCGTGGGGCACCCGGTCCCCCCCCCACCCAGGTCTCCGCAGCGGCGCGGTGATGCCGATGCCGTGCCCTTTGCCCGGTGTCGTGCCGGGACAAAGTCTGGCGGGGGGAGCGGTGCTGCCGGGAGCTCCGCGGGGAGAGGTGGGTCAGGGGGGGCCGGAGCCCTGCCGGCACGGGGTCTGGGGGGGCTGCAGGGGTGCACCGGCCCTGGTTGGGCTCATGGGACCCTGGGTGGGCTCACAGGGTGCTGGGTGGGCTCAGGGGACCCTGGGTGGGCGTGCGCTGGTGCTGGGTGGGCACGTGGGACCCTGGGTGGGCCCAGGGGGTCCTGGGTGGGGACGCAGGGTGCTGGGTGGGCATGCACTAGCCGTGGGTGGGCACGTGGGAGCCATGCTGGCATGCACCGGTCCTGAGTGGGCATGCAGGACCCTGGGTGGGCACGCACTGGCCCTGGGTGGGCATGCAGGTCACTGGGGGGGTCTGGCACAGGGGGGACACCGTGACCTCGGTCCCTGACCGCACTGTCCAGCCCGCAGGGTGCCGGATGCCGGGGCCGTGCCGGTGCCCACCGGGGCGGTGACCCCCAGGACAGCCCTGCCGAGCTGGTCAACGCAGCCGGGGGGAGGATGGCCAAGCGGCTACTGGTGGCCTACGGGCTCTGGGCGCTGGGGGGGCCGCTGGGGCTGCACCACATCTACCTGGGCCGGGACAGCCACGCGCTGCTCTGGATGCTGACGCTGGGCGGCTTCGGCGGCGGCTGGCTCTGGGACTTCTGGCACCTCCCCGGCTGGGTGGCCGCTGCCAACGGGACCAGGGCGCCCGGGGACCGCGGCGGGACCACGCCAGCCCTCAGCCCCCTGCGCCTGGCGGGGCAGGTGACGGTGGGGATGTATTTTGGGCTGGTGGCGGCACTGGGGCTGCCCTGGGTGCCGCCGCTGCTGGCGCAGCCCCTGGCCGTGGGGCTGGGGGTGCAGCTGGTGTCCTCAGTGGGGGACCAGACGGCGGAGGCACCCAGCATCCTGGCCGCAGCCTTCCTCGCCTCCCTCCTCTTCCAGGGCCGGGTGCTGGCCGTGCTGCCCACCAGCCTGGCCGCCAGCATCGCTGCCCAGCGGCACCGGCGCTACAAGCCCCGCGGGACGCCGCAGCTCCGGCTGGCCGCCCGGCTCTACCACCTCGGGCTGGCGTGCCTGGCCTTCGCCACCCCGCTCGCCTGCCGCGGGCTCTGCGGTGCTGCCGGGGTGCTGGGCACCCTCCTGGCACTGCCCCGCACCGCCGCCGAGCTCCTGCTCCTGCCCCTCCGCACCGGCCGGCTCCTGGCAGAGGTCCTGGGCTTCGCTGGCAGCTCGCCGGTCGGGGAGCGCGGCACCAGCTTCGAACCGAGAAGCTGGGCCGAGCGGCAGCAGCGGGCGTACAAGGTGCAGGATGCGGCGCCGGGTACCCGGGGCGGAGGGGGGGACGCTGCGGTGGGAGGGATGCTGCGGTGGGATGCCCTGCTGGGGGGATCCATGGGGTTTGGCTGGTCCCATGTCCTGGGGGGGGGGGGCAAACCCCCTTTTTGGGGTCCCCTCCAGCTGCTGAGGGCACACGCAGCCCCGTGGGGGCCCGGCAGGGTCCCCACCACCGGCTCATCGCATCCCTCTCGCCCCCAGGTCCTGGGCCTCCCCTCCGGCTCCTCCGCTGAGGACGTGCACCGGAGCTACCGGGAGCTGGTGAAGGTTTGGCACCCGGATCACAACCGTCACCGGGCCGAGGAGGCCGAGCGGCGCTTCATCGAGCTGCAGGAGGCCTACGAGGAGCTGGCGGGGCCCAGGAGAGCGGCGGCGGGGTGACGCTGCCGGCAGCCCCCGCCGCGCTGGGGACCGGGAGCTGCGGGGGGATTTGTAAACGTGAGGTTTCCCTCTCGCTGCTGCTTCGTTCCTTCGCTCGGCGCGATGCGCGGCGAGGGCCGGGCAGGGACCACGCGGCAGAGCAAGGCGTGCACGGGGCCGCCGCTAAACCGTTGCCCAGGGACGTCTGCAGAGCAATGGAGGGGGCTGGTGCGAACCGTGGCAGGGGGGCTTGTGCAAACCATTGCACGTGAGCTTGGGTAAACCATTGCACGGCAATCCGTGCAGACCGTTGCACGAGGAGCCCGCCGGCCCTTGCACGGCCCCGGTGTCCCCCGGGGGAGAGGCGAGGCGGGGCAGGACCGGGGCCGGCGGGCGGTGAGGGCGGAGCGGGGCCGCGAACCCGCGGAGCCCCGAGCTCAGCCCCCGCCGCCCCTCATCTTCGGCCTTTCCCGGAGGCCACTCGGGTGTTTCCGCTGCAGGGCGGTGGCTCTCGGCAGTTTCCGTCCACGTTCGGCACCCGCCGCCCCGCCCCGCCCCGCCCCTCGTGGGGGCGGGGAGGCGGGGCCTCGGCATTGCCGGATCCGATTGGCTCTCGGCGGAGATTGGTCACGCCCTTCTGGCGCGCCGGAGACGGGAGGGGGCGGGGCCTTCGCCGTCGCGTCGGCTGCGCCGCTTCGCCATTGGCTGGCGGGAAGCCTCCCTCCTCGCGGCGAGCCGCGTCTCAGCGGGCCCAGGGGCACCGCTCTGCCCCCTCATTGGCCAGGAGCGCTCGACCCGGCCCCCGCTTCGTATCTGACTGGCTGGAGGCGAAGGAGGGCGGGCCGAGCCGGGCCTTCCCCGCCCTCCCATTGGTAGAGTCCTCCAGGAGGGCGGGAGCCGTGCGGCGGTCTCGCGCCGCCATTGGCTGTCGAGAGGTGGCCGCGTCCCGGTTGGCTGGCGCGGCCGGAGGGCTCCTGCCGGGCCGCGGCCCCCGCCCCCCTCCCCGGTGCATCGCGGCGGCCTGAGGTGAGGGGGGGGCGCGGCGGCGGGCAGGGGCGAGCGGGCCCCGCCGCCACGGCCGGTGAGTGCGGGGCGCCCGGGGGCCGCGGGGCCGGGCCCGGCCGGGGGAGCGCGGGCAGGAGCGAGGGGAGGGGGCGGGGGGAAGGGTGGTCGGCGGGGGAGGGCGCAGCCGGGGGCCGGGCCCGGGGCGGCGGGAGGGGCCTTGTGTGGGGTGGGGGGGGGGCTGAGGGGCCTTGTGTGAGGTGGGGTGGGTCGGGAGGGGCCTTGTATGGGGGGGCGGTGGGACTTTGTGGGGGGTGGAGGGGCCTGAGGGGCCTTGTGTGAGGAAGAGGGGGTCGGGACGGGCCTTGTGTGGGGTGGGGGGGTGTCGGGAGGGGCCTTGTGTGTGGGGGAGAGGGGGACCTTGTGTGGGTTGGGGGGGGGCTGAGGGGCCGTGTGTGGGGTGGGGGGGTCGGTAGGGGCCTTGTTTGTGGGAAGGGGGGGCTGAGGGGCCTTGTGTGGGGTGGGGGGGCTGAGGGGCCTTGTGTGGGGTGGGAGGGGGCTGAGGGGCCTTGTGTGTGGGGGAGGGGGGACCTTGTGTGGGGTGGGGGGGCTGAGGAGCCTTGTGTGGGGAAGGGGGGGCTCTGTGTGGGAGAGAACAGCCTGCGGGGGGGGCAGGAGGGGTGCTGTGTGGGGAAGGGGGTGCTCTGTGTGGGAGGGGTGGTTTGGGAGGGAAGGGTGACAGTGATGGGGTGAGGAGGGGGGCTGGGAGAAGGCCTGGGCAGGGGAGGGGTACGGGGAGCCAGTGGGGGAGTGCCCCCCTCCCGCAGCCCCCGCGCTGGGAAAGGGCAGGCAGTGCAGGCCGGCTGGGGAGCGGGCCCACGGGGTGGTGGGCAGGGGTTGCGGGGGGGGGGGCCCAGGGGAGGCTGCAGAAGGAGGTTTGTGGGGGGGACTGGGTGGAGCGGTGGGGGTTTCATGGGGTAAAGGGGGTGTGGGGGGGCGGCTGGCTGCGGGCGGGGGGGGGAGCGGGGCAGCCCGTGATGAGTCAGGGCCGGCGGGGCTGGCGTGAGTGACGGGAGCGACGGTCAGGAGCGTTAATACATTATTTATGCCGCAGCCGGCGCACGCACGCAGCCCAGCTCGCCCGCTGCTTCCACCCGCTGTCCTTCATCCCTGCCTCTGCCGTGCCTCTCCTCCTCTACCCACCCGGCTCGTAAATCCCAGCGGCAGGAATCTTCTCCCGCTGAGCTTGGAGATCTTGCTCTGTGGCCTTTAGTTGTTACCATAACACAAATAATTAACTAATGAAGGTGGTGAAAAGCAGGCTGAGTTGCAAAGCGGGAAATGTTATTTCCCCCCATACCTCTACAGTCTTTAGCACACCTAAAGCTTGACTTCCCCCCTCCCCGTCCTTATTCACTCAGGATTTTCTCCACGAGAAAGCAAGCCAGCAGTAAGTTAGGTGGCTTCCAGTGCCTGCTCCCCACTTTTCCCCCGTGGGTGCTCATCGATGCTGTTCTTGTTTTGTGCTTGATGATCAGCTTCCCGAGTGAGCAGAGAGAGGCGTTAGTGTATCCGCAGAGGGAGCTGTTGCAGAGAAGTTGTGACGCCTTCCCCGCAGAGACAAGCTCTATACCGTGGTTCCATTGGAAGGAAGGCGAAGAATGGATTTTGTTTGGTTTGGAAAGGGGAGAAAAATCCTGTGAGGGATGTGGGATTTCTTTCTGAGGGTGCCTTAATGGTTCCCCTGGTGTAATCATCTTCCCTGGGTGCAGTGGTCCCCTGCGGAGGGGTGATGGTCCCATCAATTCTCTTGCAAAGCAGCTTGCCATCAGAGGAGCTTGAGATGCCGAGAAACAGAAACAAAAGCTTCTGTGTGGAGCCTTTGTTAATTGACAGGAGGTAAACTTGGAACAATCAAAATTCCCCGCCGACTACCTGTGGGATCTGCTTCAGTGTCCTGCCGGAGCCTGGCAGTTATTTTCATGATTTTGAGCTTTTTATAATGACTACTTTTCACTGACTTCGTGCTGCGTTTCCTGCTGGATGCTTCCATTGGAAAGCTCTGGCTGCCACTTCTTTCTCTGGAGGTATCGTAGATCTTGAGGCCTTTTGCCTCGACAGTTACAGGTAGAGAGTGCGGAGTGTTTTGCCGCCCTGTTTGGCTCTGGGACTTTGTCTTTTCTACGCAGGACTTCCTCACACAAGCTGGGGGTGCCCCCTTATGCAATCTGGCTGGAGCATAGGCGTGAATCCAGGAGATTTTGGGACCTGGAGGAGGTCTGGTAGAGCAGAAAGCGCAGGTAGAGCATCTGCGTTTGGCATGAGAGCTCCTTAACTCCTCATGACTGTAGCTGGCACCAAGCTTCTGGCTTCCCTCATAACCTGCCCCGGGGAGACGGAGCGTGGGAGCGCGGCCTCGCCTGCGCTCGGGTTGAGGAGTAAAGGCAGAATCTCCCCAGAATCGCCTGTGGTCGGTGTTGACGCTGCCTCCTGAAAGGTGGAGGGGAAGCAGCGTGGGTCTGACAGCACTGCAACTTCTCCTTTCCCTCTGTACCGCCAGCCTGTTAGATCTTCCGATGTTTGGGGAGCACGGGACGTCCCCGCTGGGGTCCTGCTGAAGTGTCACTCGGGTCTGTATCGCTCTCCCGCTGCCACACGCTGTTGCTCTCTGCACTCGGTGCTTGGGGCCTCGGTGTTTATTTCCTTTATTGCAATACTCCGTTAATAATGTAGTTTGTGTGCGCTGGGCCAGCAAAGCGCGTGCAGCCCGTCTTAACGCTCGGATGTGATCTGCGTGGAAGTTGTGTGCGGCTTCAGCAGCTATTCTGCTGTATGTCACGTCTACGTGGCCGTAGCGATGTCTGCCGACGTTATGGTCGTTTCAGGTTTGCCAGACTAAACTCCTCTTGCAGGAATTGTCTAATGCATAAAGGTTTTTTTGTTTAATTGTAGCTTACTCTTCAAGGGGCATTTAAATATTTTATGATTTTTTTTTTTGAGCCATGCAACCCCTAAGCAGAAGATTCTTGTTGGAGTCAGGACAAAAGAGCTCTAAAGGTGACTTGCGATCTGAGAAGGATGTATAGGTACCGCGTTTTTTACAAATAATAGATCTGGCAATTAAAATATAGGGCTTATTTGTAATGATATTTTCAAGCTCTGTTGTGGGATATCAGACCTGGAGATTAACTATCGTCAAAGAAAAAGCTGAGGGAGAGAGGAAGGTTTCCAGTAGGACCACAGTAATCCCATTCGCCCCATTTAAATTGGGGAGATGAAGGATGTTTTCACCACTTAGAGGGGCAAAGAAAGGTGGCATCTTCTGCTGTATTTGCCATTATTTTCTCCTTCCTTCTTTTCAAAACCTTCTGATTTTTAGATACTTTGATAAAAAGTAAAATTTAATCTAAAAGACACGTTGTTCATTCTCTTCAATATGAAACAGTTCTTGGCAAGTCGCTGAGGCTCTTCCAGATCACAACGCTGGCAAATACAATCTAAAAATAGGAGCAATGCACGCAAAATTACACAGGACAAACATCCATGTGCGAGTTTCCATTGCAGCTGTTCCCTCCCGGGCAGGCGGGTTAGAAAGGGATACAAAAAGCTTTGACTGGATGGAGAGAGGACCAGAAGACAAAGTGCAAAGAGATCTTTGCCTCAGGAAAGCACAATTTGGTGTCCAACTCGAGAGCATTTCGCTTCTGCCGAATTGCTCCGCTTGCGTCGCTGTGTAAAGCGTCGGAAATCCCACCAGTGATTCCCAGTACCCGTTTAACTGGACAGTGAGTATGGAAACCGGTGTGCCACCAGGAATCCTGCACCGCAGCCCCTCCTGAAGAACACAAAACCCGGTGGTCTGCTTTTTTATCTTGTTGAAGTATTTATAACCATTCCGGGTGGGGTTTCGTAGCATCATCGGAATAGATACGGGAGTGTTTTGTCATCTGAAATAGGTAGTTTTACTTCTTTGTGCTGCAAAACGATACACAATTAGCTTATAAGAGGTAGGTGTTTGAGAATAGCTAATGCCCAGTCGTGCTCTGCATAATGCATTCGGTGAAAGAACAATAAATGTGTGGATTTAAACAGAATATAGACAGCTAATTATCTCTGAGGTTAAACGTTCAGTTCATTCCTGAGGAAATACTGAAAAAAAAAAAAAAAACCAACCCCAAACCCCAAGAGTGATATTAAGAAACTATTTTTTTAAATCCTAAAATGGTTCTTTGTATTGTACAATTTTATGATCCTTCATCCAGTACCGTGGAAGGACTTGTCCAGGATAGAAAAAGGGGCCGCTTTGTGCAGGCAGGGATTTGGCTGCGGGCGCTGGCGTTAGACCTTCCCAGACCTGTGCTTTGGAGAGGCGAGGAGGCCGCGCTCCTCCTTCCCCGCATGCTCCGACCGAGCCGTTGTTTGATGGAAGGAGCTTCTGAAAACCAATTGTCTCGATTTGAGGGGGGAAAAAAAAAAAGAAAAAACAAAAAAAAAGAAAAAACCCAAGTTACAGTCGGGCTCATGCTGCGCTCGCCACTGACCGGTGTGCTTCCTTCCTTTCAGATGCAGGGTAATAAAGCTGCCTGGCTTTGATTAAGATGTTGGCCTGATGTGTTTCGAGGTCTGTTTCAGGGCAAAAAAGTTAGTTCTTTGAACAGAAACGACCGATGCATCTGTTGAACATGAGAGATGAACAGGCTTATTTTGGGCTGCTGTAACTGAACAGGTATTTGCCGACACCCCCCCCCGCCCCGCATCTCAGGGTTTCAGCGCTGCGTCAATTCCCTAGGGATTTATTTGGAGGTCTGGGAAAAACCGGGCTGCGCTTGTGCCGTGCGTCGGGGCCGGCAGCGCCCGGCGAAGGCGGTGGGAACGTCGGGGTGTCGGTGTGTTCCTGTGCGCAGTGGGGATATTAAACCTGCTCCTCCAAGATTTGTTCTGTGACGGGTAGAATAAGTTCCTGAATTTCTAGTGTAATTGTCGCTTTTTTTTTTCCAGGACACGCTATAAAATTGAGTTAATTCCCTTCTTGCGTGAGTGCGTTACAGAGGGGGGGTCCAGTGCTGTAGATAAACAGCCGGGTCCTCTGAGGTGCTGGAGTCTTGGAAAATGGATTTTTATTTGAGAATGATTATAAATTACAAACAGGACAATTTATTCTACTGAAATGCTGTTGTGTGTACTCACAGAGACGACTCTTACGTGCTTGATCAACAAGATTAAAATAGCTTGGTAAGGGACTACTTAACTCAAAAGCCAATTAGCCAGATGCTGCTGTACAGCGGGAGTCGCGCTCCAGCCGGGCGCGAGGGGCGGCTGGGGACAGCCCACCGTGCCGTCTGCCCGCGATCCCGGAACGACCGGGGTAAAAACCCTCCCAAGAAGCAGATTTATTTGTTCTTCAGAACTCCAGATTTCTCAGCAAAAGCACCTTCCGTAGACTAATAAAAAAATCCAGACAAATTTCTCACTGTTTATCTTCTTTTCCTTCAAACGGGGAGCTATCGAGTTCCCAAAGTTTACTGAAATAATCCGTCTAGACGGAGCAGGAATAGCACGGCAAGCTAAAGCCACGGGTGGGGGATTTAGAAGTCGTTTCTTTTTCGACTTGCTGTCTGTAAAATTTTGAATGCGTTCCTTCTTTCTAAATTAGATGGAACATGCCGATGTTTGTGCGTTTAACAATAATGCGTGTTTCGAGTGCGATTTGGAAAAGTTTTATGTCGTCAGCTGAACGCTGGCAGCTCGGGGAGGAGTTTGGTCGCTCTGTCCGTAACAGGAGGCAGTTGGGTTTCTGCAGGTTATATTGCTCCCCCGTCAATTCTGTTATAACTACGATATTTTATTTTAATCCTGCAGGTAGATTTCTTGACGTGTTTGTACTGATGCTTTACTGTTTCTACAGACACGTACGGTGCGCTATATAAGCCTCATATTGCCCTTATCCGAAGGAGCTCTCCACCTATAACGAGTTTATTTGAACTTGCATTAACCTTTGCTATTTTACCAGCCTTGAAATTTCCACTTGGGTTTTAAAAACGCTTGTGTGTTTTACAGCCCTCTCGCGCGGATCTGTTTAAGGTTCCCAGCTAATAGCCGCGTTGAAATTTCCAGCCGATCTTTTGTGAGAGACACCGAGTTAAAGGCAGGTCACGCAGCAGCCTGAACCCCGATTCTGACGTGAGCCGGAGCTGCTTTTGATTGTCTGGCTCTAGATTCTTACCACGGGGTATAGCGGATGAAATATTAATTGCGTCATCAAGGAGTAAAGATTTGCCATTTTATGCTCATCAGATGTATCAGTGGGGTTTTGTTTCCAGCCCATTATTTTATTACTTTTGTGCTTAGAATTTAGCTTGCCAAAGAGTAATTCAGAACCTGTTGTATGTTGCTTGTTCCCCCCCCCCCCCCGAGACTTAATTACTGTTTATTTTTCTCCTTTGAAGTGGGTAAAACTATATTTCTTGGGTGATAAGGAGGAGTGTTTTTCAGGCTTTTTGAGATTTCCTGATAACTTCTTTGCTGGCAACTTTTGTTTTTTACAGCTTGTTTCTAGACTTTGTCTGAACGAAGTGTTCTTGCAGTTATTTGCTGTTCGGGGATGTACACGCAGAGGCAGTTTTTAAGTGTTCCTTTGTTTCATGAATTAAGTTTGAGACAACTTGAGGGAGTTCACATGAAGTACTCTCAAGCCTGATGTTACAGGCTTTTGTCAGTACCTGTGTATTTCCACGCTCCCTCCGGATTCAAGCGTGCTCGTCTGTATTTAAAAAATGAAATTACAAAGACGACTCTAAAGCACAGTTGCGGGTTTGTCTTTTCTTTGTTTGTTTTTAAAACTCTCAGCAATATATACCGAAGGCATTGAGCTCTGGTATCATAGGTCAGTGCGTGAGCGCTTTCCTTCTCCGCAACCCAACGTTATCGTAAAATCACGGGAGGTACGGGAGGTTCCCGGCAGCTGGGCGGCTGCGCTGCCTGCAGAGCGTTTCCTGGTCGCGGACACAAAGCAGTCAGGCAGGGAAGTGAAACTCGGGTGTAATCGTGCAAACCAAAGCACATCGCGGCCGGCGGAGCTCAGAGCTCGCAGACCTGCCGGCAGTCTCCCGGCGTCGAGCTCGGGGGCCGCTTGCATCCCGATACGGCAGCCTAATCCTTCGCTAAATTCTCCGGCTTCTGTATTTTTGAGCAGAGTTTCAACTGCCACCATTTTTATGAGGTGGTATTTAGTGCCTCGAGGCATCAAAATGAATGAAGGCATTTAATTCGGAGAGCTGAAGGCGGCGAGGCAGGAGTTTGTAACCACCTCTCATTTTGGGACTCTGTTTGCAGGTAAAAAATTCTCTTGCACAGTCTTTTTGGCGCAGACAGTGAGCGTTGACTCTGTCTCACATTTAGATTGCTAGCGTCACTGGGTAGAAATAAGTTTTGAACTCCTGTGTAGCTAATAAAGGAAAATTCTAATGATAGGAAAGATCTATTTTTAAATCAAAATAGGCTCGTTAGGACCCTGTCGATGAACCCGGGGGCAGCGTCACCGGTTCTTGTGTTGCAGGAGCGTTGCTGCATTCCTCAGACGTGTAAACCATATCCCTAAAAAATAATCCTGATCAGGGTGGATGGGAGTTGAACTTCTAATTATTTCTGGAGCAAATTAGATGCGTGTTTCTCAATGCTGTCATTTCATTTTCATGAGCGTGGGGGTTTTGCTAAAATGTACAAGGTCTCCTGATGTTTATTTTGTGTCTTTAGTTACCTGCGTTTTACATACCGAAATGGCAATTTTTGTGTTTTTCCCGCTCCATTGTGAATACGGCTTTGAGGTTTTGTAACGCGGGCCAGATCCTTCCTTGGGGTTAGGCGGGTTTGCCGTGGCAGAGAGGTCTCCATTGTTTCCTTACCTTGTGTATCCTGTTGTTCTTTGTTTAACCTGTCATCGTACTTGATGTGGTGCCTGCCGCCCCTGCTTTCCCTGGCTTCTTAAATCAGGAGCGCTGGGAGCACAAGGAAAATACACGTACGTAATGCCACGCGGAGCTGCCCCTGCACCGCCTCGCTGGGGGAGGCTTGCGTTTCGTGCTCTGGTGAAATACGGCAGGGGAAGCGTTTAAAATTTGTATGCTTTTGGGTGCTGGCAGCAAAGTGAATTTTGCCTTCCCTGGGATGCCGGTTACATTAACACACGAGAGATCCAAGAGTTCACGCTGTCGTGAGTGGCGTCGCCGAGCGTAGGAGCCGCGCTCTCGGTCCGCTTTGTCTGATGGCTCTTACGTCCGTAAATGCTGGCATTTGTGTCAATGTGGGTTTTATGATGGGTTCTGAACCTCCCTGGTTCTACTGCTTGCATGCTTAAGTGACGGTGTCTCACAGTAGCTTTGAATTAAGCCTGTTGAAACTGTACCACGTCTGTAGGGATCTTGTTGCTTTATATTTAATGTTGCTTTTTTTGTGGCTAGTTGTTTCACCATACCTTTAAACAAAATTCAAATTTTACTCTTAAAAAGCCTGAGCGAAGCAGCTCTGACAAGCCGGGAGACTTGAGGTATGCTTTGGTTAGTAGAGTAGCAATTTTCTTATTTCCCTTTTTTTTTTTTTTTTCCTTCTTTCTTTTTCAGAACCTGAAAAGACCGATACCAACTGCTGCAGTCAGGCTTGGTGACAAGAAGTTGCTTTTCAGAGGAAGGAGCTGTAGTGCTCCACTGGCCTGTCAGCAGATTTCTGACAACTCCAGACCCCGTTTGGCCTCGCAGCTGGGATTTTGCCGTCCCAAACCAGATATCTGCCGTTTCCCATATTGATACAAGGCGGTGTGTGAATTGCAGCTGCCAGCTACGTCGCTCAAGGGCGAGGAATCTGGTTTTTTCCCCTCCTGTATAGCTGGACATTAGAGCAAACACGCTGAGATGTCTAAAAAGCAAAATACAAAAGGTAAGATGCATGTGAACGTGATATAATCAAATGCCAATAAACAGCGCTATTGATTCCAAAGTTATCAATTAGGAAAGGGGTTAATTGCTTTTGCTATACTCCGTTCAAGGCTGCTGGTGTCACTTGACAGCTTATTGTCACTATCTTAGTGACACCATATAACCTGTTGGGTTTCGTGACATTTTTAGTAGCATTTCAGTTGTCGGGCTGGACAGTTCTGATTTCACGAGTTCCTGTATAATGTTCATACTGCCTCACTTTCACAGTCAGACAACAGGAGAAAAAAAATACTGTTTAGTAGTTGAAGAGTTTCGGAGCCAAACTCTTTTATTTTACTGGGGTCCCCAGTTGGTGCACGACTTCCCCTCACTGGGCATGGCCAGGATGAATGTGAGCGGTCTCTGATGGAATTACCTCGACCAAAACTTAGTCTTGTTCCCGAGGCGGCCCTTGTCCACCCTCTCGGAGTGCCCCGTGGACGCCGGGGTTTCGGGGCGGGCTTCTGTCTTGGACTTGCTTGTGCTGCCTGTGGCAACTGCTTGCCAGGAATGCCAAGAAACGAGCCATCGAGTCGAGGTGGGATGGCTCAGCTCAGGTCCTTGCCTCTTGGGATTGCGATTCACACGAGACCTATTTAAATCTTTTTCCTTTGAGATAGGTACAGAAGGGCAACGAGCAAGTTTGTGAGTGGCTTTTTCCCTTGCTTTGTCTTCAAATGCGCAGGCTGGTTTTCCTTTTTCTGCCATCGCATGTTAAGTGGCAAAGCTGTTCTGGCGTCAAGCAGCTTATTTCAGTGAGGGATCTTATTTGTCGCGTGTGAAACATTAATTCCAAAGTGTGTGTGTGGTGGGGGGAGAAGGGGGGTTGAGGGTTACGGTTCTCTTTTTATTTGAACTGACTACTAATTAATAATTTAAGGCGAATGGGTTTGACAATTCATGTCCTCTACCTCAAGAGAAGAGCTTTTGTTCTCTGTAGATTTTTTTTTTTTTTTTTCCCTAGCAGCTTTGGCATAGAAACCGTCTCTACCTGAGGAACCCAGCCGTCCTTGGACAGCTAGATCCATACATGATTCAAAGCAATTAGTAACAGTTATGGAAATTATTGTATAGGATAATTTTTGAGTGATTTTTAAAACACTGTATTTGTATCTGTGCTCTTGGAAGCCTCAGTACAAGTCATTAAGAAATTGACTTCTCTCGGATGCTGGAAACGGAGCCCAGCAATCGTTGTGCTGAGTACATGTGGAGAGAAAAACACTCCTTGAAACAGCAGAAGAGAATTGACGGGTCTAGGTAGGGGAACGGCAAGAGAAATCTGTAGGAGACAACTGGGGGAAAACACGGGGAGCTGTTACTCTGAGGGAATTCAGGGGTTTGGCAAATCCCCAGCCGAAGGAGAGCGCCGGCACAATTGCTGCTCTCGGTGTTGTTCGGCAGAGTGTGTCAGAGAGAGAACCCGCTGGGAAGTGCTGGCATGTATTGGGTTCCTAAAGAAGAGTAAAGGGATCTCGGACATAAATATTTGACGCCGAGCAGGAATGCAGAGTAGGCTTTAATTCGCTCCGCCACCGGGGATATAAAATACGCCCTGCTTTGTTAAGCAGGCTCATCTCCAGTCCGCCTTGCAGCGGCAATGTGGACATAAGGGAAGGTGAGAGTTAAAGCTGCAGACTCTTCTGGCTGTGCCCTGTCCTGTTTGGGCTGTGATTGAATTTTCAATTACCACTTTTCTGCTGCTCTAGAATGTTAATGTAGTCAACAAATATTTTCCAGTCCTCTGTAAAGGAGTGTACCTTGGCCAGGTAAGGAATGCCTTTTCAGTTTCTCTTCCTTTCTGAAAGCAAAACGAAACCCCTTTGCAGTGTAACAAAGGGCTGGTGAGAAGTGTCAAGAGGTAGGGAACGAGACAGACCTATTTTTAATAATGCAGCAGTCTTGAAACCGAATCAGAAGCCCACCTGTTTCTTCTTCTTAGAAGTGCCACAGAACAGAGTGAACATCTGAGCTATTCAGAAGGGTATTTTTAAGTCTTGTGAAAATGTATATGCAAAGTTTGGGCACAGAATCATGTTCTACTCCAGAATATTACTGGCTGTAAATAACTCTTTACTCAAAAGATCTATGCTGAGGAGAAAACCGCTCAATCTCTAAACCAGTCATGTAATTATCCCCATTCAAAATCCGAATGCGTGCATCCACATGCAGGTCCGTGTCTGGGTTATACCGGATGGCTCATTTCAGCTGTAGTATATTCCGTAAGGATAGTTCGGAAATTTGAAGGAAAGGTAGTCTCAGTGATGCCAGATCTCTAAATAAATACTTCCCCGGAGTCTAGTAGGTTTGTTAGTTTGCTGCTGTCTGAAGTGATCTTGGATTCTTAGTGCTTCTGTTTTTCCCCCAACACGAAGCATGTGCACTCCCTCTCATCCCCCCCCTTCCAACTCGATTAATTGATTTGAGTGAAAGCAGCCACCAGGCTCAGGAATGACTGGTGACCCCAGGATACAAAGCAATCACATAAATCTTGTTTCCATCGGACATCAGCCACGGTTTTAGGCATGCCAGGTTCCTGAATAAAACAGCACTTGGGTTCCTACTCGTCTGGATACATCAAGGAGCCATTTCAACTGATGGAAAACTGTCCTACGTGAATTTGGTAAAGGCGAAAGGTCTTTGGTATCAGTCACTGGGAAGGGAGCGTTTCAGCTGGAGTGGTGTTAAGCAGCAGGGAGCCTGCGCACCAGAGCCTTTACAAAAACCCCAAATGTGGGAGAAATTTCATTTTAAGCTCGTACTTTGTTTAACAACACATCAGTCGAGCAGAAGACAGGGCTCTGCAGAAACCAGGCTTTGCTGTGCGGGGTGGTTGCAAGCTATTTGCTCAGTCTGTGTCCGGATAACTTCTGGTAGAATCGGCAAACCGGGAGGTTGCGGAGTTACTCTGCAAGGCAGCGCTTGCTGTGAGTTATGTTGAAAATGCACAAAGGCAAATATTGAGCCTGTGTTCTGTAAGCTGATAAATGGGATCCTGGCTTGCGAGTGAGCGCGGGTGCGGTACGAGGATGCAGGTGATGTGAGGAATTCACGGGAACTCCAGCTGCATCACTCTGCTTGAGTGTGATGCTCTGGAAATGCGCAGGTTTAATTTAATTTCTCATTTTTTATGTGTAGATGGAAATTAGATGGGAGGGAGAAGACACTGTCCTGCAGTCTGAATTACCTTAATGGCTCTCCGTTTGGCTTCGCTGCCTTAGCTCCCCTGAAAGCCGACTGCCTTGCTCCGCTGCTTGTGTGTCCAAAGCAGAAGGCGGAGCGCGGGGCAAAACTGCAGCTGTGGCAGTGGCCGGGAAATGGCAGCGTGCCTGCCTCGGCTAGGCCAGCTCGGTGACGCCGCGGGGGCAGTTGGACCTGCGCTCCAAGTGCTTCCCCGGCCCTGGGAAGCAGGACGGGTGCTTAGGAGAGCTGTGTCCGTACGAGTCCCTGCCTTTGTGGCAAAAAGACCCGCTTTTTGTGCCGGGCAGAAATACCCAGTTTTAGCAGCACAACTTTGGGCATATTTTAGTTGATTTGCAAGAAGTTAATTTTTATTCCATATTTAATTTCTTTTTTTTCCCCCTCTTCCAAGCCCTTAAATGAATATGGCCTTACATTGGGAAGGTATCCTGCGTTGATACGAGGGCTAACTCTTCTGCTGCCATCCAGCAGCCATCCAGCTGATCAGATGCTTCTGAGATCGGATGTCTGGAAGGTTTAATTTGCTCACCTCAGAATGAATTCTTCGAATCGCAAGTCCATCTCTTGCCTGCGTAGCCATATTCTATCTGAAGCACAGCAAGTTTTTTTTTGTAATTACGCCCCGGTGAACCGATCACTTTCCTGTATCAGGTTTGGACCAAGAAGACGGTGTTGCGTGCTTGGCCCCTTGAAATCTGTTTGAGAAAATAAGCAAGAAAGTGGGATTTCTTGTTGAGACAAGACTCTGAAGTGCAGCTGCCACCTCCACGGGCTGGCTGTGCGCTGCAGGAATATCACAGGGCTGTCCTTGGGGCATTAAAATAGTTTCCACAACAGCTGATTGAGGTACCAAGCCCCAAATTTGAACGCGCAAGCAGGGACAGAAATTGAGCGAGCACGGCTTAGTAACCCAACAGACCCGCTCAAATATCTTCACGTATTTCAGGGAAGGGAGGGCTTAGGGTGGTGTGTGGTGGTGATGTTCTTCCCCTTGGATCGTGGAGAAAGTTAGTGTTTCTAGCTGTTTTTTTCTAATGTCAGTGAAATGTTGTCTCGACAGCAGCAAACCCAGGAATATTGATTCTAACCCCAGTTTAGTCCTTACTCCTCTCTAATTCGTGAGGAGAGAGCTTAGCATTGGTACCTCTGTTGCCTGTTAGCAAGAACTGTTCTTACAAGGGAAAAATAGCAGTATGTGTTGATGTAATTTGTAAGGAAGAGCACGACACGTGAGAGATGTGAAATGCAGCCTGTGGTGGTCTGTTTGCTCCAAGTGCAACGCCTGAGGCCCTGGGAGCCCTGAAACCACAGAAAGCTCCCACGGATGTAATCTCTTATGTAGCGCTTTTTCGGAAATCCTGATTTTTTTTTTTGTTTGTTTTTTTTTTTTTTTTTGTTCCCCTCTGTATTTGTGGGTACTTTGGTATGACTGCAAGCACAGCCTGATAGAATAATGGTATTCTGGCTTCTTTACTCTGTCCTGGGAAGATGCATTAATTCCTGTCCAGTCACCTCTGCGGCCCTGGGCACAGACATCTCCCGATTCTCACAACGCAGGGGTTGCCGAAGATGCTTGTAATTAGAGCAAATTGGAGATGCTCTGAGCGAGCAGCGAGGTGGCATTTCTTCCAGAGCTTTTTATTTCACATTAGCTGAGGTCTCCCGCGCTATCCCTGGGAGAGCTGGTGCGGTTACCGTTGACCTGAAAAGCCCCAGAGTCTATAAATGTTTCACGGTTTAACTGAATCTTGATTGCATAGCACTTCAAGTGTATATGCTGCCCGGTTCCCCAAAGCCATCCGCCTGCGAGTGTCCTGGCTGGGGCAGGAGGGTGAAGCCGGCCTTTGGAGCAGGATTTTTTTTTTTTTTTTTTAGTTTCATACACTATTTTACTGTGCAAACTTTCCGTGAGCTGGCACGGGGGTGTGGCGGGGATGAAGCGCCAGATGGGTCCGGAGGAGCTAAATGCATAAACGTAATCTTGCTGTATGCTTTCGTAAAGTGTGCTCTGTGACGCTGGTTGGGACAAAGTCTGTGTAGCTGTCAGGCTGGTGGTTTTATTTCTTTTCCGTGCCTCCTTGTGAAATGACTGCCTGCCGTGGCTCCAAAGGGAGCCAGGACTCGGCTCGGCTTGACTTGGGGCTTGAGGGGGAAATCTTGGCCCTGTTTTGACTTCCTCGAGGTGTTGGGCGTGAAGCTGTTTTATTTTGTGTATCCCAGGAAGCAGAGCAGAGTTTGTAGGTCTGTAGTTTTAATTCTTGCACGTGTTTCCTACAGAAAGGACTGATTAGCAGAGTTACGGGAGGAGCAGATTGATATTTGGTAGGGTGGATTCTTCCTGGCATCATTAGTGTTGCTATTTAAGAGATCCCGTGTTATCAGTCCAATAAATAGCACTGAAACACCAAAGTAAATGATTGGGGATGAATGATTTCTTACCACCTCATTTTTCTGGAGGATGCAGTTATGAACAGAGAAGCAATTAAGGCCGCTGGCATCGTCTCTGGGGTTTATCACATCAAATCAACAGGGTAGCACTGCATGGTGTATATTTTAATGCAACAGAGATCAGTCTGCGTGTCTGACTGACTCGTCATGTCAGACATGACATGCATAGTCGGAGCCCTGGCTTTGGGAAGGAGCTTTCCTTTCCCACAAGGATGTTAATTCCAAACTCCTGAAGTCACTGGCGGCTGTCGGACTTCTGTCCACGCTGGCGTGAGCATTTTAAATTCTGTCCCTTCTTGCAAATACCCGCTGTCACAAGAGACCTGAGTGCCAGCAGCCCTTTTAATGATGCTTGGGAGTGCTCAAGGGCAATATCAAATGTATACGGCGTGGTCTCTGTTGTATAATTTTTGCATGATAAACGTTTTAACCCCAGGAGGACTTGGGCCGTAGCGAAGCGACTGGAAGCTGGAGAAGCGGCTCGGAGCGAGGTGCCGACAAGCTCAGTCCCTTGTAAGACCAAGCGCAAATGGAGATGTGGGAAAGGGATGGGATTGAGTAGCTGAAAATGTGCTGCATGGGGGAGCTGAACTTCATCTTTCCTGGCACCTGGGTCCTTGGTGGCTGTTCTGCAATGAAGATTTTGAAAAAAGATTGCTAATTCTCACTCGGTGATGGGAGTCTGAAAGCCATTTACAAGATTAAGGACTAGCAAGTTGGTAACTTGAACTTCTGTGAGCTTGGGAAACTTGAGAAAATCTTGCTCATGGGGCTGAAACGGGTAAGGACGGTGCGAGGAAGAATTTAACCGTTCATCTGTAGCCTTAATAAGAGGCTGACCTTTCCATCATGTTCACAATTCTGTCACTGTATTTGGAGGCATCTCAGTTTAAATGCTACATCAATGTCTGGGAACCGCGGAAGTCAATGGTGTGTCTCAAAATCGTGTACGAGTTATTTAGAGGAGGTGAGGGAAAGAACGTGAATCAGCAGCATGGAGTATCAGCTGAGCTCAAGCAGAAAGGGCAGTGACCGAGCGAGCGTCCCTGCAGATCACCCTGGCCTGCTGAAAGTGTCCCTTCCCCCAGGCGGTCCCCAAAGCCACCGGGCAGCGGCAGCTGAGAAGCTTTGCAGAAGAACCGGTGGTCTGGTACTTCCCTGACTGCGTGCAGGGCTCGAGGCGTCAAAGCACACGCAAGCAAATGCCCTCCTAGGAAATCTGCCTGTGGCTTTGCACGTGCGTGTGAACTCCCCGGGAAGGGGGGGGTGATGCAGAGTAGAAGTGCTGAAAACCTCTGGGGTCCTGCCGTGGGCCCCTGCCCAGCGACACGTGTTCTTCCTGAGACCAAACGTGGCTGAAATACCGGTTTGAAGTATGTTCTGTCATGGTAAAATGCATATGTGGACAGCTATATCCCTTTTCTTTAGCAAACCTGAAAATTTAGCCTGCTCAGACCTTTGGCAGGAAAATCGAGCCTGAATTTGTGATACCAGGCGCTCATAAGATCTCTTGGTGAAATGGTAGGGCCTGCAGATTTATGTGACCTTTGCTCGCTGGCAGGGAGCAAACCTGTTGGTGATGGCTGTCTCGATTATGGGTCTCTTTTGGAACGTATAAGCATTACCTTAGAGATTATAGCTGGCAGGGAACACAAGCTGCTGGATCGTCAAACCCATTTATCAGTCTGCTTGCCATTTGTATCTCCAGGTGGAGGAAATTGTTAACCACACTGCTGGAAGGCTCTAGCGCTTTTGTTAACTCTTTATTGCTGGGCTCGGTAAAAGATTAATATGGAAATGGGGGAGCGGTACTGGTCTGGTCTGCTTCAGCAATCTTCTGTTTCGCACCAGCCCTGTTGGGGCTTGTGTTTTTTGGCCTGCGGTTTTGATCCACGGGTGGTTGGTTTAAACTGACCCAGAGCTGAGGTGTGAATCGGCTTCTTGAGCTCAGTGGGGGGCACTGGCAAACCAGATTCAACTGGGGTTACCTGGCTAAACAGAATCTGGTCCTTAAACGAGGCTGGGATATCATCCCTTTTACTCTCAGCAGCTGATAACCCTCTGCTAAGCGTATGACAGAATTCGCCAGCGAACACCGTACATTTGTAGGATTTCAATTTTCTCCTTGGCAAAGTAACAACTTGGAGCTGACCTCTTGCTTCGTCTCTTTCTAAATGTCTCTGGGTGCCTGTTGTTCAGAAGAGAGCTTCCCTCTCCTTTGTCTTCGCAGATCCATCTGGGTTTATTTTTGATGTGCAGTCCAATACTGTGATGGCCCAAGGAGGAACCTTTGAAAACATGAAGGAGAAGGTAAATGTGTCTTCTGAGACTTTAACTCACCACGTGCCGTGGAAGAGCTCCTGAACGCTGTATCTTCATCTCCTCTCTGAGATGAAATATGTTTCTGTCTGGGAGCTGACTGCAGCTCTGTCAAAAGCAAAATTTTATTCAGGCTAAATTGTCCTGGCACATTAAAGTTTTATAAGGAAGTCATCGTTGACGGTTTTTAGACTGCTCGCAGGAGGGTTGCTGTAGGCTCCGTGCGGGTTAAAGCAAATGGTTTACGTGTTACCCTGTTTTCTTCTCTCTAGATCAGCGCGGTGCGTGCAATAGTCCCCAACAGGAGCAACAATGAGATTGTCCTTGTGCTGCAGCATTTTGACAACTGCGTGGACAAAACAGTGCAAGCATTTATGGAAGGTAACTGCGGCTGGTTTCTTGGCGGGGTTTGTGGCTTCGTAACTCGTACGTGCCAGGTTTACGGACCTACTTCTGAAGCAGCAATAGTCTTTGTGCAGAAGGGGCTGTGTGCAGTAAGTACACCAGGTGCCAGAAGCTCACGTAGCTTCTCAGCACATCCAAGTACAGGCTCTATCCACAACGATAACTAACGGATGATTCTCTTCCCAAATTTTAGTTGGTGTTTGTTCAACTAGGGGTCAAGGCAGGGATAAGCATTCGATAAAGGAGGTTTGATACTCAATTACAGAAACTCTTGTTCATGTGTACAAAATGGGAATGTCTTCAGCTTCGATAGTTGCTGTTTGTACTTCGAAACCTGGCTCACAAATCTTCTCTTGGGTCTGGCTGGCATGCTGCATTAGATGGGTTTTCTGACCTTGGAAAAACAGGCTGTTGCTGGTGACAGTGCCTGTCACTTTGCAGCTTTTATTTCCGTGCTGGCCATCGCTGACAACTGCGCTTTGCCTCTGGCCTACAGAAGGTATGACAGCTATTCCTCAGACTGAGGGCATCCTGACACAGTCAGTGTCTCTGGGGAGAGAAGGCCAGCAGATATCTGACCTGAACGCAACCTTTGAGTTCAGAACATGCTCCAGCAGGGTTCCAAGGACCTAAACCTTTAGTATGACAGAGCCAAAGAGAAGATTTTTTTTTATTTTTTTTTTTTTTTCTTTTTCCTGGAAAGAGCTGGCACTGTGGCGTAAGGGAGTAGTCCCGTTCACCAGTGTGTTCCCAAAGCAAAAATGAAACCGATCCTTTTATTACACCAACTAAGAGAATTGAAACCTAGCTGCAGGAAGTGTCACAGCTGGCTCCAGGTATGGAGGCACTTCCTCATGACCGGCAAAGAATTGGAGTGGATGCCTCCTCCATTGCTCATCGCTGCATTTTTTTTTTTCAGGCAATGCCAGTGAAGTACTGAAAGAATGGACTGTAACAGGCAAAAAAAAGGTAACGCTTTTGAAATATACTTTGCTAAGGCATTTATCTTTTTATTTTGAGGATTTAGACTACAGAGAACAAGTAGGCATTCCTCATGATTTAGATGGGAAGAGAAACCAAAGAGCAAACGTGCATATTGATGTTAGCAGACCTGATGCACAGAGGTAATCTCTAGGTTATCAGGTGCCTCGCTGTTCAGGGCAATGGTTTACACGATAACTTCAGTGCAAGTTGTAAACGTCATCTTCTCGCCACATTTGCATTTAATTTACTTGTCAGACACATTGTGTCCGAGATGGCTTCTGAAAAAGGGTTCTAGACTTTCTGTCCTTGCAATCGCTTTTTTATTCTGCTGAGCCTCTACAGGACCCCTGATCCGCACACACAGCCCCACACTGAAGTAAATCTTTTATCAGGTCCATTTATTTCAACAGAGCTCTGTAATTCACTGTTCAGATAGTCATGCTGTTCCATTTTTCATCGGTAACCTTTGGAGCTGAACAGTTGCGTTTAATGCTGAGCTCTGTGGAAATATATTTCTCTGTCACGTAAGCTTTCTCAAGTGTTTTGCCTAGTTTGCTCAGATCTCTGTGAAAGGGTTAAATAAAGATTTGCAAAGTTTCAGTGCTTGATATTATAATATCTAAATCCACCAGGACAAGAATAAAATCATAATTATTCAAAAGGACTCCTATGAATACATGAAAAGCACCAGAACGAAACGGAGAGGGGGGGAAAAATGTGACTGAATAGCCCTGTGTTGGGAAGTGAGGGAAGTTTTATCGGAGTGAGGTCTTGCAGAGCAGCGAGCACCCCCAGAAGCGAGCCGGCCGGTGCTGTGGGGTACAGTCACAAACCTCTCTGGTGCTTCCCATCAGTTATGCAGCCTTCATCTGATAATCGGTGCATCGCTCTTGTTGGCACACCATCGGAGAGGATAATGTATTCGCGCCTCATTAATGCCACTATATCTGTCCTCATTGTTGAATAAATCCCTCCTACTGTTAATAGGATCAACAGTCAGGCTGGCTGAAAAAGCATTTAATTCGGCTACTTTCAGCCAGTAAGCATAAGCTTAATTTTCCCTTCAGGAATTAAGCTTAACATTTTTTTTTTTCCCCCTCTTTGTGGTGTGGATACCTAATCCTTAGAACAAGAAGAAGAAAACCAAACCGAAACCGCAAGCTGAATCGAGCCCTGGCCTCCCAGACCCCGGTAAATTGGTGTCCACTGAAGAGGAGCAGTCGGCAAACTTGGAGAAGGGTGGAATTAACGGTTTCCATGTCAACGGTTGTGCCCACGACACGGAGTCTGTGGACTCGCTCAGCGAAGGTTTGGATGCACTTTCAATTGATGCCAGAGAGCTGGAGGATTGCGAGTCTGCTGCACCAGACATGCCTGATAGAACAGGTTAGTCTCTATAAAGTAGCGCAGGAGATGGGCACCGAGTGTTTAAAAAGCAGAAGAGCTGCCTCCTGCTGTTTGGTGTTCCTTCTTCGTTTTGGGTCGGCTTTGAATACTGATTGGTTTGGATGGCTCTTCAGGAAAGAGCGGCTCACCTTGATTTCTGATTTTTTTGCTTGTTATGGTAAAGAGGCGGTCAGTGTTCTGCTGTCCTCTTCGCGTTCCCCTTTAAACGAGTGTGCTTTTCTACAGCAGTGCCTGAACTAGAGAATGGAATAGCAGACTTTGACACAAAATCGCTCATCATGCATCCTTCCCAGAGCCCTTCGTCTCTTAGACAGCGGCCTGAGCAGAGGAGCGCTAGCAGGTCTCTGTCCAGATCAACAGCGAGCAATTCAACTCCTGCGTCCCTGTCTGTAACGCGGCTGGAAGATGTTTCAGTTTCACCTGCAAACAAGAAGCTAGGTAAGGCCCTGAGGGTCTGCGCGCTCTCCGATGTCGGAGCTGCTGGCCAAATTCTCACCACCTCTTCTGCGGTGTCCCTGACAGACACAGTGGTGAGGCATACTGGACTTTGATTTTAATGCGAGCTAACACGCTGCTTATTATCTGGCCAGTAACTTGCACTCTACTCCTCCTCTCCCCTATGCACAGCAGGAATCTTGACAGCAGTTTAGATGTAGTGCCTGGAGCGGCAAACCCGTATGTGTGAGAGAAGCAGGGGAGGAAGCAGCCGGTCTCGCTGCATACGTTTAGCCCATTCTTCTGTGTGCTCCACCACAGAGCCTTTAGGTTGTTTCTCATCTTTTGTGAGAATTTGTTGAAAGGCCAGAAGTTCGGACCAGCCCTGTTACAAGAAGTGACAGCCTCCTTCTACGGGATTTTTTTTTTTCCTCTTTCATGTGCTTTCTCCGCAGCTGAGCTCTTAGGATAACAAGTGTGGACAGGAGGGACCTCGGAGACCCCGATTGTGATGGCGGTTATTGTACTTAGCTTAGGGAGGTGAGGTGGTGGTAGTTCACCTCCGTGCACGGGAAAGCTGTAAGGAGCCGTTGTTAATGTCGCTTGGCAGGGGGGCAACTGCACCCAGCGAGCTCCAGAGGGTGTGGGCAAGGCGATGCACCCTGCCGGCGAGCAGGGACTAACCTTGGCAGCGATAACCAATCCTTTTGGCTCCTGATTTGAGGAAATAGCCTTAATTTTAGTTTCCGAGATAATTCCCTTCCCCAGGCAAACAGTCATTTCGTATCATTTAGTGATATGGCGTGTTGGTCTTTGGAGTAGACCGCATTTCACTTGTCTCTAGTCCCTAGCACAAAAGCAACTCAGAGATGCATTTGATTTCTCTCATGTATTTGAAAATGTGCAGGGACATCCCTGCCCATAGAAGGGAATTCTACAAGCCTTGGGAACACTTTCCCCAATAAGAAAATCTCTCAAACTGTCCCTGCTGAACCTAGTGCCTTTGTAATGGGGAAGAAAAATTTAAAACCAAGCAGTGTGTAGTTTTAAAATAAGAGGGAAAGCCATCTTTAGATTTATCCCTGCTGGGAGGATTTAGCAGTGTGATTGACATGGCTGTTTGAGTTCACTCTGTCTCTTGGTAGGTTCTAATATTGAAAAATCAGTGAAGGATCTCCAGCGCTGCACCGTTTCACTGGCTCGGTACCGGGTTGTGGTGAAGGAGGAAATGGATGCTTCCATTAAGAAGATGAAGCAGGTCTTTGCTGAACTGCAGAGTAGGTAAGTTAAATGTAGGGACAGATCCAGGTGTTAAGGCTTAAGACCAATACATTTGGAATAAGACTTCAGCCTTCCAGTCAGGTTAATGACTCGCTTGTGTTTGCCCTGCTGCCCAAGCACTGTTCTTCAGCGTCTGGGAGGTCAGCATGTCGTAAAGAATAAACTGGAGTCTAAAGTCCCGTACTCTGCCGTTTTTAGAAGCCGCCTCTGTGGGCAGCTTTGCAAGGCCTGCGTTCGCCTGTCGTCCCACACGTGCGGTGGGATGTCAATAGGCCGCTCAAGGCTTTGGTGTGTCCATCAGGGGCTTTGATGTACAGACATGGAGCCGCAGTTCAGGACAGTTGTCCTGACCGTCATAAAGTCATTTTAGACGCAGGTGATATGAGGAGCTCCCCAGATAACGTCCTGTTGGTTAGGTACTAACATCAGCTGTGCTGGCAGGAGAACTGCTGGGGCTCAGGGGGCAGCAGGAGGTGTCTTTTAGAAACAAACATTCATATTTGAAATCTTCCAGTTATGGTTGAATATAACGTGGAAGAGAGGGATCCTTTTGAAGGTATAAGTACACATCAAAGATCATCCTGTGCAGTATTGCTTCCCCCGTTTTAAGCCAAGCTTTTAATACTGTGCATGATGTTCCCTACGAGTGTAATTGGGTCTTTTTTTTTAATGAACACCTTTATTGGTTTGGATAAGTGCTTTAAGATGATATTCCGAAAGGCCTCACATCAGATACACTCGCTGTCTTGGCTGATTGAATCTATTACTGAGAAATTGTTCTTCTTGGTTATACAAATATGATTGCTTTTGGTAAAGAAATATTCCTAAGAAACTGCACAGAGAGTTCTCCTCGCCTGAAGTGAGTAACATTTGACAAGTAACTAAAATGCTGCTATCGCATTGAAGGATTAAAGTAGATATGTGGCAGACTTGCAAATCGGTGTCAAAAGCTGTCTGTGTCTGAAAACTGCATGTGGCCTCAAAGGCAAGAGTATTTAGCGGTAGTGATGTAGAGAGCTGTATTCTGAAGCCTTTCAGCAAATTTCATTGTTCAGCGTGGACTTTTTCTTGTGCTCGTACTTGTGTTGAACCAGGAAGTGCTCTCCTCAAGTAAGTGGAATGCTGTCCTGTATTTAAATTCAGCGTGTGCTAAAAATACTGACAAAAATGTTTATAGATGACTTTTAAACTTACCTGGGGAGACTAGACCAAACCGGAGGGGTAGGGTTAAAGGTGTCCGTGTGCCCTGACCTGCGTTTTCCTCCTAAGGGTTGTGGTCTCCAAGCCGAAGCCGGACGTGGAGCTCCCAGCACCTCCCGTCTTTTGGAAAAGCTGCGATGTAAGGGGATTCACCTTGTCAATAGCGGAGGGATTTGTAGCCCTAACTCACGTTTGGTTTTAGGAATATTATTTCTTACTTTGTTAGTGGCTTTGTCTACTGATTCAGTATTATCACTGCATACGGTGGGTTTTTGTTGTTCAGTTTTTTGTCTGCCTCTCTATACGCTTACAACATCTGTAAAAGCCTCTCCCTGGTATGGAAAATGTCATTCTTTTGGCTAACGCGTCTGGTTCTGTATAAGTAATTCCTCGCCCTTTGATTTACGTTACCATCTATAAAACACTTGCGTCACGTTCGGAAAGGTTAAAGACTCAAGTCCAGTCCCGCAGCATTGCTCCGATAAGCTGAGCCGGCAGCGGGTGAAGCAGGACGTGCGGTTCCGTGAGCGGGGAGGCGAGTGCCTGCCTGGAACGGGGCCATCGGGAACCTCCTTCGACAAATGCCAAGCGAAAGAGCTGCCCAGCAGGATGCCAGGTCTGTGCAGTCGATAAGCGGTGACTCTGCAGCCGGGGCCGTTTGGCTCTGCAGAAAAAGATTCACTTTCCTTTTCCCGAAAGTGATGCAGTTGCCGGTGAGCTTGAGGTGTAAATTGTACCTTCACGGTTTTTTCCTGCTTGTTTTTGTTTTTCCAACTCCCTCCATGACCCAGAGAATAACGAGTGTGTTTTTAAATCCTGTGGCACAAGGCAGGATCCGATAGTTAAATCCTCTTGCCGAACTGCCTCTCCAGTTGGCTTTCTACCAAAGGAAAACCTGGTTTAAAAGCAGGTTTGTTCAACTGAAATAGGATATTGAAGTAGCACAGCTTGGACTGGTTTAACTTCTGCCTGTCAGGGCTGCCCTTTGGATGTGCTTTTAACCAGTGAGGCTTCCTAGAATTCTTCAGCTTCATCTTAACCATCGTATAAGCTAGACAACATGCTTATGTTAGATCTGTGGTCTGTAGGTAGGTGAGGGTGAAGAAGGAGACTCTAATGCTGGGGTCATGCCTATCTCAGTCTCTGAAATCCATCCTGTTTGAGTAGCAGATGTAGCAGTAGCTGCTTTGGCTTCCTATTTGGAGAGGATTTGCTTCTCTGGGCTGGAGATGATCGGGTAAGCTGAGCTAGGGAATCCTCATAGTCCTTAATTTCCTGAATATTTTTCTATCTGCTGACAGGGAAAGTAGCACATCAGGGGGGAAAAAAAAAAACCCTGAGCCTTTGTGAGTGGTGCGGGGAAGTTCAGCTTCAGCGCCGTGAGCTGAGGTGGGTGTGGGGCAGGGTCTGAGGTTTCTCACTGCTGAGGTCCCTGCCGCGTGCCTTGCGCTGCAGATCGCCCTTGCTTCCTCCTGCCAGGCATGCTTCCAGCCGCCTTCGATTGCAGTCAGTCTTTGAGATCGTTGTGTTTCAGCCCCAAGGAAGACTGACCCCAAAACCCGTAGTGTGCTTGTGCAAACAGCTCTTGTCTTTCACGGACAGACAATGTCCTGCAGGCACTGCTGGACCGAGCTGGCTTGCAGCTGAGGAGGGCATCTTCTCTAATGGCTGGGTCACAACCGTGTGTTCAGCATTATTTCATCTTCAGCATTATTTCATCTGCTTCCCCTTTTTGTTCCTTGCGTACTTCTTTAATGTCCTTTCTTAAAGCCCAGTCTTCTGGCAGGGGCAGATGCGCTCTCTGTCCTGCATGGGATCTTGTCCCAGGACAGAGCGGTCGAGGAAGGCAGGTGTGTTTCTGAACGGATCCGGAGGAAGGGAGGCGAGTTTGTTTGCCGAGAAGCCGTGCAGGATGGAGGAGCAGTGGGGTCTGATCAGAGTCACTCATCACGCAAACCTCGGGCAAAGCCACTTGACCTCTGTTCCTCAGCCAGCCCAACTGTAAAATTGGGTAAAGGACTCCAGCTGAGCTCTGCTGAGTAAATTAAATTACAAAGAGACGCAAGCTGTGATCTGTGCCAAGGTGCGTGCCTGTGTGCCTGCAGCCTGGTGGAGAAAGCCCAAAATGGCCCATATAAAGCGGGTGTTGGCTCTGCAGGAGCTGGGTGTGTGCCTGTGTGTTCAGGGAGGAGGCGTCGGGGTAAGGCGTAGCACGACCGAGTTCTGCAGCACGAGAGCCACGAGGCCGTTCCTGCGCTCGAATTAATCATTAAGGCCGCGTTCACACCCGTATCTCTCCGAGCTCTGGGGGATTCCTGCCGCTGACGTGGCTCTGGGCAGAAGGCAGCTGGGGTATCTCCCTTTACCCTGCCCATCGGCGTTGGCAGAGCCAGGTTGAACCGCTCTGGGGATGGCTGGAAAGAAGGTGAAGTCTTATTAGCGTAGCTTCTGACACGCGTCGTTGTATTTGCGCGGTTGGGCTGAGAGTGCCTGACCTGGATCAGGCCCCTGCTGTGCTACGAGCAGAAACAATTCCTGCTCTGAAAAGGCAGATGGACAGAGCGATAAATCAACAGAAGAAGCCAAATGTCAAAGCTGCTGTTCAGAGGGAATTGTTTAAATTGATCTTGCCTCAGCCCTCTCTGACATGCAGAGGAGCAGGAGCGATGGTTTGAGTTTGCATTTCAGATGCTCTGTGGTTTCCCTTTCAGATGGTCGCTAAAATAAATATTCTTCCTATTTTCGAGCAAACCTTTCTCACTAAAAAAGCGTGTGGTCAGTGTTGAAGGGCTGACCCTGCGCACCGCTGATATCTCTCTCAGTACCGTTTAGCGTCTGTGCTGCCAGTGTCATACAGCTAACACGTGAGAGGAAGACTCTGCTTTTATATTTAGAAAGCAGAAGCTGAAATGAACCCTATTAATAGGCTGGATGTCGAATGCGTTCAAGCCGCTGGCAGCAGCTGAGCGAAGGTGAGCTGCAGCCGTGCAGGCTGAGGGCGGTGGAGGCGTAGCTTAGAGCCAAGCACAAAAGAAGCATTTGCAAGGGAGAGTGTCTGCAAGGGTCTGGATTCCTTACAGCCAAGAACAGAGCTGTGACCAGTACCTGCCCCTGTCCAGAATGGGAGGACTGGGATTTCCTCTCCGGCTTCCATTGTAACCCGAGTTACTCGGTGTGCACGTCTCCGGGGGTCAGAGCCCTCTGTGCGCAGCCTGTGAGCAGCGGTTATGGGGAGCTCCCTGGGTGCTCTGCCTTACCGGAGGGTGCTCCATAGCCTGAATTTGCTAAATTTGGCCAGGCGGTAGCCGCGCGGTTCTGCTTGCGTAAAGGCTGCCGCCGCGATGCCCGGGGGAATTGCAGTCTCGTGGCACAGACGCACTTGAGGCACGCCAGAGCCTCCTGGCGAGTGGAGATGCTTCGCTGTGACCCACTCAGGTGTTCCCTCCGTGACCAAAAAACCCTCAGACGGTAAGAGACTCCCGGATCGTGGACCTGTGTTGGCTCCGGCTGACCTGCCGACTGGCAGGAGGTCACGTCCTTGTCCCCGCTGCGCCCTGTGGAAGGGTGTGCATGCTCTCGCGTGGGTCCTGCAGCCCTGTGGGGATCAGCGGGGTACGTGCCTCCCGAGAAGCGGGACAGAGCACCGGAACCCAGGTTTCTGGGTTGGTGGGCCAGTTTGGTAGGCTTAAATAAGCTAAAGAGGGCATAAGGGTGAAGCATTGCTTCACAACCCGGCACCTGAGGGGCTGCCTTGGAGGGGACGGGTGCCCGAATGCCCGGCGTCCTGCTCCTGCTGTTGTGGCTCCTCGTCCTGCCCCACTGCTCGTTAGTTTTGTGTTTTGAGTGACTCTTTTAAACATCGTGCCCTAGTTTTCTATGGTGATAAAGTCCAGCGGAGTGCAGCTTCCCCTAACACCACAGCTGCCGTTCCCTCTCCCCTTGCCAAGCGGCTCCGACTTTATCGGAGTAAGGTGACCACGTACCCAGCGGGTTGTCAGGAACGCCGCGCCGTGCTCCGCGCTGACCCAAGCCTGAGCAAGTTGTAACGCCAGCGAAGCCTGCACGCAACTCTTCGGCTTCCAGAACAAAAGCCGGTTCCCGGTGCGCGGCACGGCGGCCTCCTGCCGCCATCTGTCGGTCTCTCCCCGCTGGCCGGCACGCCTGGAAACCCTCCCGCCGCTGCTCTTGCGGTAGAATTTTGTTGTCCTCTTTGTTTAATACTAAATCTCATCCCTTTTTCTGTATTTTTTTTTTTTTTTTCCCCTCCCAGCCTTATGGATCGTGAGGTGGCGTTGCTGGCTGAAATGGACAAAGTGAAAGCAGAAGCAAGTAAGGCTCGCTCTTTCTACTGAGTGCCCACCTGAAGAGCTGTGGGTGTTGCTGCACTCCAGAGAGACAGCCCCCCTAAAGCAGATTTCCGTGCCCTACCTCCTCTTCACAGTGTTCCTAAACACGTGGCTCTATACCCAAACAGAACTTGCCCTATAGCTGGAGTTAGCAGTATATATTGTGGCTAGGTTACGTTTGCCGCTGACGCGGTTGACGGCACCCGTCCTCTTCGAGGCCGTTGCTCTGTGCCCTCCTTAGAGGATGGGATGTAAACCGCGCTCCTCCACGGGAGGCCGTTCCTGAAAATCTCGGCGTTCCCGGGGAGCTGGGAAGGGCGCTCTCAGCTCAGCTGGTGCGGGTGGGAAGTGATCCACGGGGACACCCACGCCGGCAGCACCGAGCCCCGCGGTTTAGGGGTTGGCAAGGGAGCGGTTAGCCTGGGGAGAGCGGCAAAGCCGCTACCAAAGCTGCGTGTCGTGCCCCTCGTCGAGTCAGCTTACTGTCTGGAGACGTAAATGGCTGCGGGGGGAGCGGCCGGGGCTGCTGCGCAGCTGGCGCGGAGCCGTCCGGGGGGGACGCTCGGGGGAACCTGTTGCTTACCAATAAGGTGCTGTGTGCCGGGGCTGGGGTTGTTTAACTCTGGGTGGGCTGGTTCGGTCTCGGCGCTGCCTAAGCCGCGGTCTGTTTTGCAGTGGAAATTCTGGTCAGCCGCCAGAAGAAGGCAGAGGCCCTGAAGAAGATGACTGATGTGGCAGTGCGAATGTCGGAGGAGCAGCTGGTTGAGCTTAGAGCCGACATAAAGGTGAGCTTTTCCGCTTCTGTCTAATCCAGCCTAGTCCTGCTCTCACCGAAATGCGGTGTTGCAGGAATTACGCACCCGCCACCTAGCCCACGGTGGGAATTAGGCGGGTGCCAGCTCAACAGGGCCCGGCTTTAGGTTCCTGCTCGAAGAAGACGAGTTACCAATCCACTGAGTAAACGAGCAGTTTATTTATCCGACGTGCAGAGCAGCTCGAGCTGGGTGCCTCCGAGGAGGGACCCCTACCCCAGATCGCACACCCCGATTATACCCGTACCGCCCAGCACCCGATCCCCAAGTCCAATGCCTTAATTCTGGTCTCTTGACTTCTCGCTGGTTTTCTTGGTCGCTGGGCTGGCCTTCTGAAGTGACCTCATTCTCTCGGAATTGTTTCCTTTGTCCTTATCCTCTTCATTCCGCTTGTATCTGCTGGATTCAATGAGTTCTGTGTTTGCAGCGTGAGTTTTATCAGAAAGTTTACTCTCGGAAAGCTCTTGCAGCCTAAGGCTTCAACTACTTTAGCTTCTAGCGCTAAGCAAGGCTATTAATCCTAGCAGTTCTCAACGGTGGTACGCTTTTTTGTAACCTCCTGGGCTTCCGACACTTCCGAACGCAGTTTTGTGTTGTGTGCAAGGCTTTCCTTGCGTCCGTAGTTCTCGAATTCACCGCCGGTGCTCTGCACGCTGCTGTCCGCAGCCACGCCGCGGGATACGGGACACCTTAATTTAAAATATTTGGTTTGTAAAATACTGACTTCAGCCGACAAACGATCATCCAGACATTAACCCCGGTGTGCGCAGCCCAACTTTCAGCCATTGTGAACCGGCAGAGAGCAGGGAACGCGGCACGGCCGCGGCTTTGTGCTCAGAGCAGTTGTGAAAACCTCCCGCTGGCGCAGGCTGACCTCTGCCTTTCCCCCGAAATCGGGAGAGCCTGCCTGCTGCGCGTGAATGACTTTTATATTCCGTAAAACGCTTCTGCTCTCCAGCACGCCGGCTCCTGCCGCAAGAGGTCAGTGCAAAGTTGCATCAATTAAACTCCGGTTTGAAAACTAAAACTGCTCACCCCCGTAGCGGGATTAGTGCAGCTGAGAAACCGGTTGCCCCTGTGAGCGTCCGGAGACCTGGGCTGTGCTCGTTTCACAGACCGGAGACGGGCAGGCTGGAGCTGCTGTCGGATTGAGTTAACCTACGGCTTGGCTGCTGGAGCCTGGGGAAGGCTGTTTGTGCACGGGTGGAAACGGCGCTGAAAAAAAATCTGGTTTTCTATTTCCCGAAGTCGTCGTAGCCATCTGCCAAATCACCAAGATGTTTATCAAGCAGCACCCAACTCGGCTACTCCTTCCTGGGCCAAAAGGGGAGGCTTTCACCTCCATTTTCTCTTCCTGTGCCCCCTAATTCAGTGCACGGACTGAATTAACCTGCGCGTTTTGCCTTTTCGGTGAAGCACTTTGTGAGCGAACGGAAGTACGACGAGGACCTGGGCAGGGTGGCGCGGTTCACGTGCGACCTCGACGCGCTGAAGAAGAGCATCGCCTCGTTCGGGCAAGGTGAGCTGGATGGGAGTGGGGGAGGAGCCGAGGTGTCGGTCACCCCTTTGCTAGCCCCGCCATCGCCAAAACCCTTCACGTGTGCCCCAAAACTTGACGGCGGCGAGACCGGGAGAGGTCTGCTTTGGGGACGTTTGGTTTCCTCTCGGCAGTGGACGGAGGAGCCAGCCCTCCCCTTGCTGCTGCTGCGGACGCTCCTCCCTTGGCAAGAGGGGTCTGTGCCCGTTCCCTTCGCTCTCGAGCCCTGGTACCGTTCACACGACCAAAGCTTGCCAGAAAAAGCTCCGTTGTCCCTTCGAGCCTTTGGCTCCAGCCGTGAGCCGCCTCCGCCCCGGCAGCGCCGTAGCTGGCAGGGTCCAGAGGCCGGAGGGCGAACGGTCTGGGTCCCGCCCGCACGACACGGATTTTGGGGTATTTCTCTTCCAGTTTCCCATCCAAAGAACAGCTACTCCACCCGATTGCGGTGCAGCTCCGTCACAGCCGCGTCCCTGAGCGCTCCCAGCGAGACCTCTGCTCCCTCCGCCCCCGCCTGTGCCTCTGCCGCAAGCCTTACCGCCAGCAAGAAGCCCTCGTCCTCAGCGGAGGCGGCCGCGGGGAACGCCGCCGGCCGCCCTCCCCAGCCTTCGCGAGAGGTAACCGCACCCTGGCGCGGCACCGGCACGGCGCTGCGGGAAGCTTGCTCCCTGTTTGTGGCTCCTCTCCCGATTCCCGGGCCGGGTCCATCCCTGCCGGGTGCCCTTTGCCGTCAGGGCTCGCGCGGCAGAGCCCGGGGTAGCTGGAAGCCGCAGAGCGCAGCCTTGCCGTGACGGTTCCGCTCCAGAGCGGCCTGGGGGGGGGTTTTGCTTTTCCGCTTCCCTCCCCGGAACGGGAGGTGGGGGTGCGTAGGGATGCGGCAGCGGGAGGTCGCAGCCCTCCGGCCGGCGGGACTGGCTCCGCTGGCCCATGCTCACTCGCCCACCCTCTTCTGTTTCAGGCTTTCCAGGGGAACAGGAGACCGGGAGCGGGGCCCAGGTCCCAGGGCCAGCGCCACGTCAGCCCCCTCGCCCCCGGGCGCTACACCAGCGGCAACCGACACAGGAACGGGCCGGGCCAGGCCCACGGCAGGCGGCAAAGCTCGCCCCTGGCAGCCTCCGCTGGCGGCACCCGCCAGACTCAGCCCACGGGCACCAGCGGTGCCTCGGCACAGCCCGGCCGGTCCGGCACAGAGACCAAGGGGCTCCCGCAGCGTAAGCCCAGAGCCAGTCGGCAGGAGGGAGCGAGCTCCTGAGAGCCCCGGGCTCCCCCTTCCTGCCCCGGCTCCGCCGCGAGAGCAGACTGGAGGAAGCTCCTAGCTAGGATACTAACCAAGGAAAGTTTACACTTCTCACTTTTCGTGCCATTTCTTTTTTGGTTTGGTTTTTCTTTCCCCCCCCCTCTCTTCCCTTCCTTCCCCCCCCCCCCCCGCTTTGTGTTCTTCATGCCTGCACTGCACCCTCCGAGCGGGCTGGGGTCTCCCCCTGCCCCCTCTCTTGCCCTTTTCCTTTCCCCTCGTGTCTGCGAAAGCCCTGGCAGCGCTGGCCACAGCCCGGCCTCGCGCCTCTTCTCTTCCGGGCGCCAACATCTGGGCCTCGCCGCGGAGGAACGGCCCGTGACAGCCTCGTGCTGGCAGCGAGGATGAGCGCCGGGGGGGGGGCTGGGGGTGTCCCCTCCCCGGGGGACAGCCGGGAGTCGGGACCCCTCCTCTCGGGGCCGTGTCGCAGGCTGCATCCGCACCCCTCGCTGTTCTCTGGTTTTTAGGGTGGGGACCTCTTTTATTTTACTCACTTCCCCCTCTCGCCTGCCTTCCCCCCTCTCCAGCCTTTCTCCATCCCTCAATGAAGGCGATAGCAATAGCGGTGGGTGACGCCGAGCCCGGGTGACGCCGGCTGGAGGTGGCGGCAGGCGTTGGAGGTGGCGGCAGGCGTTGGTCACAGCTGTACCAATAAAGGCGATGTTGCTGGTGGCTCTCCCTCTCTGTGCCTCGCTCCACCCCGTGAGCCACGGTGAGGCGGGGGCTCCCCCCCTCTGCTGCCCCCCCAGTTCCCGTCCTGGGGGCTCCCCCCCCCCCCCCCCTTTAACCAAAGTTCTCCTGCTTTGGTTGGACAAATTAAATAAATGAAGCCCCCCCGGACGCATTCAGGTCTTTTCCGGCTGCCCCAGCGCCCCCCGCTGCTGCCCCCAGAGGAACCGGGGTCCCCGCGGGCCACCACTCCCCGCACCCCCGTGGCTTTGTTCTCCCGTGGCCGCCCACTTCGGGGTGCCCCTTCCCCCTCCCCCCCCTTCCCACGGAGGGGAGCCAGAACCGGCCCCGACGGCTCCGGCTGCGGTGGGTGCGCGGGGTCCCGGTGCCCCCCGAGCGCTGCCAGCCCCTCCCGGGGGGCGGTGCCGGTACCGGGGCGGGGGGCGGCGGCGCGGGGGAGCCGCCGCTGAGATGCCGCCGATGCGGGGCCTCCTGGCACCGCAAAACGCCTTCCTGGACACCATCGCCCGCCGCTTCGACGGGACGCGTGAGTGCCCCGGTACCGGTACCGGCACCGGCACCCGCGGCGCTGCCGCCCCTCCCGGCCCGGAACCGGCCCCGACGCGGGGGGACGGGACGGGACGGGACGGGGCGGGACGGGACGGGACGGGGCGGGAGGTGCTCGGCGCTGCGCACCCCCCCGGGGCGGAGGGACCGGGAGCGGGACCGGGCTGGGGCGGGCGGTGCTCGGCGCTGCGCAGGGGCATCCCCCGGGAGAGCGCCCGGCCGCATCGGGGGGTGCTCGGCCGGCGGGGGGGACACGCTGGGGGCCCCGGCGCCGTCCCGGCTCCCGCCGCCCCCTCTCCCCCCGCCGGGGAAGGATCCGGCCCCGCCGGCCCCTCCGGGGCTATAAATACCCGGCCCGGCCCCCTCCCCCGCCGAGCCGGTGAGTAACGGCGATGCGCTCCGCGGCACCGGGGCCGCACCGGGCCGGGACCGGCAGCCGCGGGGGGGGCTGGAGCCCCCCGGGATCGCCCCGATCCTTGGGAAAGGGCCCCCCCCCCCCCGCGCCCGGTGCTGTGGCCTCTCCCGGGGAGAGCGGGTGGGAGGCAGCCCCCCACGCTGTTCCTATGCAAATGTATGCAAATGAGGCCGAGTGGGCTCCACCGGTGCCAACGGGGCGGTTCTGCTGCGCGCGGGTAAAAATAACCCAGCGGGCTCGGCTGGGTGCGGGCACCCCCGCCCCCGGCACCCCCGGCCCCCCAGCACAGCCGGGGGAGCCCACGGGTGACCCAGGCACCCCGGCCCCTTCCCCCAGCCCCACGGGAGCCCCCAGCCCCACGGGTTCCCCCAAACCCAATGGGCTCCCCCAGCCCCTTTCCCCCAGCCCCACGGGTGCTCCCCAGCCCCTTTTCTCCAACCTCATGGGAGCCCCCAGCCCCATGGGATCCCCCAGCCCCACGGGATCCCCCAAACCCAATGGGCTCCCCCAGCCCCACGGGTGCTCCCCAGCCCCACAGGATCCCCCAGCCCCTTCTCTCCAACCTCATGGGAGCCCCCAGCCCCACGGGATCCCCCAGCCCCACGGGATCCCCCAAACCCAATGGGCTCCCCCAGCCCCACGGGTGCTCCCCAGCCCCACAGGATCCCCCAGCCCCTTCTCTCCAACCTCATGGGAGCCCCCAGCCCCATGGGATCCCCCAGCCCCACGGGATCCCCCAAACCCAATGGGCTCCCCCACTCCCTTTCCCCCAGCCCCACGGGTGCTCCCCTGCCCCATGGGCTCCCCGCGCCCCCTTTCCCCCCTCCCCGGCCCCCCGGCCCAGCCACCTCTCCCTTGCAGACAGTAACTTCGTGCTGGGCAATGCCCAGGTGCCCAGCGCCTTCCCCGTCGTCTACTGCTCCGACGGCTTCTGCGACCTGACGGGCTTCTCGCGGGCGGAGGTGATGCAGCGCTGCTGCGCCTGCTCCTTCCTCTACGGCCCCGACACCAGCGAGCTGCTGCGGCAGCAGCTCCGCCGCGCGCTGGACGAGCACCAGGCCTTCAAGGGCGAGCTCATCCTCTACCGCAAGAGCGGTGGGTGGCAGCGGGGACGGCCGGGTCCCTTCCGCAGCCCCGCCGGGGGGAGATGCCCCCTCAGCCCGGGTGTTGTCCCCTGGCAGGCGTCCCCTTCTGGTGCCTGCTGGACGTGGTGCCCATCAAGAACGAGAAGGACGAGGTGGCCCTGTTCCTCGTGTCCCACAAGGACATCACCAGCACCAAGACCCGCTCAGGCGCCGACAGCACGAAGGACGCGGGTGAGGGGACAGCAAGGAGCGATGGGACCCGCTGGAGTCCCCCGTGGCCACTGCCACCGACGTCCCCTCCCCTCTGCCCGGGCAGGAGGGCGCCGGCGGTTCGGCCGTGCCGGAGGGAAGGGCTTCAATGCCAGCCGGCGCCGGAGCCGGGCGGTGCTGTACCACCTCTCGGGGCACCTGCAGAGGCAGAGAAAGAGCAAGCACAAGCTCAGAAAGGTGGAGCTGGGACACGGGTCGGGGCTGGGGACACGGGTCGGGGCTGGGGACACGGGTCGGGGCTGGGGACAGGGCATCCTGGCTGGGAATAGAGTGGCCAGGCTGGGAAGAGGCTGATGCAGTGGATGTGGTGACACAAGGGACAAGAGGCTGAGGGCAGGCTTTCCAGGGTGTCGGGGGACGGAGACAACGTGTCTGAGCTGGGGACAAGGTGTCAGGGCTGGGGACAAGGTGTCAGGGCTGGGGACAACGTGGCTGCACCGGGAAGGGGCTGGAGGTGAGGTGTGTGGGTCTGGGATGTCCAGGCTGGGGACACACCTAGGCTGGACACAGGGGTAGGAAAGGGCTGGGGACAAGGTGCTGAGCTTGGGGACAGTATGCCCATGCTAGTGACAGTGTGTCTGGGCTGGGGACAGGGTGTGAGAGCAGGGGACAAGGTGTCGGGGCAGGGGACAGGGCACCTCGGCTGACCCCCGTCTCCATCAGGGCGTCTTCGGGGACAAGCCCTCGCTGCCCGAGTACAAGGTGGCCGCCATCCGCAAGCCCCCCCTCATCCTGCTGCACTACGGGGCCTTCAGGGCGGGCTGGGACGGGCTCATCCTGCTCGCCACCCTCTACGTGGCCGTCACCGTCCCCTACAGCGTCTGCGTGGGCACTGGCACTGAGGAGGGGCTGCCGGCCGCCCGCGGCCCCCCCAGCGCCTGCGACCTGTGCGTGGAAATCCTCTTCATGCTGGGTAAAGCCCCCCACCCACCCACCCACCCCCCCGCCCCATGCCGGCTCGGGGCTGGCAGAGGCCGGGGCGACTCGGTGCACTGATGGCTGCCCCCCCTTCCCCCCAGACATCATCCTCAACTTCCGCACCACCTTCGTCAGCAAATCGGGGCAGGTGGTGCTGGAGCCCCGCGCCGTCGCCCGCCATTACCTGGCCGGCTGGTTCCTGCTCGACCTGGTGGCCGCGCTGCCCTTCGATCTGCTCGCCGCCTGCCAGGTCAACGTGGTGAGTGCCGGGACGCGGGGACCCCCCCCCCGACCTGCAGGGACCCTGTGGGGATCCCCCTGGGGTTTTGGGGATACTGATGGAACACGGGGACCTCGCTGGAGACCCTGATGGGCCAGTGGGGACCTTGAAGGGCTGCAGGGGTCCCGAAAGGCTCCCCAAAAGGGGACCCTAACGGGGCTGCAGGGCCATTCCCCCCCCCCCCCCACCCCAGTGTGGCTGTGGTGACACCGATGGGGCATTGGGGACCTTGATGGGGCTGTGGTGACACCGATGGGGTAGTAGGGACCCTGGTGGGGCTGTGGGGACCCTGGTGGGATTGTGGGGACCCTGGTGGGGTTGGGGGGACACTGACAGGGGCATTGGGGACCCCGACAGGGGCATTGGGGACCCCAGTGGGGCTGTGGGGACCCTGGTGGGCTGCAGGACACCCCCCACCACCACCACCACCCCCCCCCCCATTAATGCTGCAGGGACCCTGATGGGCTGTGAGGGACCCCAGAGGGGCTTGTGGCTGGATGGAGCCAACTGGTGCCCGGTCCCCTCGGGGGGCCGGGTCCCCTCGGGGTGCCCCGTCCCCTTCCTCTCCCCGCAGTACGTGGGAGCCCACCTGCTGAAGACGGTGCGGCTGCTGCGGCTGCTGCGGCTGCTGCCCAACCTGGACCGGTACTCGCAGTACAGCGCCGTGGTGCTGGCGCTGCTCATGGTGGTCTTCGCCCTCCTGGCCCACTGGGTCGCCTGCGGCTGGTTCTTCCTGGGGCAGCGCGAGGTGGAGGGCAGCCCCGCTGCGCTGCCCGAGATCGGTACGGCCGCCCCGCCACCGCTGCCCACCCCGGGCCGGGCTGGGGGGGGGCTGCAGGGGTGCCCGTCCCTTGTCCCCACGTCCCTGGCCCTGCCGTTGTGTCCCCGGCGCCCCGGAGCCGGTGCCTGTGCGCCCGCTGAGCTGCTGCCAGGGTTTGCTGGACCCCATCTCCTCCGGACCCCCACGTCCTCCGTGCACCTTGAAGCTGGGGTTTGCTCGTGCACCCCGAGCACCCTACGGCCACCCCCCCCCCCACCTCCCCCCCCCTCCCCGAGACCTGCCCATGCAACCCGTGCACCCCACAGCCCCAGCCCGAGGGCCGCCTGTGCGTCCCCCCCGTGTCCCCAGCGCCTGTTCCTGCCCGTGCCCCATGTGCCTCACGCGGGGCTGTCCCTGTCCCCTGCGTCCCGTCCCCCCCAAGCTGGGCAGCCCCCGCGGCCCTGCTCACCCCCCGTCCCCCCCCCAGGCTGGCTGCAGGAGCTGGCGCGGCGGCTGGAGACCCCCTACTACCTGGCGAGGAGGAACTGCAGCACCGGGGGGGCCGGGAACGGCGTGGGGCCAGCGGCCAACTGCAGCGGGAGCGAGGGGCTGCTGGGGGGGCCCTCGCTGCGCAGCGCCTACATCACCTCCCTCTACTTCGCCCTGAGCAGCCTGACCAGCGTGGGCTTCGGCAACGTCTCCGCCAACACCGACACCGAGAAGATCTTCTCCATCTGCACCATGCTGGTCGGGGGTGAGGGGCCGGGGCGGGTTGGGGGGGGACGCATGGGGGGGGGCCCCGTGACGGGCGTCCCCGCCGTCCCGGTGACGCGCGCCCCCGCCGTCCCCAGCGCTGATGCACGCGGTGGTCTTCGGCAACGTGACGGCCATCATCCAGCGGCTGTACGCCCGCCGGTTCCTGTACCACAGCCGCACCCGCGACCTGCACGACTACATCCGCATCCACCGCATCCCCCGGCCCCTCAAGCGCCGCATCCTCGAGTATTTCCAGAGCACCTGGGCGGCCAACAACGGCATCGACACGGCCGAGGTCAGCCCCTGCCGCGGACCCCCGGCACCCCTGGGACCCCAGCCCCGGCCACGGGCCCCGCAGACCACCGGCACCCCTGGGACCCCAGCCCCCGCCGCGGACCCCCGGCACCCCTGGGACCCCAGCGCGGCAAGCAGCGGCGGTGGAGGGATGGATGGAGGGGAACTGGGGTGCCCAAGCCCCCACGGAGGGGGCTTGGGGTGCTGCGATCCCATAGCGGGGATGGGGGGGGGGACTTTGGGGCGCTCAGTCCGTGATGGGGATGGAGGGGGCCTGGGGGGTCCCCAGCCCCGTAGCGGGGACGGAGCGGGGCACCTGGATGTACAGTCTGTGGTGGGGATGGATGGGAACGGGGGTGCACCAGAGCCATGGAAGGGATGGAGAGGGCCCCCCAGCCCCCCAGCAGGGACGGAGGGGGGACTTTGGGGCGCTCAGTCCGCGATGGGGATGGAGGGGGGGCCTGGGGGCTCCCCAGCCCCGCGGCGGGGACGGAAGGGGGTGCGCCGGGTGCAGGGTGGGGGTGGATGGGGAGCTCGGGGCGGGGGGACGGGGACGACGGGACAGGACCCAGCCTGCGTCGGGGAGGGAGGTGGGAGGGGGGGGCCGCGGGGCGCAGCCCCCCCCGCCCCGCTGAGCCCCGGGCGCAGCTCCTGCAGAGCCTCCCCGAGGAGCTGCGGGCCGACATCGCCCGGCACCTGCACAAGGAGCTGCTGCAGCTGCCCCTCTTCGCGGGCGCCAGCCGGGGCTGCCTGCGCGCCCTCTCCCTGGGGGTGCGCCCCGCTTTCTGCACCCCCGGCGAGCTCCTCATCCGCCGGGGCGACGCGCTCCAGGCCCTCTACTTCCTGCGCTCCGGCTCCATGGAGGTGCTGCGGGACGGCACCGTCCTCGCCATCCTCGGTGCGGCACGCGGGAGGGGGCCGAGGCCGGCCCTGTCGCGACGCCGACGGCCGGCCTGACCCCCTCCCCGCGCGTGTCGTGTGCGTGTGTCCCCCCCCAGGGAAGGGGGACCTGATCGGCTGCGACCTGGGGGGGTCCCCGGGCGCTCGGCGGGCCCGGGCGGACGTGCGGGGGCTGACGTACTGCGCCCTGCAGAGCCTGGGGCGGCCGGCGCTGGCCGAGGGCCTGGCCCTCGACCCCGACTTCGCCCGCGCCTTCCGCCGGCAGCTGCCCCGCGAGCTCAGCTACGACCTGGGGGGGGCCCCCGAGGTGAGGTGACGTCACGGGGGACACACACACACACACACACGACAGGGAGTGACGTCGTGGGGCCGGGGAGCGACGTCACGGGGCTGGGGGGCAGCAGGGGGCTGAGGAGGGGGAGAGGGGAGGCGGCGTCGGCGTCATGGGCTCAGGGGGTCCAAGAGCCCAAGGCCGCTGGGGCCTGAAGAATGACATCACAGCTGCCTCGTGACGTCACTGCCCTCGCTCTATGACGTAACTCTTGGCTAAGGGGGACGTGACAGAGGCGCAAGGCGCGGGGCCAGAGCTGACGCAGTGGCGGTGGGGGGGTGCGGGGCTGAGGGGGGACAGCGCAGGGCTGGGGGGCGTCATCGCGGGGCAAAGGGTGACATCGCGGGGCAAAGGGTGACATCACAGGGGCAAAGGGTGACGTCACGGGGCGAAGGGTGACGTCACGGGGCGAAGGGTGACGTCACGGGGCGAAGGGTGACGTCATGGGGCGCAGGAGCAGGGCCCCCCTCTACGCCCCCCGCCGCAGGCAGAGGCGTCCTCGCCCACGCTGGAGGAGGGGGCCGAGCCCCCCAGCCCCGGCCCGGCCCCCCCCAGCCCCCGGCCGTCCCCCGCCCTGGGGCCCCAGCCCCGGCCCCCCCGCAGCGGAGGCCCCTGCGCCCCCCCCGAGCCCGGGCGCCCCCCGGCCCCGCAGCTGCACCCTGGGAGCGGCCCCCCGGACCTGAGTCCCAGGTGAGGGGCGGGGGGGAGGTGGGGGGAAGGTGGGGGGAGGCCCAGAGCCCTGGCTCCGCGCCCCCCCGACCCCCCCGCGCTGTCCCGCAGGGTGGTCGACGGCACCGAGGGGGAGGGCTGCGCCGCCGACAGACCCCGCTTCAGCTTCCACCTCGGCCCCTCCCTGGGGCCAGGTAAGGGGGGGGGCCCCGAGGGCGGGGGGCCTGGGGGGGGCGAGACCCCCGGGTGCCCTGCGGCGACACTCACCTCTGCCCCTAGCCGGGGACGGGGGGCTGCTGGCCATCCCCCCCGGCCCCCCGGAGCCGAGCGGCGCCGACACCATCGAGAAGCTGCGGCAGGCGGTAAGGGGGGGGTTGGCGGGGGGGGGGGCGGCAGGGGTTTGGGGGTGCTGGGGGGGTGCTGATCCCCCCCCCCCCCGCAGGTGGCCGAGCTCTCGGGGCAGGTGCTGCAGCTGCGGGAGGGGCTGCGGGCGCTGCGAGAGGCCGTGCAGCTCCTGCTGCTGCCGCCCCCCCCGTGCCCCGACGCCCCGGCGATGGCCGCAGCCCTCCAGCCGCTCCGCGTGGAGACGGGGGGGCCGGGGCTCTGCCCCCACCCGCCGCCCCCCGACTGCGCCCGCACCTGGGGCTGGGGTCCCCCGGCCCCCCACGGCTCGCCCTGGCTGCGCCCCGACCCCTTCTGGGACTCCCCGGGGGGGCAGGGGGGGCGGCCGGGGGGGAGCCCCCCCGCGTGGCCGCCCATCCCCGCCTCCTCGGGGGGCCAGGGCCTCCCCCCGCCGGAGCTGGAGCCCCCCCTGCCCTGGGAGGCGCCCAGCCTGGAGCTGGCGCTGATGGGGGGGTCCCGGGGCGCCCCCCAGCCCCAAGAGGAGGGGACAGGCATGTAACGGGACCCCCCCGGGGTGACCGGACCGTACCCAGGCGCTGGCCCCCCCCCTGCCGGGGCTGAGCCCCCTCCCCGCCTTTTTCAATAAAGGAGCAATTTTAGGAACACGCCGCAGGAGCTGGGAGTCCTGTGTGTCCCCCCCCAGGATGGCCCCAGCCCCTGGGGACCCCCCCACCAGGGTGGGGACAACGCTTTATTGGAAGGTGACGATCTCCAGCCCCAGGGCTGGGGGCAGGAGGGGCCCAGTGCCCCGGGGAGGCAGCTGAGGGGGGGCAGGGGTCCCCGTCACCAAACTGGGGGCTACGGGGACCCCCACTCCCCCACGCAGGACCGGTGGGGGGGGACGCGGCAGAGCAGCCCCCACCCCTCATCACTGCTGGGCCAGCTTGGCCGCCTCCGCCTTGATGAGAGCGATCAGGTCCTGGTTGATGAGGAAGACGAAGCGAAGGCTGGCGATCTGGGGAGGGGGCAGAGGGTGAGCGGGATGGGCCCCCCCGCCCCCGCCGGGCCCCCCCGCCGGCCCCCCCGCCCGCGCTGGGGCTCACCTCCACCACCGAGTTGTTGTTCAGCTTCCACTTGTTGCCGCCGAGCACGGGGCGCCCGTCGATGTAGATGGGGCGCCGGCCCTCGTTAGCGATGAAGAAATCCCCGTTATTCTTCAGTTTGATGACGCCTGGAGGGGGGGATACGGGGTGAGAGGAGGGGGGAGCGCAGCCCCCCCCCTGCTCCAGAGCCCCCCGAGACCTGCCCAGCCCTGAGCCCTGTCCCTACCCTGCTTGCGGGAGATCTTCCAGGCCGGCCCCTCCAGGGCCAGGTCCACGTCGATCTGGTTGTCCTTCGTGGCTCTGCCCAGCGTGATCTGGGGGGGGGAGGGGGGGGGAAGGAAGGGTCAGGGGGCTGCGGGGAGGCTGGGGGGGCTCCCCGGGGAGTGGGGGGCTCTGCTAGGGGCGGGGGGACACACAACGCCTGCACTCACCTCCCGGGAGCGCATGAGGTACCGCACCATGCGGCCCCGCAGCACGGCCAGCGTCTGGTTGTCGAAGTCCGGGGAGCTCATGCCTGCGGGAAAAGGAGGGGTGAGAGGGGTGGGGGGACGGACAGACAGCTGGGGGGACGGACAGACAGCTGGGGGGACGGACAGACGGCCCCCTGCCTCCCGGCTCTCACCCGTGATGCTGTCGACCAGCACCTGCCACTTGTGCAGCTCCTGCTCCAGCTGCCGGATCTCCCGCTTCTGGCGCCGGTCGGCCACGGTCAGCTCTGGGGAGAAGGGGAGAGGGGAGCTGGGGGGAGCTGGGGGGACCCGGGGGGGCCCTGGGGGGCACCCGCCCCATCCTGGGGGCTGCTGGGCCTCTCCCCGCCCCTTTGGGTTGCCCGGATGGGAGCGGGTTGGACTCACCGTGCTCCAGCACCTCATCCCGCACGTCCCTGCGGGAAAGAGGCAGGATGAGACGGTGCCACCCCGCGCGCCCCCCCCCTCCCCAAGCGCGGCCCCTCGTCCCCGCCCCAGCCCCCCAAAAACCTCACTTCAGCTTGCTGTCGTCCAGCATGTCCTCGGCATCCGAGAAGTTCAGCACTTGGTCCCCCTTGGGCAGCGGCTGCACTGGAAAGAGCAGGAGGGGAGGGAGTGAGGGAGCTGGGGGGGAGAGGGGACGCAGGGGACCGGGGACGCAGGGGACCCTCGGGGCCTCACCGGTCTGGTCGTCCAGCAGGTAGTACTGCTTCATGAGCTGCCAGTGGAGCTGCAGGGCCTTGGCCGTCCGGGAGGGGTAGAAGACGTCGGGGTGCTTGTGGAGCAGCTCCTGGAAGGTGTCGAGGGTGGGCTGGCTGGTCTGCGGAGGGGAGAAGGGACACGTGGCACCCGGGACCCCGTCGAGAGCCCGAGACCCCCCCCCCTCGCCCCGCAGCCCGCTCTGCTCCCGGCCCGTTCTTACCGATCCCACTTTGTTCAGCAGCTGCTCCTCGGCTTTGCTGAAGAGCACTTTGCTCTGGATGGCGGCGATGGCCTCGGGGTGCAGCTGCCGCATGGCCTGGCAGGCCAGCCTGGGGCGGGGGGGGACGGGACGCGGCGTGAGAGCCCCCGCCGGCTGCCCCCCAAGATGGCTCTGCCCCTCCGGGCCTGCCCCGCACTCACTTGGAGATGATGGGGTCGTAGAGGAGCGCGTACCACCGCTCCTGGATCTCCCGCAGGTTGAAGCGGCAGCTGAACTTCACGCCCAAGTGCACGGACGTCAAGTCGTTGGTCTAGAAAAGGCCCCGGGTGAGGGGACAGTCCCCGGGGGCCAGCCCCAAAAGCCAGCGGTGGCGAACGCCTCCCCGCGAGGGTCCCCGGGGATCAGGCAGCACCCCCGGGGCCGTTACCTGCAGCACGGCGTTGATGAGCAGGAGATCGTCAGCGGGTTTCCAGCGGCCCAGGTCCTTCGTCACCTGCAGGGGCTGTTTGCTCTTCTTCATCCGCTTGGCGAGGCCGGGGGTCGGGACCGGGCTGGGCGCGACGGGGGCGGACACGGACTTGGAGACCTGGGTGGGCAGAGGCAGGGGCTCGGGGTCTCTCTGAGCTCCCCAGACCCCCGGCCAGAGCCCCGGGGCGTCCCTGCCGGCCCCTCACCTTCTTCTTCTCGCTGGAGGAGGGCTCGCTGCCCGAACAGCGCCCGGGCTCGACCCCGCCGGCACCCTTGGCCCGGCTGGAGGATTTGGCGAGGCTGCTCTCTACCAGCTCATCGTCGAACTTCTTCCGCTTGATGAACCTGGAAGAAAGGGGACGGCTCCGAGCGCCGGCGCCTGCGGGCCGCCCCCTCCCGCAGGCGGGCAGGGCTCGGCCCCGTGCCCCGTGCCCCCCGCCCCCGCCCCGGCGTACCGCGAGGAGCTGCGGCGCTTGGGGACGGCGCCCAAGGCCTGGGCCGAGCCCCGCTTCTGCCCCGCCAGCGACTCCTCGTCCTCAGAGCGGCTCGTTGCGCCCGACGCCATCAGTCCGGAGAGCAGCCCGTCTGCGGGGGACGCAGGAGGTGGGGGTCCCCGCCTGCCCCCCGAGAGCCGGCACCTCCGGGCCCCCCCCATCACGCCCTGGGGGTGCAGCTTTTCGGGGGGCTGGGGGGGGGGGGGGTACTCCAACCCCGTGGGGTGTGGGGGGACCCTGGGAACGCAGGGACAGGGTGGGGACGAGGAGGACGCGGGGGAACGAAAGGGGTGTGAGGGTGGGGGCGTGGGGGGGCACGGGGGGACGCGGGGGGCACGGGGGGGGGCACGGGGGGACATCGGGGGTTACATGAGGGGAGGGGGGGGGGGGGGGGACGCGGGGGGGGGGCGCAGGCCCCGGCCGGGGTCCCCCGCACAAACCCCCCCGGGCCGGGGAGGACCCAGCTGCAGCCCCCAGCCCCGGCCGCCGCCTCCCGCGGGGTTCCCCCCGCCAGGGCAGGCGGTGCCGGCCCCGTCCGCCGCGGCCTCACCATCCCCGGGAGCGGAGGCTCCGGCCGCTCCGCGACGGCGTCCGCCCGGGCGCCTCCATGGACGGCGTCGCTTCCCGGTGTCCGCCGGAAGACGATTTGACGTCAGCAGCAGGCGCGCTGAAGGCGCGGAGGGCGCCGCCATCTTAAAGGCCCCGCGCGGCCTCTGAGGCGCGGCGCCATCTTGGCTCAGGGCGCCGCCATCTTGGCTAAGGGCAGGGCCGCGCCTCCTCCTGCCGTTACCGGTGGGCCGGGGGCGGACGGGCCCGACCCGCGACGTGCGCACGGGGACGCGCCCCGTTGTCCCGGCAGACGGGGCTCGTCCCGGCCTCGGCAGCGCAGGCACCACCGCACGTCGAAACGGCCACCCCCATCATGGCGGCCCCCCCCCCCCGCGCCACCCCCATCATGGCGGCTCCCGCGCCACCCCCATCATGGCGGCTCCCCAGCCCCACGGCCACACCCGTCAGGGCCGACACGGGCTGCGAGGAAGGGACGGGGTCTGTGTGGAGGGGCCGTTCCTTTATTGGGTTGAACACCGCTGTGGGGCCGAGCTGACCCCGTGGGGCTGAGCCCTCCCTGTGGGGCCCACGGCCCCGTCTCGCCGCGAGCAGTCCCGCGTGCGCCCGGCTAAGGCCGGCGCGTGCCGGCACACGCGTGTGCCTCCCCACACGCGGTGCCAGAAGGTCCTTCCCCAGGGCGCGGCTGGGGAGGAAGGCCCTGTGCCCAGCGTCCCGCGCGCCTGCCGCCGTCCCCGTGTCGTCCCCGGGGCCGAGGGGGCTACGCCGAGCTGGGAGTGACGTGGCCGTCGCCGGCCTCGCTCAAGTTGGCGGCCCACTCCTTCCTCTGGATCGTGCCCGTCTTCTCCTCGCGGAACTGCTGCCGCTCCTCCCGCGGGATCTTCACGGCGTGGTACTGCGGCACGGCCGGCGGCGCGTACCGCACCCGGCGGAAGAAGCCCAGCTGCGGGGCACCGGCGAGTCAGGGCCCCGCGGGGACGCCCCGGCTTCAGGAACGGCTCCGCGAGCCCACGTCGTGGGCGCTCGCCCATCCCTCGGCACTCACCCCAAGAGCGCAGGGGTGCGCGCTTTGCGCCAGCGCTTGCGCAACCACGCGCCAGCACCGCAAACCCTCGCACGTCCCGGTTCGGGCACGGCAAACCCTCGCGCGATCACACACCAGCACCGCAAACCCTCGCACGTCCCGGTTCGGGCACGGCAAACCCTCGCACGATCACACACCAGCACCGCAAACCCACGTACACCCACGCTGCGAGCCCTTGCGCGTCCTGGCACGGGCACCCCTTGCACACCCGCGCCCCGGCACTGCAAACCCCTCGTCCGTCCACCCTGACGCCGCAAACCCTCGTCCCTCCGCCTCGGCGCGCTGCCAGCCCTCGCGCGCCCGCGCGGGGCGGCCGCCAGCCCTCGCGCACCCCTGCGCACCGGTGCTCGCTGCCGGCCGGCGCCGGGGCGGGAGAGCCCTGCGTTACCGCTCGCCCTCCAGCGCCTGCTTGTCCGCCGCGGAGGGCTGCAGGCCCAGGCGGGCCCGGTAATAGTTAGCGGCGTAGCGGGACTTTCGGCTGCTCCGCTTGAAGAAGCCGCACTGGGGAGGAAGCGAGAGGGTGAGGCCGGGCAAGGCCAGGCTGGGTGGCGTGGCACGGCACGGCACGGCACGGTACGGCTGGGGTGGGGTGGCGTGGCATGGCGTGGCACGGCTGGAGTGGCACGGCAGAGCTGGGGTTGCATGGCGTGGCATGGCACGGCACGGCTGGGGGGGGGCACGGCACAGCAGGGGGGCACAGCGTGGCACGGCGTGACGTGGCGTGGCACGGCTGGGGGGGCACGGCACAGCATGTCCAGGGGACCCTGTGCCACGGGGAGGGGGACGCATCTTGCCGCGGGGACCCCGTCCCTCACCTTCCAGAGGACGAAGACGAGCAGGGCCAGGACGAGGACGCCGGCCAGCACGGCCAGCAGGATGACCCACCAGGGCACGCCGCCGGCCACCGCCGCCTCGGGGTCCAGGTAGATGGAGACGGGGATCTGGGGAGCGGAGGGCGGTCAGGGGGCCGGGGGGAGCCGGGGGGCCGGGGGGGGGGGGCCGGGGGCGGCGGGGCCAGACCTGCGCGGAGGCGTCCTTCAGCACCAGGTTCTTGACGGAGGAGGTCACCGAGACGCTGGCGCGCACGATCAGCTCCACCGAGGTGACGGCCAGGTACTCCTGCGGCGGGGGCGCGGCACGGCACGGGCTGAGCCCCCTCCCCGGCCGCGGCGGGGGGCCAGACCCCGTGCCCGTCCCCGTCCCCTCGTACCTCCAGGAAGGTCCCGTTCCAGAGGCGCCCGCGGGCTCTCAGCACGGCGGCACGCTCGAAGCTGTGCAGCGGGCAGCGGAAGGCCAGGCAGCGCGCGGTGCCCTGGGCGCAGTCCTGCGGGACGGGGGTCAGCCCGGTCACGCGCCCCACGAGTAGGGGGGTACCCCAGGAGCGGGTGCCCCCCAGCAGCAGGGGTACCCCAGGAGTGGATCCCCCCCAGGAGGGGGTGCCCCCCAGGAGCAGGGGTACCCCAGGAGTGGATCCCCCCCAGGAGGGGGTGCCCCCCAGGAACAGGTGCCCCCCAGCAACAGGGGTACCCCAGGAGCGGGTGCCCCCCAGGAGCGGGTTCCCCCCAGCAGCAGGGGTACCCCAGGAGCGGGTGCCCCCCAGGAACAGGTGCCCCCCAGCAGCAGGGGTACCCCAGGAGTGGGTGCCCCCCAGGAACGGGTGCCCCCCAGGACCAGGGGTACCCCAGGAGTGGATCCCCCCCAGGAGCGGGTGCCCCCCAGCAGCAGGGGGACCCCAGGAGCGGGTGCCCCCCAGGAGCGGGTGCCCCCCAGCCCCACGCACCAGCGTGACGTTCCTCCTCCTCTCTCCAGGCGCCGGCACCCTCCAGGACCCCGGGGCGGGCGCCTCGGCGGGGTCAGCCTCCCCCGGCGGCTCCTGGAGGGGGAAAGGCCGGGCGTGGAGCGGGGCGGCACAGACACCCCCCCACCCCCGGTGGCCACCGCGGCCGTACCAGGGCCAGGCGCAGCGGGTTGGCCGGGGGGCTACAAGCCACCCGCTGGCCCGAGGGAGCCGCCAGCTCCAGGTGCAGGGGGTAGAGCAGCCATTTCCCGGTGCTGATCTCGTGGGGCCAGAGGAGGGTGAGGAAGGCCGAGCCCAGCGTCTTCAGCGACTGGCCCCGGTTGGAGACCTGGAGGGGGGGGGAGGAAGACGACGACGACGACGGCGGCGTGAGCGGGGCGACGCGGACCCCCCCGCCCCACAGCCGCCCCACGGCCACCCCCCATCCGGGAGCGCGGGGCGGGAAGGGGAGCAGCGGGGCTGAGACCCCCATCCCCCCGCCGCGGGAGCCGGGCTTCGGGGCGACTCACCGTGACCTCGAAGCGCACGGCGCTGCCCACCTGGCTCTCCCGCCGCATGGCGCTCTCCCCCCGCACCACCCCGCCAAAGAAGAGCCGGGGCGGCACGGCCACGCTGTGGGGACAGCAGCCGGGGGTCAGGGCGGCTTCGGGGGGGGCAGGGGGGGGGATGTGGGGGTGTCCCAGACCCCCCTCCCCGCCCTCACTCACCCCGTCACGGAGAGCGGCAGCTCGATGACCACACGGGCGCGAGCCACCACCGGCTCCAGCCCCGGCTGCTCGCTGATCCTGGGGAGCGGCGGGGGGGGGGGGGGGGTCAGGGGGAGGCATCACCCCAAACCCCCCCCCCCCCAAGCGTGCCCAGGCACGAGCCGAGCGTGGGGGCTCTGCTGTGAAGACCCCCGCCCCGCCCCGCCCCGGGGCTCACGTGGACAGGGCCAGCTCCACCGCCAGGTCCGTGGTCTGGAGGGTGATGCCCAGGGTGCTGAGGATGAGGAAGAACCGCACCTGGGGGCAGAGGGGTGAGGGCCGGGGCCGGGGCCGGGGGCCGGGGGCCGGGGGGAGCGGGGAGCTGCGCCCACCTGGGCTCCGCGTTTCAGGGGGTTCCCCAGCTCGCACTCCACCTGCGAGCCGTTCTGGTTGGCGAGGCACAGCACCGGCTTGTCCTGGGGGGCAGAGAGCTGAGCCCCCGCAGCCGGCATCCCCCCAGCCCCCTGCGCCCCGGGACCGACCCCCTCCTGCACCCCCGGGACCACCCCACCCCTCTGCACCCCGGGACCATCCCCATCCCCATCCCTCTGCACCCCGGGACCACCCCATCCCTCTGCACCCCCCGGACCATCCCCACCCCTCAGCACCCCCAGGACCACCCCACCCCTCTGCACCCCCCAGATCATCCCCAGCCCCACCCCTCAGCACCCCCAGGACCACCCCACCCCTCTGCACCCCCCAGACCACCCCATCCCCACCCCTCAGCACCCCCAGGTCTGACCCCATCCCACACCCCCAGCACCCCCGGGACCGACCCTGTCCCTCCAACCCCCCCAGAACCGTCCCCATCCCTCTGCACCCCCGGGACCACCCCATCCCCCTGCCCCCAGCACCCTCGGTACCACCCCCAGAGCACCCCCCCCTCGCCCCCCCCCCAGGCCCCCGCCGCACCGAGGGTGCCCGGCCGTCGTAGGGACGCAGGGCGGAGTAGGGCAGCTCGGGGGGGAAGGTGGCGGTGAGCAGGGCCTCGTGGGCATCGTCCCCGTCCCGCTGCGGCCGCGCCGGGTCCGAGGGCAGGTTGGTGACGTGGACCTCCAAGGCCACGTCCTTCTGGTCGCTCACGGCGAAGACGGCGGTGCCATCCGCGCCCCTGGGGACGGGGCCGCTGTGAGCATCCCCCCGGGGTGCCCCCCGCACCCCACGGCGCGGGGACCCGGGGCGCAGCCCCCCCTCACCTGGGCAGGGGCAGGAAATCGGCGTCCCCCAGGCGGGTGCAGAACTGGAAGCGGAGCTGGAGGTTGCTCTGGCAGATCTTGTCGTCGCCGCAGCCCTGCTTCAGGAAATGCACCTGGGGGGACACGGGGGGGGGGGACGGGGACACTCCAGGCAGCCCTCGCGCGGGACCGCGCGCCCCGGACCCCCGGGGGGGAGAGGGGAACGCGGCCGGGTCCCCACCTCGGTGCGGTGGCTGCTGGGCTGCTGGGGGCTGAGCACGGGTGACAGGGGCGGCAGGGTGGCCCCCCGGCTCTGCCGCGCAGCCCCCCGGCTCTGCCGTGTGGCCCCGGCTCCCTGGATGCCGTAGGCGAGGGTGACGGCGATGGGGCGCAGCTTGTCACGGATGCTGTCCTGCGGAGGGGGTGGGCGAGGGTGAGGGCGAGGAGGGACACGGGGGGGACGGGGATGAGGATGGGGACGGGGACGGGGGATGGGATGGGGGCAGGGATGGGGATGGGGATGGGGATGGGGATGAGGATGAGGATGAGGATGAGGATGAGGATGAGGATGAGGATGGGGATGGGGATGGGGATGGGGATGGGGATGGGGATGAGGACGGGGACCCACCTGGAGCTGGAAGGTGGCTTTGACGCAGGCACGGGCGTGCTGCCGGGGCAGCTCCACCGTGTCGGAGAACTGGTGCTCGGGGTCTGATGGACGGCGGCCGAGGAAGGAGACGCGGGGGGCCTGGCCCAGCCGCCGGCGGTCCGTGTCGGCATCGAACACGTACTCCAGCACTGGGGGGAAAGGGACGGGCGCGATGCCGGGGGTCCCTCCCCACCCACCCCGGGGGGCTCCCGTCCCCCCGGCAGCGCAGCCCCGAGGTCCCCCGCCCCGCCGCCCGTCCCCACCGCGCTCACCGAGGCGGGGGCTGTAGCTGGCGGGACTGGCCGTGTAGCTGAAGCAGGCTCGGACGTCCACGCTGCGGGGGCACAGGGTGAGACGGGCGGCACCCACCCGCAGCCGTGCCCCGGCTGGGTGCCCAGGGAGCTGGGGGGGGACGAAGCGGGTGGCACCCACCAGACGCCCTCCTGGTGCTGGCAGTTGCTCTGCTCCAGGTCGATGTTGGCGGGGAGCAGGGAGACGTTCCTGGAGACGTGGACGACCGGCCGGGCCCTGCCGGGGGAGAAACGGGGGGTGCCAGGCTGGGCCCCCCCTCCTTCAAGGGCACCCCGAGCCTTGCGTAGAGCTGGCACTCGTCCCCCTGCGTGGGACCCCCGGCCGTGCCCAGGGACCCCCTGGGTCAGGGGATGCGCCGGGAGGGCTGGAGGGGAGCCCTGCGACGGGGGGTGCTCGGGGAGAGGGGGTGCTCGGGGGTGGGGGGTGCTCGGGGGGGGGCTGCCGCGGCGGGCGCTCACCTGTACAGCACGACGGTGTCGGACAGGGAGCCGACGAGCAGGTCGGGGTAGAGGTTCCCATCCACGTCCAGCCCCCCCGAGAGCGAGTACCCGAAGGCCGTCACCCCCACGCCCTCCCCGTCCAGGACCTGGGGACAAGGCGCCCGTGACACCGGGAACCGGTGGGGGGGGGGCGATAGGCAATGGCCCCCCCAGCCCCGCACCCCCTCACCTGTGCCGGCTTTGCCACGATGCCCAGGTTGCTGCCGTGGTAGATGTAGACTTTGCCAGCGCCGTCGAAGGGGGCCCCCACGGCCAGGTCTGGGGGGGCAAGGGCAGGTGGGGGGGGGCCGAGACCCCTCCCAACACCCTCTATGGGATGCAGCCCCCAGTGCCACCATCTCCCCCCCTCCCCCCCGGCAGGACGCAGGCTGTGTCCCAGCCCATGGGGACCCCCGAGCCTCCCCCCCCGACCCTCTCACCCTCGAAGCCGTCCTGGTTGAGGTCCCCGGCGGCGCTGAGGGCGATGCCGAACATGGAGCCGCGGGTGCCGTTGAGGCGGAGGGGGGTGGCGGAGTCCCAGCGCCCCGCTGGGTTGATGTAGACGTAGGCGGCCCCCCCGATCTCCTCCTTGCGCTCAAAAAAGTGGGGGGCCCCCACCACCAGGTCCATCCAGCTGCGGGGACGGCAGCTCCATCACCCCGCTGGCCACGGCAAGCTGTCCTGGTGCAGCGAGCCAGGGCGATGCCCCGGCACCGGGACTGGGGGGCCGAGCTGCCACGGTTGGGGGGGGGGGGATCCCCCCAAACTCACCCGTCGCTGTTGAGGTCGAGCACGGCGACGGCGTAGCCAAAGGCGGAGGTGAGCTGCTGGCCGGGCAGCACGGCCTCGGGCACCAGGCGGTTGGCGCTGTCGCGGCGCAGGATGACCACGGCCCCGGTGTGGTTGGCGCGGGGGGCTCCGGTGACGAAGCTCAGCTCCCGCCTCCGCGTCAGCCCCGCGCCCGAGTCCACCGAGAAGCCTGCGGAGGGGGGCAGGCGTTGGCACCCACCCGGCCCCCGGCCCCCCCGGCCCCCCACACCCGCCGTCTGCCCGTCCGTCCATCTGTCCGTCCGTCTCTCTCTCTCTGCTCAGCCCTGCGTGGCCAAGTCTTCCCTTGGGGACCCTCGTGCTTTGGCGTGGGGATGGGGGGGGGCTCTGCTCGTGCCTCAGTTTCCCTGCTCTGCGGTCCCTGGGGCACAGCAGCCGCAGCTGCGGGGGGGTGGGGGGGTGGGACTGCGGGGTCCCCTCCCCAGCTCCGGGCCAGTGGAAGCCAAAGGGGGAGCAGAGGCCGCCAGAGTGAGCGAGGACCAGCCCCTCCCCGCGCTGCCAGAAGGGAAGATTTGGGGGAGAGAAGGGCAGATTTGGGGGCCTGAAGAGCAGCAAGACCTGGAGCAGAGCCAGGCAGGGGCCGGACCCCCCCCCCAGCTGGAGAGAGCGGCAGAGCCCCCTCCACGGCGGGGGCCCGGGAGCCCCTTCCCCACATACAGCGGTTGCAGCGTGCAGCCCCCCGAGCCCCCCGGCAGCCCCGCAGCCCCCCGGCACCCCCCGGCCAGGCTCCCGCAGGCTGCGGCCGCTGCCTCCCCCCTGCGGGAACCGTGCACCCCCCCATGCAGAAACATCTCCGGAGGGAAGGGCACGGGGACGGGGGGGTGCTGGGGGCCACGCCAGGCTCTGCCCCCCCCCCCCCCCCCCGCCTGGCGGTGCCCCCGCCGCAGCCCCCGCACAGCGATGGGACGCAGGACGGGGACGGGGACGGGGACGGGGACAAGGCAGCGCTGCCCGCAGGGAGCCCTGGCTGGGGGGGGGGGGGGGGGGGGGGGGGGGGGGGGGGGGCCCACCCCGGGGGGGTGACAGCCGCAGGCGCGTGCCGGCATGAGACGGACCCACGAGGGGCGGGAGCGTGCGGCGGGGGGAGGCGTGCGGCCACGCGCGTGGACGGGCGGGCGTGCAAGGGGGTGCGCACGGGGAGGGGGGGGGCCAAGCATGCGGGGGGGTGCGGGGGGGGGGGTGTGCTCGGCGCACACGCGGGCTCGCGAGGCCCGGGCGGTCTCCGTTCCTCTCCCCTCCGCAGACACGGGGGACGCGCCACGGGACACGGCTCCGGGGAGGGTGGCACACGGGGACGCCGGCACACGGGGACGCCGACGCCGTCGGCCCTTACGAACCCAGGTAGCTATTCTGGGCCACGTCGCCGGCCGCGCCGGGCACCTTCTCGCCGGGCTGGGGGGTTTTGTAGACCAGCTGGTCGGGGTCTGAGCTATCAACGTTTGTCACAAAGAGCAGCCCTGCGCCGCGGCCGGGCGGGAGAGAAAGAGAGAGGGGCGTCAGGGCGGGCACCGCGGCCGGGGCGGGCCGGAGCCGGGCGGCGGGGCCAGGGAGGCGGCGACGGGTCCCCCGCGCCGTGCCGCGCCGTGCCGTGCCGTGCCGTGCCGCCGCGCCCGGGCTCCGCCGTGCCCGTACCGAAGTAGCTGTTGGCGGGCACGGGGATGAGCGAGGGGTCCTGGTCCTTCTCGCCCCCGGCTTCGTAGGGCCCGTCGTCGTAGCGCAGCAGGTCGAGGGAGCTCTGGTTAAGCAGCTCCACGCGCAGGTTCCCTGCCGAACCGAGGAGGGGTGAGGGGGGCCGGGGTGGGGACCCCCCCGGGGACCCCCCTGCTGCCTGGGGACAAAGGGGCCGGAGCCGCCCCACGGCGCCGCGCTCGCCGGTGTGGCTGGGGGTGAGTGTGAAGAGCCAAGGTGCCGGCGTGTCATCCCGACACGCGGACACGCCAGGGCACGCGCGCCGCGCGTGAGCGCAAGGGGTTATACGCGCTGCGCGCGTGGGCACGCAGCCATACGCACGCACGCAGTCATACGGCACGCACACACGCGTGCTCACACCCCCAGCACGCACAGCCACGCGTGCACACTCATAGCACACGCACACACGCGTGCTCACACCCACAGCACGCACAGCCACGCGTGCACACTCATCCCACCCGCACACACGCGTGCTCACACCCACAGCACGCACACCCACGCGTGCACAGTCATCGCACACGCACACACGCGTGCTCACACCCACAGCACGCACAGCCACGCGTGCACAGGCATCGCACACGCACACACGTGTGCTCACACCCACAGCAGGCACAGCCACGCGTGCACACTCATCCCACACGCACACACGCGTGCTCACACCCACAGCACGCACAGCCACGCGTGCACACTCATCCCACACGCACACACGCGTGCGCTCACACCCCCAGCACGCACACCCACGCGTGCACACTCATCCCACACGCACACACGCGTGCTCACACCCACAGCACGCACACCCACGCGTGCACACTCATAGCACACGCACACACATGTGCTCACACCTACAGCACACACACCCACGTGTGCACAGGCATCGCACACGCACACACGTGTGCTCACACCCACAGCACGCACACCCACGTGTGCACAGGCATCGCACACGCACACACGCGTGCTCACAGCCACAGCACGCACACCCACGCGTGCACACTCATCCCACACACACACACGTGCTCACACCCACAGCACGCACAGCCACGCGTGCACAGTCATCGCACACGCACACACGTGCTCACACCCACAGCACCAACACCCACGCGTGCACACTCATCCCACACGCACACACGCGTGCTCACACCCACAGCACGCACACCCACGCGTGCACACTCATAGCACACGCACACACATGTGCTCACACCTACAGCACACACACCCACGTGTGCACAGGCATCGCACACGCACACACGTGTGCTCACACCCACAGCACGCACACCCACGTGTGCACAGGCATCGCACACGCACACACGCGTGCTCACAGCCACAGCACGCACACCCACGCGTGCACACTCATCCCACACACACACACGTGCTCACACCCACAGCACGCACAGCCACGCGTGCACAGTCATCGCACACGCACACACGTGCTCACACCCACAGCACCAACACCCACGCGTGCACACTCATCCCACACGCACACACGCGTGCTCACACCCACAGCACGCACACCCACGCGTGCACACTCATAGCACACGCACACACGCGTGCTCACACCCACAGCACGCACACCCACGCGTGCACACTCATAGCACACACACACACGCGTGCTCACACCCACAGCACGCACACCCACGTGTGCACACTCATAGCACACGCACACACGTGTGCTCACACCCACAGCACGCACACCCACGCGTGCACAGTCATCGCACACGCACACACGCGTGCTCACACCCACAGCACACACAGCCACGCGTGCACAGTCATCGCACACGCACACACGCGTGCTCACACCCACAGCACACACAGCCACGCGTGCACAGTCATCGCACACGCACACACGTGTGCTCACAGCCACAGCAGGCACAGCCACGCGTGCACAGTCATCGCACACGCACACACGCGTGCTCACAGCCACAGCACGCACACCCACGCGTGCACAGTCATCGCACACGCACACACGCGTGCTCACACCCACAGCACGCTCACGCCCACGTGCTCGCGCCCCCCACGTGCACGCAGCCACATGCTCACACCTATAGCGTGCTCACACGCAGCACACAGGCACCCGTACGCTCACACCCACGGCTTGCACCCCCACCGCCCACCACCTCGCGCGCCTGCCCAGGCAGGAACACGCACCCACGCGCGCGCCCGCGCAGCCCCGCGCCCGTACCCTCGCCCAGCCCGGGGGGCCCCGGCCGCCCCCGCCCTCACCCTTCCAGTTGTAGGTGCCGGGGGCCCCGAAGAGGATGTAGTGGTGGTCGGGGCTGAAGGCAGCGGCCAGGCCCTGCTGGCAGGAGCCGAAGCGGTCGTGGCCCTGCGGCCGCCCCTCGCAGAACTTCCACTCGCCCCCGTCCAGCTCGTCCCGCACCCGCAGGTCCTGGCTCAGCACGAAGCAGCGCCCGATCACGTCCCGCGTCTCCAGGGGCTGCCGCACCCGGTGCCGCGCCTCGTACAGGTGGGCGCAGGTCTGCGTGCGGGGAGGGGGTTCAGGCGGTGCCGGGGGACCCCCCCCTGTAGCCCTCGCCACCGTTCCCCCCGCCGGTGCTCACCACGATCTTGCCGCCGGCACCTTGGCTCTTCACGCTCACCCCCAGCCACTGGTTCTCCTTGCTCTCCCGCTGCAGGTCCACTGGTGGGGACGGGCAGCGTCAGCCCCGCCGGGACCCCCAGGGCAGGGAGCCGGGGGGGGGCCCCCGCAGACCAAGCACCCCCGGGCGCACGCCTCACCTCCCTCGTCGATGGGCACCCGCCAGCAGTCGGAGAGCTCGGGGGTCAGCGGGCAGGCGAAGAGCCCCCCGGTCCGGTTGGCACCTTGGCTGGGCAGCGCCGGCGCCTGGGGAGCCCCCACCAGCAACCTGCCGCGGCAGGGACCCCCCCGTCAGGGCGTGGGGGGCGGCTCCCGGCACCCCCCGCGAGCCCCGGCCATGCACAAGCGGGCACGAGCGACGCTGGGTTTGCACACCCGGTCCCGCCACCCGGCCGGAGCTGCCGGAGCACCCGTGTCCCCGCCGCCCCCACGCAGCTGTCCCCGCACCCCCGCACCGATTTCACGCCGCTGGCCGTGCCGGCGTGGTGCGTGCCCGGCGCGGTGCCAGCCGGCCCAGCCGAGCAGCTGCAGCCCCAGCGCGGCTGTTGCCAGGCCTCAGCCGCAGCTCGGCGCACGTGTGGGCAGGGGAGGGGGCGCAGGAGGTGACGCACACCCGGACCCCCGCTCCTGCCCCGTCACTGCTCTGTGTACCCCTGTGCAGGGTGCAGCAGGGTTGGGGGCACCCTGACCCCCACCCAGACCCCCACCCTGCGCAGCCCTCCCCAAGGGGACGGGGCTCGCTCCTCTGTCGGACAAGTGCCGAGCTGCCGGTGGCTCCTCGGTGGCCGCGGGGCACCTGCGGCCACCCCCAGCCCCTCTCCCCGGGGGACGGTGGCCTCAGGACGCGAGGGAGCCCCGGGGGGTGGCGGAGAGGCAGAGCCGGTAAAAATAAACTGGAATTCACTCAAAATAACCCTGCAGCAACATGCCCAAAAAAGGAGGGAGCCAGACGGAGGCCCAGGAGTGCTCCCCGTGCCAGGGCACCGGGCACTGCCCGGGGTGCCAGGGCCAGGGGACCGTGTAAGGAGCCCGTGGGGCTAAACCCGTCCCCGAGCCCTGCCGGGGACCGGAGGGGACGGGCAGGGGGACACCGGCGCGGTGCCGGCAGGGCAGGGCCCAGCGCCGTGCCAGCGGCTCCGCAAACACCTGCCCGGGAGCTGGGGCACCGGGGAGCCAAAATATCCCTCCCGACGCCAAGAATGCGGAGAGGGCGGCTGCCATGGCCGGGTGGCTTCGGCCGGCGCCACCGGCCTGGCGGGGGACGGGGACGGGCGGCGGCGAGCCGGGGCAGCGGGGACAGGGAGGGTGGCTGAGGCCTCGCGAGCGGGTGGGGAGGCGCGGGCAACAGCGCCCTGAGACCGGCCCGCTCCAGGGGTCCCCATCGCTGAGCCCCCCGCCAGCAGCCCGAGCCCCCAGGGGGCCACAGGTGCCAGGGGGGCCACAGGGGCTGGAGTCCACGGGGGCCACAGGGGCTGGGGTCCATGGGGGCCACAGGGCTGGGGTCCACGGGCCACAGGGGCTGGGGTCCATGGGGGCCACAGGGCTAGGGTCCACAGGGGACACGGGTCACAGGGGCTGGGGTCCACAGGGGACACAGGGCTGGGGTCCACGGGGGACACAGGGGCTGGGGTCCACGGAGTCCACGGGGGCTGGGGTCCACGGGGGACACAGGCCACAGGGGCTGGGGTCCATGGGGGCCACAGGGCTAGGGTCCACAGGGGACACAGGCCTGGGGTCCATGGGGTCCACGGGGGACACAGGACACAGGGCTGGGGTCCATGGGGTCCATGGGGGACACAGGGGCTGGGGTCCACGGAGTCCATGGGGGCTGGGGTCCATGGGGTCCACGGGGGACACGGGACACAGGGGCTGGGGTCCATGGGGGACACAGGGCTGGGGTCCATGGGGTCCACGGGGGACACAGGGGACACAGGGGCTGGGGGCCACGGGGGCCACGGGGCTGGGACGGCAGCGGCGGCTGCCCTGGCATGCACCGGGTGGGCGTTTGCCAGCTCAGCGGCCAGCGGGCGCGGGGGAGGCGGCGGCAGGGCCGGGGGGCCCGGCGGGGGGGTCCCTCTGCCCGAGCACCCCGAGGCTGCGCTCGGGGCATCGATCGCCCCCCCCCGACCCCCCCCCCCCGGCTCCTGCTGAATAATTCAGAAGGGCAGCGCAGGCGGCGGGGCCCCGTGCCCGTCCCCGTCCCCTCGGGTCTCCAGCCCGGTTGCAGTCCCGGCACCCCCAAGCCCGGGGAGCGGGCGGCGGAGCCCCGAGGGGCGGGGGGGAGCCCCGGGCTGCCGGTCCCCGTTCAGCGGGGACGCGGGGACACGGACACGGGACACGGCACAGACCCGAGGAGGGGGCACGGAGCGGGGGGGAGACCCGGACCCGGACGCGGGGCAGGACCCGCGGGGACAGCCCGGCTGCCCGGCTGGGGGGGGGGGGGTGTCCCCGGCTCCCCGCGCCCCTCCCGGCCCCGGGGACGGGGATCCGGCCCCCCCCCCCCCCCCCCGGCTCCCCGCACTCACCAGCCGGCCGGCTCGGGGCTGAGCTGCCGGTGCAGAGCCACGGCGAAGCCGAAGAGGCTGCCCTTGTCGCCGTCCTTCAGCAGGGTGCTGGTGGCATCCAGGTTGAAGGCTGAGCTCGCCAGCAGCCGCAGGCAGAGCCAGGGCAGCCACAGCCGCCGAGCCCCCGCCATGCCGCCGCTCCCCGCCGCTCCCCGCCGCCCCCCGGCTCCGGCCGCCGGCGAGGAGGAGCACGGGTGGCCGAGGAAGCACGGCCCCCGCCCCGCCCGCCGCGGGCTGGGTCCCCCCGGGTGTCACCGCCCGGGTGTCACCGCCCGGGTGGCTCAGCCCCGGGCAGGGAGAGCACCGCGGCCCGCAAAGGTGCCCCCGCACCCCGCACCCCGGGATCGCCGCACCCCGGCATCGCCGCGCGCCGCAGCCGGACCGCAGCGCGGTGCACCCGTCACCCCACGCTGCACGGTGCGTCACCCCCACGTCGCAGCGCGTGGCACCCCGTATCTCAGTGCGTGGCACCCCACGTCACAGCATACAGCACCCTATATTGCAGTGCCTGGCACCCTATATCTCAGTGCACAGCACCCCATATCGCAGCACGCAGCACCCCATGTCGCAGTGCGTGGCACCCCATGTCGCAGAGCGTGGCACCCCATATCTCAGCGCATGGCACCCCATATTGCAGTCTGTGGCACCCCACACCGCAGCACGTGGCACCCCATATCGCAGCGCGTGGCACCCCATATCGCAGTCTGTGGCACCCCATATCTCAGCGCATGGCACCCCATATCTCAGCGCATGGCACCCCATATCTCAGCGCGTGGCACTGCATGTCGTAGTGCGTGGCACCCCATATCGCAGCACGTGGCACCCCATATTGCAGTCTGTGGCACCCCACATCTCAGCACGTGGCACCCCACACCGCAGCGCGTGGCACCCCACGCCGCGCAGACCAGCGCTGCCCACACGCGGAGGCAGACGTCGACGCCCCCGGCCCAGCCCCGGCCGACGCTGCGGGGAGATCTCCCCGTCCAGGCACAGCCCCGGGGGCGGGGGGGGTGGGGGGGGCCCCCCCCAGGGCTCCCCGGCCCCCAACCGCTGCTCACCCCCCTCCAGCGCTGCTGAAACGGGGCCACGTCCCCCAGGGCCGGGCACAGCACCCGGGCGGGGCGGCAGGGGTTCCCCGGGCGGGGGGCGATCGCCCACCCCCGGACCCTCTGCGAGGCGGGGTGGGGTTCACGGGAGGTCTGCCGAGCTCGCTGTGCCACGACTGCCGTCGGCCTCTGCGCGGCCGTCACCAAGAGGCGACGCCCCAGCACCCCGACACCCCGATACCCCGTCACCTGCGGCGATACCCCCCCCCGGCACAGCCGCCATGGTGGTGGGGGGGGCAATTTGCCATCCCGGTAGCGGCTCCCCAGCACCGTGGCCGTGCTCACGGGGACGGCCGTGGGGACACGGCGGTGGCAAGGGGACCGGGACAACCCCTCTGGCTGCTGCCATGGGGACAGACTCCTGCCAGGCCCCCCAACCTCCTCCACCCTCGGGCTGGGAGAGGAGCAACCCCCCCGCACCCCAAAACGAGAGGAGCAGCAGCAGGAGCGGGACCCGCGCCCCCCCGCGCCGAAGGGGCCGGTGCCTTCGCAGGCTCCCAGGGGACGAGGGGGGGCCAGCGGTGCCGGCCCAGCAGGACCCCACCAGCAGCAGGGCCGGGTCCCGCGGGAGCGGTCGTGGCTCGAGCGCGGCCCCGTGCCCCAAAGGGCAGCTTGGGGGGCGGGGGAGGGAAAGGGGGGGCTGTCATATTTTCCGGCACGCTGGCTATTTTTAACCGCTCCCGCTCTCCAAAGGCCTGTGAAGATATTTGGGAGCTGGCAGGGCCGCTCCGGCCGTGTGAATGAGCTCCAGCTCCGTGCTGGACGCAGGAACAGTCCTTCACCCCAACCTCCTCCTCCTCCTCCTCGCTGCCGGCCGGCCCCGCGTTTGGGGGGGGGACGAGGACAGGACCAAGAGGGTCCGTGCCCCCCAGCTCGCCCCCCGCCTGGCCGCCGTCCAGCCCTCCCCACGCTCGCCCCTTCTTCCCCCTTTTGCAGCCCAAATCCCTTCCCACCGTCCCCATCGTCACGCTCCTGACGTGGGAAAGGGCCGATCCCTGCCTGGGAGCGGAGGACGGGAACAGACCCGGTCCCCGGGGGCTGCTCAGCCTCCCGCCGCCCCCCCCGCGCCCCGTCGCCCACCCGGCAGGGGAGCACGGAGCTCCCCGCCAGCTCTGCCGCGCAGCCGCTGCCCGACGGCGAGGACGGCATCGCACGAGCGTCGGGCCGAGTACAAACAGAAAGGAAGGGGGTCGCGGCCGGGAAGCCAGATGAGCAGCCGCTCTAGATACAGACGTGATTTGGGGTCCCGGTGCCGTCCCTCAGCACAGAGGGGACCCCCAAAAAATCTGATCAAGGCTTCAGGGTGCCCACGAGCAGGGGGAGGAGAGACGGGACCCCCGCGCCCATCCCCAGCTCGCTCTGCCGCCCGGCTCCCAAAGCGACCACCTCGGGGCACCGCACGCTCAAGCCTCCCTCCTCCCCACCCAGCCTCCAAATCCGCTTTGTTTTCCCTCAAACGGACCCAAACCCGAGCGCGATCCCGAGGCCGGGGAGCCCTGGCCACGGGGGAGCCCGCCCTGCACCCCGAGCGGCGCCGCTCAGCTCCGTGCACGGCCACGGCGTGGGCCCGGCCGGGAGCTCAACGCGCTCCCCGCGCCGAGCCCGGTAACGTGCCGCAGAAGCCAGCTGCTCCGGATTAGCGACAGCAGCTCTCCGGAGGCCTGGCCCCCCCGAGCCCAGCGGGTCGGGGATTTCCAACCCCAAAACCGCCTCGTTAATGGACTACAGGACACTGCCCACCTCGGGGCTCCCGGCCTCGTCCCACCCTGGCACCAGCTGCCGGCGATTGGGTTTCAGCAGAGCCGGCTTTGCCGCACGCGGCGCGGCACAAGCAGGCGCTGCCGTCGCTGCCCCCGGATGAGCCGGCAGCGAGAGCGGGAGCCTGGGCGCTCCCAGCGTCACGGCAGACTTTGTCATCCCTCTCCGCGCCATCTCGAGAGAATTTTCTTTTCGGTGCAAGGACCAACTTCCAAATGCGGCGGGGTTTGCTGGGGAGCGCTCCCCCCGGCCCGGCTCGCGGCAGGACGCCGTTCCCGGCAGCCCAGGCACGAAGCGCGGGGGCTTTCACTGCCGGAGGGGGGGGAAAACCCAGCAGCAACTCTCGTGTCAGAGGAAAACTCCTTGTTGGGAGGATTGCCTTTGCTCCACGCCCTGGATTTGAACCCTGAGCTCCCAGAAGCCGCAGCCTCACCCCCCCGGCCCCCGCATCGCGCGGCCGAGACGGGGGGAGCACGCGGCGGGGGGCTGCGGGGCCGAGCTCCCCAACGCGCCCAAGGACAGCGGGGCCCGGGGATTACGCGGGGACGTCCTCGTCCCGCTCCCGCGGCCAGGGCAGGGTCCGCCGCAGGAGCCTCGCCGAGGCTTTTGCGGGAGCAGGAGCCGAAAGCGGGAGGGTGGGAGAGCGGGGAAGCGCTGCCCCGGGCGTAGAAACAGCCGGAGCCGGGGAGCGGCGAGGTCCGGGAGCGGAGCTCAGGCAGGGCGAGGACGGGACCCACCGCTCGCTTCCGCGTGGATGGAGGGAGGGAAACGCTCCCGACGGCTCCCCCGGCACGGCCAAACCGCCTCACCAGCACCGTTAACTCTGTGAAGGGCCGAATTGAGCCCAGGCTCCCTCGGCACGAGAGGAGGGAGGACGAGGGAGGCGGCGGAGCCACGCGCGGGAGCGGCTCCTGCGCCCGCAGCCCGGGCTGGTCGTGCCTCTCGGGGCAGACGCAAGCGTATTTCGCCATCGCTCCCGGCAGCGTCGGCAAAGGAAGCCGAGGCACGTCCCCGGCGCGTGCCGAGAGCTGGAGCCAGCGCCTGGGAGAGGTGTGAGCTCCCACAGGCGCCCGCAGGAGGGTCAACCGTCACCAGCAAAGGTCCCCAACCGGGCAGCGAGCTTCATTCCTCTGGAAGGAAGGGCAGGAAGCGGATCGGCACGGTTCGGGGAGTGGTGCCTCGTCCCAGGGCTCTAGCGGGTGGGAGAGCTGCCGGCGGTTACCCTGCAAACACCAAACCCCTCCGATACCCCCAGACCTTTCACGGGGAGCAGCTGACCCCAGGCCTGGGCGCAGGGAGGAGCGGAGCGGCCCCACGGCACGCAGACCCCGAGCACGCTCTGCCCGACAGCACCCTCGTTAGCCCGGCACGCTCGTCAGCTCACGAGTGAAACAGCAAAACAAATTCCTCTGCCCTTCCCGAGGCTGCAGGCAAGAACTTGTTTGTGTAACCAGAGCGGGCCAGCGTCGGACAGGCGTGTGGGGCGTAAGCTGGGGTTATTTTTACCCATTCACTGGTTTATCTTTGGCCACATTTTATGCTCGAGTTCCTGTAGCTGTGGCCAGAGTTCCTCCAGGTCACCAGCTCCGAGCACGAAGGTAAGGGGACGGCGAAGGGACGAGAAGCTGAATCCAGCTGGGATGCAGGGACGCACATCCCGCTCCCGCCGGGGCCAGGACCGCCCTGAAGGGAGATGGAGAAGAAACAGTCGACACCAGGGCTGTGACGAGGCAGAACTCTGTGCTGCCTGCGCCCCGAGCCTGCCAGAGCACCCCGAGCCCTGCCTACCCCTTGCCCGCACCGACCCCCGCAACCACAGCCCCCTCCCGCAGTCCCAGCCTTTTCTTTTCGCTTCCCCTGCCCAACTCGAGGGGATGAGGACATCTTCCTCCTCCTCCTCCTCCTCCTCCTGACTCTGCTCAGCTGCGGCCAGCCGGCGCCCGGCCAAGGGACCGACCTCATCCCAGGTCTCGGGCTGATTAAGCCCGGTGAGATCAGACGCATCCCGGCATTTCTGCCAGCTCACCCTTCCGGCACTCTGCAGGCCAATTTAATTTTCATAGTGCACTTTGCTGGCAGCAGCTGCATCTCGGGAACGCGGCCGGCTCTCCCCCACCCCCTGCCAGCTCATTTCTCTCGCTGCCATCCATTACGGCCTGGCACACGAACAGCCCGGGCGGCCGCACCTGACATTGGGACACCCCGACAAGGACGATTCTGGATTATTTCAGATTTAGCCCCGGTCTGGGTCCCACCGCAGCCGGGAAGCGGGGGAGAGCTCGGGAATTCCTAAGCAGCGCAGGCTGGTCCACCTGGGAAATAAAAGTGGGTTTAACAGGGTCGTGCCCAGCTCCTTGGGGCATCCCCGGCCTCTCCCTGGCCAGCGGGGAGCAGAGCACTGCCCCGCTCATCACAGACCACGGGGAGAAGGACAGACGGCTTCCCAAGACGGGGTGGGGACCCCGGCACCTCACGCCGCAGCCGAGCCGTGCCCGGGCTCTCGGTCACTCACGGGGCACAGCCCAGGGCCCCCCCCCAGCCACACGGCCGGTACCGGGCCCAGCGGCCAGCACGGCTGGAACCAGCAGAGCAAGGGGAGCCCGGACGCCCCGGGCCGTGCATGAGGCAGCCACGTCCCTGTCACGCCACAGAGCCACGGGACCCAGGCCCCTACAGCACCCATACGTCCCCCAGCACAAACCCCTACAGCACCCTGCACCCCCAGACGGGCCCCACCCGTGCCCACAGCCCCAGCCAGGCTCCTATAGCCCCCCCCAGACCCCCAGCCAGGCTCCTATAGCCACCCCCAGACCCCCAGCCAGGCTCCTATAGCCACCCCCCGGCCCCCAGCCAGGCTCCTATGGCCCCCTCAGGCCCCCATAGTCCCCCCAGACCCCCAGCCAGGCTCCTATAGCCCCCCCAGACCCCCAGCCAGGCTCCTATAGCCCCTCAGACCTCCAGCCAGGCTCCTATAGCCCCCCCAGACCCCCAGCCAGGCTCCTATAGCCCCTCAGATCTCCAGCCAGGCTCCTATAGCCCCCCCAGACCCCCAGCCAGGCTCCTATAGCCCCCCCAGGCCCCCAGCCAGGCTCCTATAGCCACCCCCCGGCCCCCAGCCAGGTCCTATGGCCCCCTCAGGCCCCCATAGTCCCCCCAGACCCCCAGCCAGGCTCCTATAGCCCCCCCAGACTCCCAGCCAGGCTCCTATAGCCCCTCAGACCTCCAGCCAGGCTCCTATAGCCCCCCCAGACCCTCAGCCAGGCTCCTATAGCCCCTCAGATCTCCAGCCAGGCTCCTATAGCTCCCCCAGACCCCCAGCCAGGCTCCTATAGCCCCCCAGGCCCCCAGCCAGGCTCCTATAGCCACCCCCCGGCCCCCAGCCAGGTCCTATGGCCCCCTCAGGCCCCCATAGTCACCCCAGACCCCCAGCCAGGCTCCTATAGCCCCTCAGACCTCCAGCCAGGCTCCTATAGCCCCCCCAGGCCCCCAGCCAGGCTCCTATAGCCCCCCCAGACCTCCAGCCAGGCTTCTATAGCCCCCCAGGCCCCCAGCCAGGCTCCTATAGCCCCCCCAGACCCCCAGCCAGGCTCCTATAGCCCCCCCAGGCCCCCAGTCAGGCCCTATAGCCCCTCAGACCCCCAGCCAGGCTCCCATAGCCCCCCCAGGCCCCCAGCCAGGCTCCCAGAGCCCCCTCAGCTCCCCAGCTCCCTACAGCCCTGACACGCCCCTGTCACCCTCACAGGCCACCACCCAGACCCCTACAGACCCTGTGAATCCCTACAGCCATCAGCCAGGCCCTTGTAGCCTCCTCAGGCACCTATGGCCCCTATAGCCCCCACACAGGCCCCTGTAGCCCCCTCGGGCTGCCAGCCGGGCTCCTATAGCCCTCGCCCAGGCCCCTGTAGACCCCCGGGTCCCCGTATCCCCCGTGCAGGCCCCTACGCCCCCCGAGGGACTCTACAGCCCCCCCGGGCCGCCAGCCCGGCCCCTATGGCCCCTATAGGCCCCGCAGGCCCCAGGAGGCGGGGCGGCGGCGGTGACGTGGCGGTGACGTGCGGTCAGGTGACGCGGGCCGTGCCGGTGCCGTCCCGGGCCGCCATGCTGTCCCGGCTGCTGAAGGAGCACCAGGCGCGGCAGAGCGAGCGGCGGGAGCTGCAGGGTGAGCCCGCCCCCGTCCCCATGGCGACAGACCCCGCCCCGCGCCCCGGGGGGCGGCCCGATTGGCGGCGGAGCTGCCGCTCACCGCGGGGGGGCCGCGCGGGCGCGCGTCCCATTGGCCGGCGGGGCTGTCCGTCAAGGGGGGGTGGGGGGGGAGAACCACGACCGTGGCGGTGAGGGAGGGGCGGGGTGGGGGGTGGGGTGGCCGGCAGGGTGGAGCGTGATGTCACCGCGCCGCATGCTGACGTCACGCGGCTCCCTGCTGGCGTCACGGCCGGCGTGTGCGGGGGGGGGGGGGGGGCAGCGGGGCGGGGTCGGGTCCCGCCGCCCCTCACGGCCGCGTCCCCGCAGAGCGGCGGCGCCGCGAGGCCATCGCCGCCGCCACCCGCCTGACCGAGGCCCTGGTCGATCACCTCAACGTGGGGTGAGGCCGAGACCCCCCGAGCCCACAAAGCCCCGGCCGGGGCCCCCCCAGCCCCCTGCCCCCAACACCCCTGGCCAAGGACCCCCCAACCCCAGCCGGGGCCCCCTTCCCCCCCCCCGCCCCCCTGGCCGGGGACCCCCCCATCCCCTTCTGCCTCAAGACCCCCGAACCCCCCGGTCCCCCCCCGGCCCCCCCAGCTGGGGACCCCCTGAACCCCCCCAGCCCCTTTTACCCCTGGAAACCCCAGCCAGGGACCCCCACCTCCCCCAGCCCTTCCCCCCCAAACCCCCATCCAGGGACCCCGCACCCCTAACCCCCCGCCAGGGACCCCTCCAAGCCCCTTCCCCTACACACCCCCAGCCAGGGACCCCTCCCCCCCCCCAAAACCCCTGCCCAGGGACCCCCTCAACTCCCTGCCCCCTTCCCCCCCCAAACCTCCCACCCGGGGACCCCCAGCCCAGCCCAGCCCAGCCCCCCAGTGCTTTGGCTTCCCCCCTCGGCCGCCCCCTTCCCGGGGACTCCCCGCATGCCGGGGCCATTGGGGCAGGACCCCACGCCCCGTGTCCCCCCCCCGTGTCCCCCCCCCGGCAGGGTGGCCCAGGCCTACGTCAACCAGCGGAAGCTGGACCACGAGGTGAAGACGCTGCAGGTGCAGGCGGCCCAGTTTGCCAAGCAGACGGGGCAGTGGATCACCATGGTGGAGAACTTCAACCAGGCCCTCAAGGTGGGGGTCCCCCCCCCGGCACGGGCGGGGAGGTCGCCCCCCACCCCTGGAATTCCCCCTCTGGGACACGCGGAGGAGCAGCCCCATGGGAACCCCCCCGCCGCCCCGGTGTCACCGGCGCTAGCGGAGGGATGGGGTCCCGTGTGCCAGGAGCCCACCGCCGGCACGGTGCAGCCTGCCCGATGCCGGGGGGGGAGGGGGGGCGCGTGCCCCGGCCCCGCGGCTCGACGCCGGAGCGGTCTGGCAGCCCCATCCGCCCACTGCCGGATCGCACCGCAGCGGGCAGCACCCACGGGGTCCCGGCCAGCCCCGAGCCCCTGCAGGGCTACGGCTGCCGGAGGTGGAGGGAGGGTGGCCCCCCCCCCCCAAATCTCACCGCCAGCTCCCTGACAGCCCCCCCCGTCCCCGTCCCGGCAGGAGATCGGCGACGTGGAGAACTGGGCGCGCAGCATCGAGATGGACATGCGGACCATCGCCACCGCCCTGGAGTACGTCTACAAGGGGCAGCTCCAGCCCTCCTGCTCCTGAGCCGCTACCGGGGCTCCCCCGGACGCCCCCCCACCCACCCCCCCCCCCGCGCCGCCGCGGCTGGTCCTGGCAGATAACGCGGCAGCTCCCGGCCGCCTCGGGGACCCCTCCGAACCGGGGAGCGGGCAGAATAAAGCGCGGTTGTACAGGCGGTGCGTGGCGGCTGGGCCAGGCGTGTGCCGGGGCCCTGGCACGGCCCCGGGCTGCCCCCTCCTAAGCCCCCTCATCCTCTTTACCGCTTAACCCGGGCTCTGAGGCCCCTTTTTCTCCCAGACAAAGGCCCCTTCTGGGCCAGGAGGGCTCTAATCCCCCCGGGGGGAGAGCTCGGCCCCCCAGCTCCGGGCAGTGCCCCCTCCCAGGGCTGCGAAGGGGACCCGGGGGGGGGTTCTGCGTGCCCTGGGGAGGGGGGCTGCCCTCCCTCCCGGCTCCGGCCAGGGGCTCCTCCACGGTGCGGGTCCCCCGACAAGGCGAGGGGTGTCCCAGCACCCCCACGCACCCAAGTTCCCGCCTGGAGCTGCACCCAGCACGGGGCGGGGGTAGGGGGGGGGGGTCAGGGGGGCTCGGCCCACCGTGAACTTTGGCTGCGGGCTCTGCCCCGGCACAGGGGGAGGAGCGGCCGCGGCCCCCCCGGCTCAGACGGCCTCTGCCGCCGCAGCCGAAGCAGCACCCGCAGCCCTCTGCCCCGCCGAAGGTAGGTGGGGGCTCGCCGGGCGGGCTCCCCTCCGCACCCCGACCCGGGCCAGGGGTGCCAGGCGAGCCGGGGCCGCAGCGGCCCCCGCCGTGGGTCTGCCCCATGGCCGCAGGGCACAGTGAGACGAGTCTGTCGGGTCTCGTGCACGCCGAGAGCCCGCGCCGTCCTGGCTGGGGGGGGGCTGTGCCCGTCCCCTGCCCTCGCCCGGCTCTGGGGACCCAGGACAGACACGGGGCGTCCCCCCCGCAGCCCCCGAGGGCCGGGAAGGGGTGGGGGCTGCCGCCTCTTTGGGGGTCAGCCCGGAGCCCCCGTCCCAGCCCCGGTGGGTTCGTAACCCCCGGCCAGCACCCATTGCTGGGAGCGATGGGAAAAGCCCGACACCCCCAGAGCCCCCCCCCCCAAACGGGGCTCCTGGAGGGGAATGCAGCCCCCCACAGGGGGGAGATAACGGGAGAGGGGTGGGATGTGGGGGCAGGTGGGCTGGGGGTCCCAGAGGCGCCGGTGACGGTCACCTCCCCGTGCGGAGGGTGCCCGGGGTCGTCCCTGCCCTGGGAGGGGGACGGGGGGAGCAGCTGGGACCCCCCCCCCGCCCGGTGCTGCCCCGCGGGCCCTGGGTGCCGGCCAGGCGCTGACGCACTGCGCCCGGCTAATCCCCGGCACGCCGCGGACGCCCCGGCTCGGCGGGAGGGAGGTCGGTCGGAGACTCGTCCGGGCGTGGGTGGGGGACACGGGGTGCTCGTCCCCACGCCGGGAGGGGGACGTAGGGTGCTCACCCCCACCCCGGGAGGACAGGGACCACCGCCCAGGGTCCCCACGTGCCCCGTGGCACCTGGGCACGGACCCAGGCCCATGTGGGACCTGCCCCAAAAGCTGGGGGTCAATCCTCAGCCCCCCCCCTTTTCCCACCCTCCGCCTGGGCGAGGTCTGACCCCCCCCGCTGCGGGGCAGGGCAGGGGGTCCGGGGGTCCCCCGCGCGGGGAGGGGCGCGTGGCTTTACCCAGCGAGCGAGGAGCCCGGGTTCAACTTGGGGCGCAGGGGCTGACGTGGCGGGGGGGGTGGCACGGCCCAGGACGCCTGGGTTCCTCTCCCACCGCCCCCCACGCCGGCCCCGCAGGCCCCCCGCCATGTGGCTGTACCTCTTACTGGCGGCACTGGCCTGGGCGCTGGGCTGGCTGGTGCGGGACCGCCAGAGCCTGCCCTCCGTCAAGGACAAGCACGTCTTTATCACCGGCTGCGACAGCGGCTTCGGCAACCTGCTGGCACGGCGGCTGGCCTGCCGGGGCTACCGGGTGCTGGCCGCCTGCCTGACCCAGAAAGGGGCCGACAGCCTCCAGCGGAGCTGCTCCGGCCACCTCCGCACCACCCTGCTCGACGTCACCCGCTCCGACAGCATCCGCCGGGCCGTCGAGTGGGTGCGGGCAGAGGTGGGCGAGAAAGGTGAGGAGGGGGCAGGATGGGACCCGGGGAGGTGCTGGGGGGGGGGACACGATGACGACGACATGGGGTCCCAGGGGAGGTGCTGGGGGGGGGACGGGGACAACGATGACGACGACATGGGGTCCCAGGGGAGGTGCCGGGGGGCAGGATGGGACCCGGGGAGGTGCTGGGGGGGGGACGATGATGACGATGACATGGGGTCCCAAGGGAGGTGCCGGGGGGCAGGATGGGACCCGGGGAGGTGCTGGGGGGGGGGGACGACGATGATGACGACATGGGGTCCCAGGGGAGGTGCTGGGGGGGGGACGGGGACAACGATGACGACGACATGGGGTCCCAGGGGAGGTGCTGGGGGGGGGGACAGACGGGGACAACGATGACGATGACATGGGGTCCCAGGGGAGGTGCCGGGGGGCAGGATGGGACCCGGGGAGGTGCTGGGGGGGACACACAATGACGACGACATGGGGTCCCAGGGGAGGTGCTGGGGGGGGGACGGACGGACGGGGACAACGATGACAATGACATGGGGTCCCAGGGGAGGTGCCGGGGGGCAGGATGGGACCCGGGGAGGTGCTGGGGGGGGGGGACACGACGATGATGACAACATGGGGTCCCAAGGGAGGTGCTGGGGGGCAGGATGGGACCCGGGGAGGTGCTGGGGGGGACGATGATGACGATGACATGGGGTCCCAGGGGAGGTGCCGGGGGGCAGGATGGGACCCGGGGAGGTGCTGGGGGGGACACACAATGACGATGACATGGGGTCCCAAGGGAGGTGCTGGGGGGCAGGATGGGACCCGAGGAGGTGCTGGGGGGGGGGGGGACACACGATGATGATGACAACATGGGGTCCCAGGGGAGGTGCCGGGGGGCAGGATGGGACCCGGGGAGGTGCTGGGGACGACGACGATGATGACAACAAGGGGTCCCAGGGGAGGTGGGGGGGGGGGGGGGGACAACAATGACGATGACATGGGGTCCCAGGGCAGGTGCTGGGGGGGACGACGATGATGATGACAACATGGGGTCCCAGGGGAGGTGCTGGGGGGCAGGATGGGACCCGGGGAGGTGCTGGGGGGGGGGACGGGGTCCCAGCAGGATGGGTGGTCTCAGGGGAGAGGCTTGGTCCCACCAAGGGATGCTCTAGGACAAGACGGGGAGCTCCACAGCGGGGGTACGGGGCAGGACGGGGGGTCCCTGGGGAGGTGCTGTGGGGCAGGATTAGGGGTCCCCGACGAGGTGCTACAGGGCAGAACAGGGGGGTCCCACCAGGGCACCCCACGGCAAAGGATGAGGGGGGTCTGGAGAGGGGCTGCGGGGCAAGATGGGTCCTGCCACCGGGTGCTGTGGGGAGCCCTAGAGAGGGGCTACGGGGGGGGTCCCTGCAAGGTGCTGTGGGGCAGGATGGAGGGGAGGGTCCCCCCGGGGCACACTAGGGCCAGGACGGGGGTCCGTGGGGCAGGGAGACAGAGGAGGGGACCGCGGCCACCATCCCCGACCTCGCGCGTGCCCCCCAGGGCTCTTCGGGCTGGTGAACAACGCGGGGGTGGCCAACCCCATCGGCCCCACGGAGTGGATGGGGATGGAGGACTACCGCCAGGTCATGGCCGTCAACGCCTTCGGGGCCATCGAGGTGACGCTCCAGTTCCTGCCCCTGCTGAAGCGGGCGCGGGGCCGGGTGGTGAACACCTCCAGCGTGCTGGGCCGCCTCTCCGCCAACGGCGGCGGCTACTGCATCTCCAAGTACTGCATCGAGGCCTTCTCCGACAGCCTGCGGTGGGTGCCGGCCCCCCGCCCGCCCCGCGGCCCCCGCCCCGCGCCCTGACGGCCGTGCATCCCGCAGGCGCGACATGTACCACTTCGGGGTGAAGGTCAGCGTCGTGGAGCCCGGCTTCTTCAAGACAGCGGTGACCAACCTGGAGAGCATCGAGGCGTCCCTGCGCCGGCTCTGGGACCGCCTGGCGCCCGAGACGCGGCTCAGCTACGGCGAGGATTTCTTCCATAAGTGTGAGCGGGCTGGGGGGGTGCCCGCTGCCTCAGTTTCCCCTGGCCGCGGGCTGCCCGTCCCTGCCTGACCCCCCCCCTCCCCGCCTGCACCCCCCAGACCTCAAGGTGCAGCGGCTCATCATGAACGTCATCTGCGACGCGGACCTCAGCAAGGTGACCCGCTGCATGGAGCACGCGCTGGGCGCCCGGCACCCACGCACCCGCTACAGCGCCGGCTGGGACGCCAAGCTGCTCTGGCTGCCCGCCTCCTACCTGCCCGCCTGCCTCGTCGACTTCGCCCTGGCCACCATCCTGCCCAAGCCGGCCCACCGTGCCCGCTAGTCCCCTGCTGCAGCCACCGGCCCCCCCCCAGGGCTGTGAGACCCCCTCCTGCCCCCCCCAGGGCTGCAAATAAACCACCCATCCCGGGTGCCGTGCAAACTGCCGCCTGCGGCGCTCGTCCCTGCGGCAGCCCCGGGGCCGGGGGGGGTCCCCGCGCGGCTCAGGGACCGCTGGTGGCATCGCCGTGCGGAGCCCCCAGCCCCGCTGCACCGGGGGGGGGGTGGCTTCCAGGGTCACGGCCCTCGGGGGGACCCACGGGGACGCTGCCACCATCGCTGCCCTTCCGCCGGTCCCGGCACGGCCTGGCGTCCTGTTGACGCGGCCCTGAGCCAAGCTGGCCCCCCCGGTTGCCCCCCGGCGCCGGGGCGGGACGGGGCTGCTCGCACCACGGCCACGCACGCCGGGCCCCCCCGTGCTCCCATTGCTCCCAGTGGGACCAGTCCCTTCCCGGTGGGGAGGTTCCAGTCATAGGACGGGGCAGCACCCAGGGGCTCCCTCAGCCCCACAGCACCCGCAGGGTCAGTGGATCTCGGGGGACACCCCCCACCCACGAGGGACCCCGTCCCCCCCCCAGCCCGGTGGGCGCGGGGGACGCGCGGCGCTACAGAAGCTTTTCTGTTTATTTCCACACCCGGGGACGCTCCCCGGGCCCCCCCAGCCCCCACCGGCACGCGGGGAGGGGTCCAACGGCAGCGACCCCGGGGGGGGGTTGGCACGTGGGGCCCTGCCCCGGAGGAGCTTGCAGAAGGCAAGCGAGCGGGAGCAGCCCCCCGCGGCCCCCAGAGCCCCCCGGGTGGGGGGCAGCGGGAGCCGGGGGGGCCACGGCGCCCGCAGGGGGCTACATGACCTCGTAGCCGCTGCGGATGCCCTTCATCAGGCAGCAAGCGAAGATGATGCCCAGGATCTGGGAAGGGAGAGGGGAGAGGGGGTGATCCCCATCCTGCACAGCCCCACACGTGGAGGGGGGGCTCAGCCCCACACGGGGGGGCTCAGCCCCACGTCCTACCTCGAAGAAGGCGATGCCCAGCGCGACGGCGGCCACGATGAGGATGTTCTTCTTCATCCAGGCTTCGATGCTCTGGAGGCAGCCCTGGGGGAGCAGCGGGGCTCAGGGGGCGGCCGGACCCCTGGGGCTGAACGGGGGGGGAGGGGGGGGCACGGGGGGGGGGGTCTCACCTTCTCGTAGACGGTGGCGGGGCTGGGGCGGACGTTGCAGGAGGTGGTGTTGACGCGGCAGCAGGACCGGGGCACCGTGTTGTTGAACCTGAACCGCTCGATGGTGGCCCAGTCCGTGTAGTTGTTGACTCCGCAGCAAGCGAACTACCGGGGGGGGGGGGGGGGGGGAACCCCAGGGGGTCAGGGGGGCCGAGCCCCAGACGCCCGCCCCCCCCCCGACCAGGGCCACCCCGTGACTCACATCCCTCTGGAGCTCGTCCACCGCCGCCGTCGCGGGCTCGTCCTCCCCGTACTTGTGCATGGCGTCCCACAGCCCGTCCTCCAGCACCGAGCGGACCTGGGGGGGCCGGGGGGGGTCAGAGGGGGACGGGGGGGGGGGTCCTGCAGCACCCAGGCGGGTCCGTGCCCCCGTGCCCCCTCCCCACGAGTCCCCCACCTTGTCCTTGAAGACGTATCCGGTGATGGCAGCGGCGATCTCCACCAGGAAGATGATGCTGAGCAGGACGGCGAACTGCGGGGGGACAGGGTGGGGGTCAGGGCGGGGGGGTTAAGGTGTGGGGGGGGGAGTGGGGGGGGGATCCAGGGTGCCCACCGTGGTGACCATGCAGTAACTCTCCTTCCAGGCGCCGCAGCAGCCGAAGAAGGAGATGAAGAAGATGATGATGCCCAGCACCAGGATGGCGACGGGGGTGCTGGAGGCGGAGGCGCTGCTGACGGCCAGCGCCTCACTGAGGGCCACTTGGGCGTAGATGCCGATGGCGATGAGGGCCACGCCGCAGACCTGGGGGGGGGGCAGCGGGAATTGGGGTGCAGCTGCCACCCTGCGGGGCCAGGACCCCCCCCGAGCCAACGGGGTGGGAGGGGGGCACCCGCAGCTGAGCATTGTTCCCTTCCCGGGGGGCGGGGGGGGGGGGGGGGGGGGGGCAGCGCCGGGGGTTGTCCCCAAATGGGGGACCCCCCTCCCCGGGGGGGATGAGAAGGGGTGGGGGGGAACCTCTGGCCCCCCGGCCCAGCACAGCCCCGCCAGCGATGTCCCCACGGGGGCACGGCGGAGGGAGGGGGCCCCACTCCTGCCCCACGGCGGGACACTCCCCAGCCCCGCTGCGGTGAGGGGGGGCCGGGCTGGCGGCCGCAGGAACGCCGGGAAGTCCGGCCTTCCGGCCGCAGCGAGAGGCCTCGGAGGGGGGGACCTGGCACCAGCCCCCCACCCCGGGGGGCCCCGGGCAGACCGGGGGGTGCCGGGGCAGGGGGCCACGCCAGGCACATGCCGTCCCGGTGGGCACCGGCAACCCCGCTGGCGTGGGAGCCGGGAGGCCCACGGCCCTTCCCGGCACCGGGGCAGGAGTGGGTCCGTGCTGCCCGTGTCCGCCACCCCCCCACGGGTGGGACACCCCACCCCCCCACGGCCTCGGTTTCCCCGTGGCGGTGGGGACCCCCCCGGGCCGGCCTCCCCGGGTGCCGCCGGCCCTGTTTGCTCGCAGGGCGTGGGTAAACAGCGCGGCCCGGCCGCCCGCTGCACAAACACTCCGGCAGCGGGGGCCGGGGGGGGCTGGCGCCGGTGTCCCCATCATGTCCCCCCGCCGCTGGCGGCCAGCCCGAGCCCCCCCGGGCCGTCCAGGGGTGACTCAGGCCGGCAGGATCAGGGTGGGGACCGGGACGAGTCACTCCCTGCGTGGGGGGACAGGATGACGGCCAGGAAAGCGCCCGGCCCCCCTTCACCCCCCCCGCACCCCGCTACGGCCGTTGGCCTTCTCACGCCTCTTTCCTCACCCCAACTTCCCCAAACCCGTGCCCTGCCCCGCGCGGGGACCCCGGCCGGGGCAGCCGGGAGCCGTGGGGCTCGGGGGGGACCTGGCCACCCGTGGGGTTCCCACCCTCACCTCGGGGCTCGGCTTCCCCCGGCCGGAGCGTGCCAGCCTCGCCCTGCCCGGCCTCGTTACCCCTGGAACCTACCGATGGCAGCGTGCGGCCGCAACACTGCCCGGTGCCCTGCTTCTCGCAGGGTGGGCGGCCTCACCCCCCTCCCCCCCCAGCACCCGCTGCAGCCCCCCCCAGGCAGCAGGGCCCCCCCCGGGGTCCCCATGACCCCCAACTCAGGGCCTGCAAGGGGGGGGAAAGGGGGTGTCAAAGGGGCCGTACACGGGGGGAAGCTGACGTCAGCGGGGGGGCAACACGGGGGGGCTGCTGCTTGCCGTGGGGCTGGGGCGGGCCCGTCCCCGGCAGGGCACGGCTGGGAAGGGCCCGTCTGCCCGGTTCTGCCGGCCCCGGGGCCCCCTCCCCGGTTTCCCCGGTCCCCCCCGTCCCCCACTCACCCAGAAGATGAAGTTGAAGATGAAAACCAGATACTTCACACATTTCATCCCGCCCTCGACCGCCATGGCCCGTCCTGCGGGAGCCGCCGCCTCAGCCCCGGCACCGGCACCGGCACCGCGCCCGCTCCCAAGCCCCGCTGTCCCGCTCCCAGCCCCCCCCGCCCCGGTCCCGCTCCCGGTGCCGCTCCCCCTGCCCGGGTCCCACCGTCCTGGCCCCGGTGCCCGAGCCCCGGCGTCCCGGGACCGCTCCCGGTGCCGCTCCCCACCCGCTCCCGCCGCCGCTGCCCGCCCGGTGCCGGTGCCGCCCCCTGCCCGGTGCCGGTGCTCCCGGTGCCGCCGCTCCCCCGCCCCGGGCGCTCACCGACGCCGCTGCTCCGCCGCCCGCTCCGTGCGCTCCGCGATCATGTGATGGGGCCGGGGCGAGCCAAGAGGCAACCCCGGGCCCGCCCCGGGCCCGCCCCGGCCCCCGCCGCCGCCCCGCGGGGGTCCCGCCCCGCGTGGGTCCCGCCCCGCGCCCCCCCCGGCCCCGTCCCGGGGCAGCACAGACACGCGGGTGCGGGGGACACTTTAATGGGGTGGCGAAGCCACCGGGCCCGCCTGGGGGGACACGGGGGGGCCGCGCCGGGGGGGGCCCCGCGCCCCAGAGCTCCCACCCCATCCCGCAGCCCGGGGCCTGCTGCCCTGCGTCCGGGGGGCCCTGGCCACCCCACGGTCCCTGGCACCCCATGCCCCGCGCCCCGGGGTCCCGGGGTACCCCACACCCTGCATCCCAAAGTCCTGGCCGGCCCATGCCTGCACCCGGGGTCCCTGCCACCCCGTACCCTTGCACCTTGGGGTCCCACCCACCCTGTGCCCCGAGGTCCCTGCCACCCTGTGCCCTGCACCCCAGGGTCCCTGCCACCCTATAACCTGCACCCTGGGGTCCCGGCCACCCCGGTCCCTGCAACCCCGTGCCCTGCACCCCAGGGGCCTGGTCACGCTGTTCCCAGCCACCCTGTGCCCTGCACCCCAGGGTCCCTGCCACCTCATACCCTGCACCCCGGGGTCCCGGCCGCCGTGGGCTCAGAGCCCCGGCACGGTGGCCAGCGCGGCCAGCACGGCCTCCAGGTGCTGAGGGTGCGCGTAGGCCACGAGGCCACCCCGGTTTGCCCAGCGCTCGGCCCCCGCTGCCCCCTCCGCCGGGCAGTTGTAGACCAGCTCGGGGGGTGGCCCGGTGTCACCCGCCCGCCGTGCCCGCAGGGCCCCCGCCAGGGCCACCGTGCCCCCACCCAGGGCCCGCAGGATGGCGTGGGGGGCGCAGGCGTCCCAGGCGAAGGTGCTGCCCTCGGAGAGGACGTAGGCGTCCGCCAGCCCCAGGATGACGCAGAGCATCTTGTAGCCGGCACCGGCGGCGAAGCGCAGGCGGTCACCGCAGAGGGGACCCAGGGCTGCCCGCACCGCTTCCCCCTCCGCCCGGCTCAGCACCACGCAGGGCGCGGGGCGCAGCGGCGGGGGGCTCAGCGAGCACAGCCGCGTGTCCCCGTACGCGACGCCCCAGTGGTACCTCCCCTGCCACCTGTGGGGACGGGGACTCTGAGCGTGGACCCTGCCACCGGGTCCCCAGGCTCTCCCCGGCCTCTGGGGCCAGGATCCGGCCATGACCCCCCGGTGCTCCCCGCGGTGCCGGTACCTGCGGGTCAGGGGGTCCCGGCGGAAGAAGGGCTCGTTGATGACGCCCAGCACGGGGCAGCCCGTGTGCCGGTCGTAGGCCCCGATGAGCACCAGCGCCGAGCACAGCCCTGCCGGGGCGATGCCGTCGACGGGGGCCACGTCCTCGTGCCCAACGATGTACTCGTTGGTGGAGTCTGCGGGTGCAGCCGAATTCACCGGGGCTCAGCCGCGGTGTGCGTGTGGGGGGGGTCCCCGACCCGCCCTCTCCCAGCACCCCCTCACCGATGGGGTCTATCCAGATGGCCAGGTCCTGGGGGGGGATGCTGAGCGCCACGCCGGCCAGCTTCGCGTCCCCCAGCGCCACGTCCCGGTGCACGGCGGCTGCCAGCAGCTCGGCGGCCGCCCGCTCGGGCTCCAGCACGGAGAGCAGCAGGGCCGCGGTGTCTCCCGGCGTGGCACAGACCCGCACCGCCACCGTCTCCCCTGCCAGCACCCCGGCCTCAGCGACGGCCCCGCGGCCCCCCGTGTTGGGGGGCCCCGGCTCCGCCGCTCCCCCCGGGACTCACCCTGCCCGTTCCTGAACTCGTTGGTCTCCTCGCCATGGATGTGGCCCTGCAGCTCGGGGAACTGGGGGGGGACACGGGGCGGCTCAGCCACGGTGCAGGGGTTTGCGGGGCCACCCTGGGGACCCCCCCGTCCCCTACCTCCTTCCCCAGGTCGTGCTTGATGACCTCCTGGATGAGGACGTCCGCCAGCGTCTTGAAGTCCTGCAGGAACCTCCTGTTCCTGTCGGCCCCCGTCTTCTCGGCCACCAGCAGCTGGAAGAGCGGCTGCTCCCGCCGGCACAGCCGGGCGATGTGTGCCGCCTTCTCCGAGGCACCCACCAGGGCCTGCAGCAGCCCCGCCATGGCCGGGCCTGGGGGACGCAGCGCTCAGGGGGGGCCCGGCCACCCCCCAGCTCCCAGCGTGGCCCCGCAGCCCTGGCCCCGAGCGCCCGCCCGTAATTGCCGGGTGCGGGCAGCACCCAGGGCCGCGTGCGGCCCGGGCCCCAGGGTGGGGACCCGGCTCAAATTATCCTGCCCGGTGCCAGAGGCCGCAGCCCGGAGGTGGGGACGTGGCCGCGGGGACGTGGCCGCGGGGACGTGGCCGTGGGGCCGTGCCTGGCCAAGGACACGGCCCCACTGTGGCGTTCCCGCGTGGGGGGGACCGTCCCGCGTGGAGGAGGAAGCAGCCAGGGCTGGGGGGGGGGGGGACGTCCCCGCTGCACCCCCAGAGAGGAGTGGGGTGTCGGGGCCGCGCACCCCCCCAGCAGCGCGTCACCGGCAGCGATGCCCCGCGGCGGCGGCGGCCCATGCCCCTCCCCGGGGCCGCGCCACGTGGGGGCACCCCCGGGACCCCCCCCCGCGGGGGATGCCCTCCCCGGGGTGCCCCCCCCACCCCCCCACCCGCGGAGGGGCCCCCACCCCCTGCCACGCCCCCGGGGGGGATCCCGGGGACCCGCGGGAGCCGCCCGCTCCCCCCCGTTGCCGTTACCGGGGCCGGGGCCGCTGACAGCTCCTGCGGGGCGGCCCGTGGGGCGGGGCCGGCCGGGCCGCGTCACGCCGCCGCATTAACCCCCTCGGCCCCACGGCCCGGCGTGCGGGGGACCCCGGCGTGCGGGGGAGACCCCGTCGTGGTGGTTGGAGGGGGGGGGGGACGGACCCGGTGTCGGGGCTCCGAGCGCCGCTTCCGCGTCGCGCCCCCGCTGCCCCGGGGCCGGTGACACCGGGGTGCGGCGATGCCCATCGCGGCGGGGAAACCCCGGCACCGGGACCCGACGGGGAGGTAACGGAGGGGAGGGCCGGCACCGGGACCCCCCGCTCCTCTCCGACCCCCCGGGACTACCGGTGCGGCGGTGCCACCCCGCGCCGCGCGGTGGCGCTCTCGTCCCGGCGCTGCTCCTCGCTCCGGTTTTACCGGCTCCGGTGTGGACGCGCCCGCTCCGGAGCGACGCCGCAGCGCCCCCTAGCGGGATGCGCTTGCGCCACGCTCCCACCGCGCACCGGGGGTAACGGGACCGTTCCCCTACCCCCCCCCCCCCCAGACACCCCCCCCCTGCCCCGCCACACAGGCAGCCCCCCCCCTCCACACACCCCGCCTCGGGTCTCCCCACCGCGCCGGGTCGGGACCCCCGCCACCTCCCGCCACACCGGGAGCGGGGCCCGGAACGTGCAGCCCCGGTGCCACGGGCGCGGTCGCATCTCCCTCTTGCCCTCTCCATGGTTCTGATGGGGCCGGCACCGGGGGAGCGGGGGGGACCGGCACGGAGCGGAGTTTGGGGGGGGGGGGGGGGGGTCCGGGGGCTGTTGAGGACACGGGGCGGGAGGGGACGGGGAGCGGGAGGGGAGCGGGGGTACGGTTGAGGACGCGGGGCGGGGGGGGGGGGGAAGGGGGAGGGGGGTGACACGGAGGGGGACGGAGGCACCGGGACGCGCATCCCCGGTCCCCGGGGGCGGTGCGGCGGGACCCAACTCCCGGCAAGTGCGGCGGGGCCGGGCGTTCGCCCGGCCCCGCCGCACTTGCCGGGAGTTGGGTCCCGCCGCACCGCCCCCCGCCACAAGCGGAGGCGGGGGGGGGGGTCGGAGCGAACCGGGTGGCGGCGGGGCCGTTCCCGGTGCTCGGGGGGCCGGCGGCGGCTGGTGACAAGCCCCTGCCAGAACCTCTTTTGTGCGCCCGCAGCCAATCAAGGCCGCTGACGACACACTTCTCTTGGGGTATAAAACCCCGGGGCCGCCGCTACCGCCGCTTTTTTCTTTCCCCCCCCCCCCCCCTTCACCCCCCCCGGTCCCTCACCGCCCCCCGCTTCCCCGCCCCCGCCACCGTTACCGCCTTCCCCCCGTTCCGCGCCCCTTGCGCGTTGCGGTGGAAGCGGGGGGGGGGGCGGCCCGGCGGGGAAAGGTTTCCCGGTATGGCCCCGGTATTGCTGCGGTTGCTGGCGTTGGTGATGGTGGCGGGGGGGTGGGTTGAAGCGCAGCCCCCCGCCTCCGAGCCCGCTTGCCCCGTGTGTCTCTGGCGGCGGCACAGCAAGGAGCTGCGGCTGGAGAGCATCAAGTCGCAGATCCTGAGCAAGCTGCGGCTGAAGGAAGCGCCCAACATCACCCGGGAGGTGGTGAAGCAGCTGCTGCCCAAGGCCCCGCCGCTCCAGCAGCTCCTCGACCTCCACGACTTCCAGGGGGACTCGCTGCAGCACGACGAGTACCTGGAGGAGGACGAGTACCACGCCACCACCGAGACCGTCATCAGCATGGCCCAGGAAAGTCAGTGCCGCCTTTGTTCCGCCCCGCCGCCGCTGCAAACTTCGCCGGCGGACTCCCCCCCCCCACCCCCACCCCGGCTCCCGGCCCCCCCCGACCCCCCCGGCTCCCCTCCCGGCTCCCCCCCCCCCGCCCGCCTCGGCCCGCCCGGCGGCAGGCACCGGCCCCCCGGGGCTCCCCCGCCGACCCCCCGGGGTGCCCCCTCCTCCCCCGCGGCTCCCCGTTCCCCCCCACCCCCCCACCCCCCCCCCCGGGGATGCCGCGTTCCCCCGGCACCCCCCGGGCTCCCCACGGGGCTCCCCGGGCACCGGCCCGCAGCCCCCGCTCGCCCCCCCCCCCCCCCCGAACCCCCCCCCCGACCCGGGGCGGCTCCGTGCGAGTCCCGGGGGGAGGCACCGCGCCGCACCGGGGACCCGGGAACCCGGCGACGGGACAGCCCGGCCGGCAGCCGGGACGGGGCAGCGGGAGCTGGGAGATGGGACCGGGACCGGGGCCGGCCAGCGGGAGCTGGGACCTGGCAGCAGGTAACTGGGACCCGGGACCGGGGACCGGGACCCGGCACTGGCACCGGAGGGTCGTGGGACCGGGCGCTGGCAGGAGGTACCAGGACCCGGCACTGGCACCAGCATCAGCACCGGCGCTGGTGCTGGGTACCGGGACCTGGCACCGGCACTGGGACCCGGCGCTGGGTACTGGAACCCGGCACTGGGCACCGGCACTCGGCACCGGCACCGGCACTGGGACCGGACTGGGGGCACGGGGCAGACGGCACGGTGACCTCCCTGTCCCCAGGGCCCCACCGGGCAGCGGGTGCCAGCGCTCGCCTCCTGCTGCGGCACGTGGCAGGGTGACAGCAGGGTGACAGCAGGGTGACGGCAGGGTGACGGCAGGGTGACGGCAGGGTGACAGCAGGGTGACAGCAGGGCACGCTGGGGACAGGCAGGCGCCTGCCCTGGGCCTGCCCGCGGCCGGCACAGCGAGGGGCTGCGAGGGGCTCCAGCCCGGGGTCCCCGGCAGGGAGGGGAGGGGGTGCGGCGGCTTTGCTGCGCTGTGACACGGCTCCGTCCGTCCGTCCGTCCGTCCGCGGGCGAGGAGGGGGCGAGCGACGGGGCTCCGGGGCGGCTGCACCCCGCACCTCTCCGTGCCTCAGTTTCCCCCGGTGCCAGCGTGGTTCCGCGTGTCCCGGCCCCGGCTCCACCTGCTCCAGCGGCGGGACGGGGCGGTGGGACCCCCGAGGTGCGGGGGCTGCGGGAGCCCCGGGAGCGGGGCCGGGGGGGCCGGGTGCGAAGGGCGAGCGGAAGGGAGGGAAGTGTGAGGCGCTGCCCCCCCCCCCGCGGCCCCCCGACGAATTTCCTTCCCAGGCATTAATAGACTCGGGCGGCTTTGAAATTTTATTACCCATAAAATTGACAACACGCTGGGGTTTTCCTCCCCGCGCCGCGTTAACGCTCGCTGCCCCCGGCCCCCCCTCCTGCCCCTTAACAGCTCGGGGGCCCCCAAAATAAATACCAGAGGGTGACCCCTCCTCCCGGCTGGCCGGGCCCCGCACGGCCCCGCTCCGGGGGTCCCGCAGCCCCGGCCCCGCAGCCGGATGCGCCGCGGGGTCCGGCCTGCTCCGGCGGCGGCCGCTCCGTTATTATTATGATTTTTCCTCCCTCCTCGCCCCCCCCGTGGCAATTGTGTGGGGTTTTATGGTTCCTGAACAGAAGGAGGGAAAGGGCTTTATAGGCGGCAGAGCCATAAAGCTCTCGGGTTCCCCCCGGCTGCCCCCCCCCCGTTAATCCCAAGCCACCACCCCCAGCACCCCCCGCCCCCCCGTTTTTTTTTTTAACTGCAGAAGGAACCCGGGAAGGTTAATTGGGTCCTAAACCCATTTAGGGGCTACCCGTGACCCCCGCGACCTGCGGGGTGGAGGGAGCTTAATGAGGGGCGATGGGGGGCCGGCCGGGCACGGGCCGGGGCGAGGGGCTGGCGGGGCCGGGGGGCCGCCCGTGCCGCTCGCTGCCCTGCCAGGGCCGGAGCCGCTCAAGGTCAGCGGGACACGGGGACACGGGGACACGGGGACACGCCGGAGGCACCGCTGGCACGTGGACCCTCGGGGGTCCCCAGGGTGCCTGGACCTGGGGGGTCTCCGGTCCCCCGCGGCAGGCGAGGGGTTAACGGGGCAGAGGTGGGAGCCCCAAATCCGGGCCCGGTGGGAACAAAGGGGGGGGGGGGCTCGGGGCCGCCCCCCTCCCGGCACATACTCAGCTGTGACCGATGTCCCGGTAACCTTTATCCCCCGTTGCCAGAGCGACGGGACGAGCATCCTGGCACCGCCGCAGCCCCGTGCCAGGAGCAGCCGGCGTGGCACAGCCCCCGCGCTCCCACCCCCCGGCACCCCAGACCCCCCTCTCGCCCCTGGGCCCGCAGACGCCCGCTGTCCCCCGGGATGCCAGGCCCGGTCCTGGTCCCGGGCCCGAGGAGGGTCGGCGGTGCCGCCGGTGTTGCCGGTGCCGCGGCGAGGGGCTTCGGTGGCAGCTTTAAGGGACCTGCACCGGCTCCAGCGCTGCTTTGGCATCTCTCACCTGGAGACCCTACCAAAACAACCCCACCGGCACGGTCCTCGCCGCGGAGCCAGCCACGGCGAGCCCGGAGCAAACCGGCACCGCGTCCCCTAAGGCCGCCGGTGACCTCTGTGCGGTGTGGGCACGGTGCCACCGGGACCACAGGGGACCCAGAGCCCCCCGAGGTGGCCGCCGGCCCAGGCTGGGACGACGTCCCACCGGTGACGGGAGGCAAAGCCCCCACCAAGGGGCTGGGGGGCACAACCTGCCCCGGGCTGGGAGCCGGGGGGGGCCAGCGCGGCTTCGAGGGGACGGGCGGCGCGGGGGGGGGGAGCGGTCCCCGGGAGGGTCCCGGGGGAGCGCGGGTTTAATCGGGGGCTTGTGCGCAGCAAATTGCTGGGAGGGGTTTGGGCGGCCGGCGCCCGCGGCCCCCCAGCCCCTGTCACTTTGGTTTATGTGCGGCGCGGCGGGGGGCTGGATGGCATTCCCGGGGCTGCGGCCGGTGTCGTGACCCCCATGTGTTCGGGGAGGCCTCGCACGCAGCAAATGGCCCCGCGCTGCAGCTGGGTGCTATTAAACCTGACCGGTGCGTGGCAGGGGGAGGGGGCCGCACGGGGGGGGGGGAAATTCCCAGCTCAATTTGACACAGATGTTTGCCGAGCAGGGAGGGCCGGCGTGGGGCCGGCTCCAGCCGGGGTGCTGCCGCGGGGCTGGGGGAGGGCGGCCGGGGACCCCCGGATCCGACGGATGCTCGGGCCGGGATGCTCGGGGTTGTCACCCCCCCGGGGCGGGTGTCCCCGTCCCCACGGTGGCCGCTCGCCTTCGCCACCTCTGAGGGCATCACCCTGGGCGGGACCCGCCGGGGTCCCGGGTGAAGCATCCCCGGCTGCTTTGCCGCCGGCCGGCAGAGGCGTGGGGCCGCCCCGAAAACAAGCCCGGGGGGGTGGGAGACGGGAGGGTGGGAGATGGATGCCCTCTGAGATGCAGACCCGGCGGGATCCCGCTGGCCAGGCCCCGCTGGCGGGGAGCCCGGCGGTACCCGTACCCCAGCTCGGTGCCACGGACCCTCCTCGGGGCTTGGCCGCAGCCCCGGGGCTTTGCCGCAGCCCCGGGGCTGTGGGACCAAGCGCGTTCCCGGCTCCGACACAGGGACGCGTTGGGAAGCGGCTGCCCCGGAGCAGGTGCCGTGGGGCCGGAGCCCCCCGCCCCGCTCCGCCCGGCCCCGCTCGGCGGGGGGCTCGGTCCCCGCAGCCCCCGCGGGGGATCGTGAATCCCCGGCGACGCGGGGTCAGGGGGCAGCCGGGGACCTTATTGCGAATGGAGGGGCAATGACCCCCGGGGCGGCCTCTGACCCGACCTTCAACTCCTAACGACCGAGGAGGAGCTCGCCCTGACCCTGCGTGCGATGCGATGGAGGCGGCGGCGGCGGGGGGGGGGGGGGGGGGTCCCGGGGCCGCCCCTGACGCCTCCTTCCTCCCCGCAGCGGACCCCGTGGTGCAGATCGAGGGCAACCCCCATTGCTGCTTCTTCAACTTCAGCCCCAAGATCATGTTCACCAAGGTGGTGAAGGCGCAGCTGTGGGTGTACCTGCGGCCGGTGCAGCACACCTCCACCGTCTACCTGCAGATCCTCCGCCTGAAGCCGGTGACGGAGGAAGGCAGCCGCCACATCCGCATCCGCTCCCTGAAGATCGACCTCAATTCCCGCATCGGGCACTGGCAGAGCATCGACTTCAAGCACGTGCTGCAGAACTGGTTCAAGCAGCCGCAGAACAACTGGGGCATCGAGATCAACGCCTTCGACCCCAACGGCAACGACTTGGCGGTCACCTCGCTGGGACCCGGGGCCGAAGGGCTGGTAGGTGGCTGTCGCGGGGTGGGCGCGCGGCTCAGGGTCCCCGCGGTCCCGGGGCTCGGTGCCGCGCGGAGCTCGTGGGGCGTCGCGGTGGCCCCGGTGCTCAGCTGGGCACGGGGCTCCCAGCCATCCCCGGGGAACCGGAGGGCGAGGGGGGGCGACGGGGACAGGCAGGGGTGGTGGTGCAGCTCTGTGGGGCTGGTGACGGCTTGTGGGGGTGGTCACAGCTCTGTGGGGACAGCGACAACTCCATGGGGACAACGACAGCTCTGTGGGGCTGATCACAGCTCTGCCAAGCTGGCGACGGCTCCGTGGAGCCGGTCACAGCTTTGTGGGGACGATGACAGCTCCACGGGGACGATGACAGCTCCATGGGGACGATGACAGCTCCATGGGACCAGCCACAGCTCCACAAGACCGGTCATATCTCTGCAGAGCTGGTGATGGCTCCATGGGGCTGGTCACGGCTTTGTGGGGACAGTGACAGCTCCATGGGACTGGTCACAGCCCCACGGGGACGGTGACACCCCCACGGGGTTGGTGACACCTCCACGGGGTTGGTGACACCTCCACGGGGTTGGTGACGCCTCCGTGGGGCTGGTGACGGCCCCGTGGGGACAATTACAGCTCTGCGGGGCCAGTTACGGCTCCGCAGGGACGGTCGCAGCTCCATGGGGATGACAACACCCCCGTGGGGCCGGCGACACCCCCGTGGGGCCGGCGGCAGCTCCGCGGGGCCGTGCGGGACCCAAGGAGCCGGGACGGCGGGGCCACGGGGCGGCGGGGCGGCGGGTCAGCGATGGGGCTCACGCCCCCCCCCCCCCTCTCCCCCCAGCACCCCTTCATGGAGCTGCGGGTGCTGGAGAACAACAAGCGCTCGCGGCGGAACCTGGGGCTGGACTGCGACGAGCACTCGACCGAGTCGCGCTGCTGCCGCTACCCCCTCACCGTCGACTTCGAGGCCTTCGGCTGGGACTGGATTATCGCCCCCAAGAGATACAAAGCCAACTACTGCTCGGGGCAGTGCGAGTACATGTTCATGCAGAAGTACCCCCACACCCACCTGGTGCAGCAGGCCAACCCCCGGGGCTCGGCGGGGCCCTGCTGCACCCCCACCAAGATGTCCCCCATCAACATGCTTTACTTCAACGACAAACAGCAGATCATCTACGGCAAGATCCCGGGCATGGTGGTTGACAGATGCGGATGCTCCTAGAGCCCGGCTGGTGCTGCCCCTCCGCCCCGCGCCCCCCTCCGCCAACAAACTCCTCTTTTCTTCCACTGGTTTTTGGGGTCTTTTTGTTGGTTTTTTTTGGTTGTTTGTTTTTTTTTTTTTTTTTTAAATACAAAGAACAAAGCGTTGAAATTCCTTTGGATGTTGGGGGAAGAGAGAGAGAAGAAAATCCCACGGAGAAACGCTGCACCAAACCCGCGCTTCGACATGCATTGTGCAATAAAGCAACCGGACGGAGAAGGGAAGGGGCGGCCGGGACCCCCAGCACCGCCACCCCCGCCCGCGGCACCCGCAGCGGCACGGCACGGCGGCACAGCTCTTCACCGGACGGCTCTCCCGCCCCGGCTCGACGGCGATGGGGAGAGGAGGCGGCTGAGCAGACCCCGCATCTCCTCGTGCTTCTGGAGTGGCAGCGGGGACGGGGACATCCCCGCCCGCCCCGCGGCCAAGGTGACACCCAAGGGCGGGTGGCCCCGTCCCCGAGCAGCTGACGGCCCCGTCGCGACAGCCCCGCTCCGGCTGCTCTGCTGCAGCGAGGACGGCAGGATCCGGCAGCGGGACCCCCCGGGACGGGCGCGCCGGGGCGGCTGGGCCACGCGAGCGCTGGCGGCAGCTCCGGCCCGGGAGGAAACCGTCTCCCTTCTTTAATTTATTTATTTATTAATCACCCTCCCGGCCAGCGCTTTGCTGCGGGAAGCCCCCGCTCGCCCTGGTCCCTCCCTTCACGCCGCCGGCACCGTCCCGGCACCCACGACCCGACAGCGGGGACGGCCCTGGAGGGGCTGCTTCAGCCCAGAGCCCCCCAGGGACCGGCCGGTGGCAGCCGGCACCGCCAGCATCCCATGGCATCCCCAGGCACGGATGCCTTGAGGGGGACGGAGCTGCCACCCACGCTTCGGATCCGGCCCTGGCACTGCCGGCAGGATGGCGACGCTCACCCCGGCGCTGCCGGCAGGACGGCCGCGCTCGTCCCGGTGCCCAGCGCTCTCCCGGGGCGGCCGGAGGAGCTGGCGGCTCGGGGGGTCTCCTCCAGCGGGAGGGAGGGCGGCCGGCAGCCCGGGGTTATCCGGAGGCGGCACCGGCCAGAATTGGACGGAGGCTCCGGCTGGGGAGAAATTCCGCTTACGCGGCAGATTCGCCTCCCCCTGCCCTCGGCGTTTGGATTATTTTCGCGTGAGAACAGGCTCCCGCTTTCTCAAGAGTTCAGCCGTCCCAGCGGCTCCGGCGGTTCCCCTCCGCTTGCACCGCAGCCGGAGTGATGCAACCGGGGCCACGCCGGGTCCCAGCCGGGAGCCGTCCCTGGCGCCAGGCGGCCACCGACCCCGCGCCGGGGTGGAACCGGTGGCTCTGCCTGGCCCGGGGGGTACGGCCCGGGGGAGCCCCCGCAGACCCCGGCCCCAGCACTTATCCCGAGGGTGCCGGACGGCTCCGGCCGGGAGACGCGCGTCCATCCCTCCTCGCCCACGGCACCGCAGGGCAGAAGCACCGGGGCCACGCGGGGAACGACCCCGTGGCCGCAGCCGGGCCGGCCTGGCACGTCCACACCCCGCGTAGCACTTAGGGACGGTGCCGGGCGGCCGGGGACCGGCAAGGCGCTGGGGACAGAGCCGGGGGCACCCGGGATGTTTAGCACTTGTCCCCGGCTCCGCGGAGCCCAAAGCGCTTACAAGGACGAGGCTGCCCCGGGGCGAGGACGTGGCGCGGGCCCGGCGGTGCCAAACCCCGGCCGTGCCGAACCCCGACCACCCTGCCCGGCACCGAAGCACTTAAGGCCCCTCGTGCCGGGTTCCCAGCACCGCCGGGGTCCCACCACTGGCACCGATGCCACCGGCCCGGCGGCTCCGGCGATGGCGGCCCTGCGGCCCCGCTGCGGCATCGCGGGGGGTCCCAGCACCCCGGCCGGACCCCGCGGCTCCAGCTCGTGGCAGGAGTCGGAGGCGAGGGGATGGGGACGGGCAGAGCTGGGGTCCCCCAGGGAGGAGGGTGCCGGGCAAGGGGCTCAGCTCAGCCCCGAAACACCGGCCTGCGGTCGCACCGTGGCAGACGGCCCCACGCTGGCGGCTTTATGGCCGAGGTCCCCGAGCCCCGCGCCAGCACGCCAGCGGGTTGCTGCCGGCGGGCCGTCGCCGGCTCTCGCAATACATCGGATACAGGGATGGCCTGGCCGGAGGGGAATTAACCCCACAGGCAGTGACAGCCCCTGCCAGGGCTGGGGACCATGGCACCCCCTCTCCCTGCCGTTCAGTGCCTTTCGGGGGACCACGTCCTCCGGCAGCGCCGGGTCTTGCCATGGAGCCGGTGCGTCCCGCGCCGGAGGAGGGGGCAGCCTCCCGCCTGGCAGGGGGGAACCTCCCGACCCGCCGAGCCAGGGACAACGCCTGTGTCCCCGCCCGGCGTCCCCCGCCCCGGCGGTGCCCGTGTGATGCCGAAGGGGCCGGTCCTGGCGAAGCCGCTCGTGGAAATATTTTGCCGGTCCCCGTTTCGCTTCCACCCGGCGCTCGCAGATCGCGAGGGCTCGTCCAGCCCTGGCCATCGCCGCTCCCCTCTGCCACTGAAACCACACCGGACGCGGCCAAAGACGCGCTGGCACGGAGAAGCACCGTCCTGCCATTGCCAGCACCGGGGCCAGTCCCCCCGGGCCCTGCGAGGCGCCGGGCACGGCACGGCCACCGCTGGGAGTGCAGCCGCGCGCCGGGAAAGAGCCAGAAGCCACTTGGAAGGGACTGGAAAGGTCACGGAGCCGCCCTGGCCACGGGATCCCACTCCGGGGTCAGGGGAGCCGCGGTCTGGCTGGGATCCGGCTGGGATCCGGCTGGGATCTGGCTGGGATCCACCTGCCCCCCTCGCCCCAACCATCGCCACGTGCCAAAGCCCCGTCTGGCGGGGGGGGGTCTCACTCCCCCTGACCCGGGACGTGGCCACCGGCCTCGCGCTTGGGGCACGTGGCCCTTCCCTGGGGAGGGGGAGATGCGCGGCCGGGCTCTGGCTGGCGGCGGGGGCTTCCTGCCCGGCACGGGGGCAACGGCAGCGATTCGGAGCTGGGAAGGACGGGAGGTGCCGGGGACGGGCGCTCCCCCCAGTTTTTAAGAGCCTCGAACAAGGGGGTGGCCGAGGCAGGCGGGACCCCCCCCGGGCATCGTCCCCCCACGGGCATCGTCCCCCCGCGCCGGGGCAGCGGCAGCCACCGCGGGGTCCAGCCCGGCGCGGAGCCCACAGCCGGGGGGTCCGGCCCCCCCATCTGCCCCCGGCACTGGGGGAGCCCCGGAGCACCCCAAACCCGCAGCCCGTTGCCCCAAAAGCCCCCGCAGGGCCCCGGGGCGGCTGTTACAGGCAGGTGGCGCTGAAGAAGAAAGGACGGGGCCGCCCCGGGCACTGGGACCAGTCAGCCCTGGGCACTGGTCCCAGTGCCGGGGCGGCACCGGTCCCGCAGCCCCCAGCGGCGGGCGGCACTGGGACCAGTGCCCTGGGCCGACTGGCCAAGGGCGGGCAGGGGGCGGCAGCCCCGTCAGTATATTATTATTATTTACCCGGTGTATTGGTCCTGTGCGTAACGTCTTAGGTTATTTTTCTGTTTGTTTGTTCGTTGTTTTGTTCCTCGTTCCGTCGTTCAGGGGTGTCCGGGGGGGCAGGGACGCGTCTGCCAGGGCGGGGGCTCAGGACGGGCCCCGGGAGAGGGGGGGGACGCGGCGGGTCCAAATCGCACAACCAAAAGGCCATGGATGGTCGGGGGGTTTTAATCGCGTGACCAAACACAGCACTTGAACATCAAAAATAAAAAATAATAATAAAAAAAATTTTAAAAATATTTAAAAAAAGAAATAACCCAAGAGTTCAGAGCTTTCAGCTCCATCCCGCACTGGGGGCTCCCGGCCAGCCTGGGGCTCGCCGGCACCGCAGCCAGGCTCCCACACCCAGCGGCACCAGTCCTGCCGCAGCACCGGGACCCCCAGCCAGCGCGGCCGGCGCCACGTCCCCCTGCGACGTCGACGTCCCACGAGGCGCCGGGCTCGCGCTGCCGGCTCATCCCCAGCGCAAGCGTCACCGTGACGGAGCTGCGCGGCGATGCCGGAGCCAGCGGCGAGAGGTGGCTGGAGGGAGCGGCGTGGCGGCCTCGGGGATGCCGAATGTTCCCCGTAAAACTCGCGTGGGGGGAGAGAGAGGAAGAGAGGGGAGAGAGACTGCGGGGCTGGGGAACCATTTGCACTATGGAAGGTCAAAGACGAGAGGAGGACGGGATCGCCTTCGCCGCCGAGCCAGGGCCGGGCCAGAGCCGTGTCCGTGGGCCGGCCGGGCGTGAGGATCGGTCCGTCTGTGCCAGGATGGCTTTTCCTCGCCGCCGGAGGAGACACCAAGGTGCCGCCAGCTCCACCGCGGTGCCGCGGCATCGGGGCACGAAATCCCCCTGGCCCTGGGGCGGAGGAGGGGGCTCCAGCCCCACCAGCCCGGCAGGACGCGGGCGCCGGGTCTCGGGGGGCTGCGGCAGCCCCAGGAGACAGAGGGGACCGGCGGGGGACGGGGATCGGTGGGTCCGGACCAGCCTCCCCAGGAGAAGACCCCCGCTCCCGGGGCCGTCGTGAGGCTTCAGATGCCGGCGACGCCGACCCACGCTCTCGCACCCAGCCGTCCCGCAGCGGCTGCCGCGGTGCCCGGCCGAGCCCTGACCCGCAGGCAAAGCCGGAACCGCTCTCCAAGACGCCGCTGGCCGGGGGCCGCGGGGGGACCCCGCTTGGCCACCTCGTTACACCCCGGCCTCGTTACGAAGCTCCTTTCGGCAACGCCACCCTCCACCTCCGCTACCAGGCAGCGACCGCGCCGGCACCCGGCAGCAGTAACGGAGGGAGCGGGTGCCCCCGGTGCGGGGGGACAGGACGGGGGGGACTCGCGGCTCCTCGGTCACAAACCGGATTAGGAAGAGCTACAGGAAAGGAAAAGCTTAATGAGCGTCCCAGTTACTTCTGTGTTGTATAAATTACATTTGGTCTGTAACTCGCGTTAGTCTCCTGTGTACGATATCATAACCACTGCTCTGTCCCGGTTCCGTCCTTGGTTGTTTTTTTTTTTTTTTTTTTTTAGACTTTTTGTACAATAAAAAATTTATATAGCCAAAAAGAAAAACAAAAAAAAGGGGAAAACTGCTGACAAAACGCATTTTGCTTGGGTTACTGCGCTCCGCTCGCTGCCTCATTGCCCCTCGCCCAGGCCCGGCCCCTCGCTGGCACCGGATCCCGGGGTCGGCACCGGATCCCGGGGTTGGCACCGGATCCCGGGGTCGGCACCGGATCCCGGGGTTGGCACCGGATCCCGGGGTTGGCACCAGATCCCGGGGTCGGCCACGCAGCATCCCCACAGGAGCGGAGATGGAGGAGGCCGGCTGGGGGCTGGGAGGGGCGCGAGCAGCTCTGCTGTTCCTCGGGGCCTTCGTCCCCCGTGTCGATCCCGGGACGGGCCCTCGGCCTCTCCATCCGCTCGCCCAGCTCCGCACGCCGGGTCCCTGCGTCACGGCAGCCCCCCGCGCCCGACCCCGCCGTCCCCCTCCCGCCTCCTCCCTCGGGAGCTCCCGGCCTGATCCGGCGACCGTGGCTTTGACCAGCTCGGGAAACATTTCCTAATGCTTCTCATTTTTCCCACGCCCCCGACGCTGGCCGCGCACCACGGACGAGCGGATGAGAGGGGACGAAATCCGCCCCGACGCCCCGTGCCCAGCTCGGAGCCGCTTGCGGCCAAGGCCGTTCCCGGGTTTATCTCCCAGCTGGGGCCAAACCGCAGCCCCCTCCCCTCCCAAACCCCCCCGAGCACGCTTGGCCTTGCGCTTCAGCAGCCAGCGCTGAGCCAACGCCTTGAGAACCGGCCCAGGAGAACGCGGCCACCCCAAAATCTTCCCCGGCCCACCGGAGAAGGACGTCCCCGTCCCAGCGGCCGACGCGGGGGTGGCCCGCGCCCAGGGACGGGGCCGCGTTCGCCATCCTGAGCTCTTCTTCCACCCCCCCGCGCACCGAGAGCCGCGGCGAGGCTGAGCAAACCCGGGCGGGTTGACCCCGAGCAGGGGACAGAGGACGCGGGACAGGGATGGAGACAGCCGGGACAGCGCCGGGGACAGCGCCGGGGACGCCCCGCGTGGGAGCCCCGGCTCCGGGCGACGGCCAGAGCCGCGCTCCCCCCCGGCTGGGAGCCCCCCGCCCTCCCGCCGGCCCCCGCTTCCTCCCGGCGCAGCTCCCCGTTGTAAAGCTGAGATTTACAAGTGGCCCCGAGTGCCGGAGGAGCCGAGAGCAGGGGCAGCCTTTATGGAGCCTCATTAGGGGCTGCAGGTATGCCGAGAATGCCGCAGCTAATTACCGCCGTGGCGGCGGGAGGGGACAGGGTGGGCAGCGGAGGGTCACTGCCCACGGGGCCGGGGGAGCAGGGGGACCTTCTGGCCCAAGCGAGGACCGGACACGAGGACGCGGCTCCGGCACGGACTCTCGCCCCGCTGGGGTCAGCTGGGTCCCAGGCCCTGCCGGCAGCGGCGGCGGCTCGGGGGACGTTGGCCGTTTCCCCGCTCCCGCTCCGGCCGCCCTCCAGCCGAGGTCCTCCAGGGGAGGCTGGGAGGCTGCCGCTCCCCCCGGCCCCGGCAGCACCCCGGCCCGGCCCTGCACCCCTCGCTGCTGCTGCGGGCCCCGTCCGCTCCAGCTGCAGACCCCAGCCCCATCTCGGCCCAGAGCTCGCTATGGGGGGGCCGTGGGCAGCTCCAGGCTGGGCCGAGGTCTCGGCCGCGGTCGAGGACAAGGTGCCGAGTCCCTCCAGCGCCAGAGCTGCTCCGGGGAGAGCTGCCTGCTCTGCCCTCTCCGGACTCAGCTTCCCCACGGATAAAGCTCCCGGGGGTCTTCAGGACCCGCAGGACGGCACCGAAGCAGCACCCGCGGGGCAGCACGAAGCACGACGTGACGGCAACGACGCCCCGGTTCCCCCGGCCCCGGGGGACGAAACCCAGCTCTGACGGGGAGACGCGTCCACGGCTCCGCAGCATCCCCATCGCCGCCAAGCCCCCGCTCTGCCCACCGTCCCCTGGGGGCCACGGCCTCGGGGTCCGCCTGGGGGGGGGCCAGGCTGTGCCACCCACCCAGAAGGGCCGCCGGAGGAACGGAGGTCCCGGGGGCGTTGGTTTGTTTGCTTCGGAGGACGATGTCAAGAGTTTAACGAGCGCTTGCTTTTGTTCTGGTCACGTCTCCCCCGAGGCTGCGGGGGCTGCACCCCACATCGCTGCTCCCCCCCCCCGGCCATCGGGTGACCTAATTCAGAGACCCAGAGGCAGGGCTGGGGGGGGGGGGGGGACAAATTAGGACAGGGACATCCGGACGACCACACACAGCTGCACCATGACACACCATGGCTCCCCGAACCTTCCCCTCTGCCGCCTAACAAGACCGTCCGCACGCAACATTCACAGTAATTAAACCATCAACGGGGAGCTGGCGGAGCTCCACCGGCCTCGCCGCGGCCCGGGGGGAGACGCCAGAACCGGGGTGATTATCCGGGAGAGCTGGGCACGGTCCAGCCCCCCCACCGCCGGCGACGGGGCGGGATGCCGCGCTGGCACAGAGCTCGCACGCAGGCAGCGGCAGCACGGGGCCGTGCCCGGCTCTAGGGCCAAGGCTCCCGGGGACCGGGTGGCTCAGCCCCCCGGCAGCGCTGCCGCTCGACCTCCAGCCTGCGGCAGGGATGGGATTTTGACGCAATCCCGAAGATCCCCAAACCATCCCAGGCTCCAGGCAGCAGGTTGCTCGCAAGGAGGACTTGAGGCATCCCAATTCCCCGTCCCCCAGCGAGCACGTCCCTTACAGAGCCACCTCCTCCCCGGCTGCAGCGGTGCCCGGGCTAGAAGGAAGGATTCAAGGGGCCGGAGGCAGCGGCCAGCCATCGCTCCTGCTTCCCGGCCAGCCTCCCGCCACCGGAGAAAGGCCCTGCGGGACGGGAGCAAGGAGCCGAGGAAGGTCAACGCTCAGGCTCCTTGGGGAGAAGATGCACGAGACCGGTGAGTCTGCAGAGAGAGAAGGAGAAAGTCTTGACAGCAGCGGCCCAGGGCCACCTCCTGCGATGGAAATCCCTCCTTCAGCCCCCATGGAGCCCCGCGGTGGGACCCAGCACATCCCAGATCCCGGCTCCCATCTGCGGGAACGGCGGCAGCGAGCCGGGAGGGCCACCGGCCACGCTCATCGGCTCCGGCACAAGCGCAGGCGGAGGGCGGTGGTGAGGGCTCGGTGCGGGACTGCGGTGCTGTCCCTCCTCGGGCTCACCCGCACTTGCAGGCTCCCCTCTTTTGTCTCCCAATTTTTGTGAATTTGAACAAAAGACGTTTCCCAACCCACCCACGGAGGATCTGGGGGCAAGAGGCCGTTGGGAGACGAGGACGGCGCAGCGGGAAGAAGGGACACGTTGGCACCGGAGCGCACGTCCCTCCCGCCGCGCACCTCGCTCCTCACCCCATTGTGCAAACCCCCCGTTTCTCCCTCTCATCCCCCCCGGCCTGACCTATCGTCCCACTCGCATTTACAGCCCAAGCGTCTGCTGTGAAAAGTGACTTCATGCTGAATTTGGGCACTGCTCGGCGTTACCAGCTCTCACGCTGCAAGCCCCGGCCCTCCTTTTCTTTCGCTCGCTTTCCCACACTTTCCCCCGCTCATTGTGTGCCCGCTGCTTTTTTTCTTCCCCTATTCAGCCCAAATTAGTCACGAGCAGCCCCCAGCTTGGAGAGGAAAAATAAATTAGGTGGTGTTTTAAACACAGTGTGATTGGAATGATTCTCCCCTACACCCAGGAGGGGAAAGCCCGGCGGGTGAAAGATGCAGCGTCCTCTACAAAACAGCCCCCGGCACCTCCCCGGGGAGCTGGGGGGGAAGGAGAGCGAGGGCAGCGCTGCCGGCACGGGCCGGGGACACCGGCACATCGGCACGGAGAGGGAGGGAGCGGAGCTCATCCCGGTTTTGGTACCACGGCCAAGGGAAACTCATCCCCAACGAGGGGAGGAGACGGCGCGAGGGAGGGAGGGGGAGAAGAGGCGCACGTCGCTTCACCGGCCCCGGGAGGAGAGCTGCCGGGGCAGAAACACCACCGGGACCCCGGGAGCGACCCAGGGAGGAGGACGCGCGGCCGGGCAGGGCGGAAGCGGGGCCGGGACCCCTGTGCCGCTCTGGTCCCCGGGGCAGAGAGCAGAGGCGGCGGCGAAATTGGGAGCCCTTGGTTCTGCCCTGGGCTCAGGGGGAAGGCGACGGCGTCCCAGCGTCGGAGCGGAAGCCCCACGTGCCGTCGTCACCGCTGCTGGAAGACGGGAGGCACAGCCCACGGCGTCTGCTCAGCATCCAGCCACCACCGACCTGCAGCCCCTGGAGAGCTCCTGGAGCAGCAGCACCTCACGCCGCGGCAGTCCCCGGCTCGTCCCGTCGGCCGTAACCCCCAAGCTGTGACCGAGGGACCCGGAGCAAGCAGACACGGCGAAGCCGAGAGGTATCCGTGCTTCCCCTCAAGTTCTGCCACGACCCTTGGTCTACGGCACCAAACCATCAGCTGCGAGAAGCGGCGACCGCCCCGTTACTCGTCCGCAGTCCCGATCTGGGTTACGGCCGGGTCCCAGCCCCGACGAGCCCGCGCAGCTCCCCGAGGTCAGCGGGAAGCGAGAAGATTTGCATCCGAACGAAGCAGCAAGGTCAATCTGGAGAGGCAAGGGGGGGGTTCGGACTTTGGCCAGGCCACACGCAGTAACGTCAGGACAACCCCTGACCGCTGGCGACGGGCAGGGCCTCTGCCCCCCCCAGCCACCCCCGCGCAGCCCGGAGCGGCAGCGCCCAAGTCTCCATCTGCTCCGGCTCCCTCCCGGCGGCACGCTCCGGCCCCGAGCCTCGGCCGCGCCATGCATCAAACTGACAGATACCAGAATTGCCTTGGAGAAGCAGTTTTATTATGAAACCGAGAATGAAATGCAGTGTTTGCCCTGGCACACTACAAAACATTTCAAGCAAATGACCAGCAAAAAGATCATGAGCCAAATAGAAAATACATCTTACAAAATCCGACGTACAAAAAAAAAAAAAAAATCAGAATAACGTTATTACATTAAATCAGGAAGGAGCAAGGGAGCTTCGATTCACTCGGCCACTGACGACCCAAGACACGCAACGTAACCCGGACCCCGTGGCTTTTAGCTGCCCTTTGGGAAAGTAAACAAACGTCCAAGGTATTGCTTAGAGTCACCGAGGGCACGCGGACACAGTCAGCCTGCAAACGTTAATGGAACAGAAGCGGGTTGAAGACTGCTACGTTAAAAAATATATATATATTGCTTATTAAGAATCGGGTATAAGCCTCTGGAAAGCTCGATTTGTACACGCACCCGCTGTTCTCTAGCATCTTAAGGAACCAAGCACGGACAAGGCAAACACCTCTCTGGTAAGAGGTTACGGTCAGAAATAAGAATCCTAGGACGTCAGTCTTCAGACAAGAGAAGGATTTCGGCCACAACGCCCACCTAAAAATCCAAGCAGACAGACAGATTTCTGCTTACGCCTGGGGCCGAGGCATCTGCGGGAGGGAAAGCTCTGCGCAGGGTGGGGGACGCGGCGGGAACCAACGCTTGCGAGTGAAACGAATTCTCTAGGCAGGCAAAGGAGGGGAGGGCACCAGGCAGCTCCTCTGCCCCAGCGCTGCCGGTCCAGTGCCACCGGCGTCGGGGTCCTGCGCTCCTCCACCGCCACCACTTCTGCCCGCGCAAGCCACCCCGGGGAATCGCTCTTTACGGCTCCCCAAGAACAAAGGTGCCGTCTGAAACACTCGAGCAGCAAGAAGCGCTTCACAAGCCGCGGCAGCGCCGCCTTTCACGTGACTTGGCCAAATTTTTTTCCGTAATTTCACGGGAAGAGTTACGGATAACGCAGCAGAAGGAACCGTGTTCCTCCGCGGCTACCGAGAACTTCCACGCTCAAAACACAGGTCCCGGGATAACGCCGGTGCTCCCCTGCACCGCCCGGCAGCTACTCTGAGGCCAAGAGAGGACGAGATAAAATCCAGCCTGAGGACAACATGGGACAAAGCGACTCTGCTGGTTTGCCGTTTAAGGAGGGGAACGTATCGCTGACCTTAGAGGAACCCGGAAAACGTGGGTGAAACGCCACGAGCCGCCGAGGGCTTAACAAGGTGGGACAAACGAAGCGGTGAGAACGGGCTCCGTACGCGAACGCATTGCTACGTTTTCCTCCTTGTTTTAGGACACCGGTCTTGATCTAGGGTTAATTGGCAATTCTTGCTCTGACAATTCCCATTAGCCTCACCCGGGGAAGGACGGCAGTCGTGAAACTGCCCCGCGTGTCGGCTATCACACACGCCACTTCCATTTTTTTAAAACATGAGACAATATAATTGAGAAAATCCTTCCCTGACGTTCAACCTGTCAGATCTCAGACGAGCCAGGGGTAAGACAGCAGAGATGCGGAGCAGGCCTCGCGTAATGCATCGTGCTCTCGAGACGAGGCGCGTTCTCGTCCCAGCTGCTGGGAAGAGACCACGATACGGCTGCACCTTGGGGCCCGTTTTCACAAGGCGGAGGAGGAGAGGACCAGGGCAGCCTGAGAGGTGCAGACGGCATCGGACGGCAAACAGAGGGCACGCTGCAGACCGGTCCTGGCTTTAGCAGCACACCGGGAGTCCTTAAACTAGAAAAGCAACTGCCGAGGGCAGAGCAAACCCTGCTCTATCCCCAGTCCTCAAGGTTTTCCCTTCCTCGTCGCACAGCAGACGCTGCACTCCCGCCGTCGCTCTATCTGCCCGCCTATTCCCCGGGCAGAGTTTGACTCTCCCCTGCGCAGGCGTTTGCCAGCGGCACTCGCAGGGCACCGGGACACTCTCCATCTCTCCCCACCGGACGGCACCTCCGGTGCGAGCTGCTGCGAATGACCCCGCCAGCAGCTGGGAAACCCCCGGACCGCGGGCTACCGGAGATGCACTGAGAACAGTTTCCTTTTTTTTTTTTTTCCCTCAACTTTTCTTCATTTTTAAACTTCGTAACTTGAAAAAAATAAGTAGCACAATCATACAACTACAGGGGATTCCCTGTCTACTCATCACTAAAACCTAGAGAAACAGTGTGGGAGTGAGAGAAAGTGGGGGAAAGAGAGAGAAAGAGTATGCACGCACTCGAGAGGCACACTGCAAATGGGCTGAAGCTAAAAAGGACCGGCATCAGACGATCCCAAAGCGTTCTGCTCTTTTCCTCTTCTTTGCCTGCGGAGAGGAATTACAAGAAAAAAAAAATCAAAACCAAAGAGAAACAAACAAACAGGTTCTTTAAAATCTCACACAACCCGATGGAGAATTTATTAAATGTTTGGTATCGGTAACAACGCCGGAGCTCAGCGGTTCCGGCCCCTTCCGGAGCACGCCACCACCACGTTAGTTCAAGGGAGCTACGCAGTTGTTATTCTAACGTTGGGACAAAGAGTGCCCCAAAATCAAGTAGCAGAAATATACAGTGCCTGAGATACAGTGCTGCTGAAGTCACTTCGTCCTGCTGGCAAAGCGCTACAAAGGGGCTGAGCTGGGAACAATGACTACTTCAGAGGCCTGGAAACCCTTCCAGGCAGTGGGGAGGTGGGAAATGTAAAAGGGCAAAGGGTTAACACTCTCCTATTCATGGAAAAGGTGAGAGGGACACACTAAAACGCATTAAATATACTATTGCGTCTCTCAGATATGCCTTTAAGCCGATACACGAGGGGCGTATAAATCTTAATTTTTAGCAGGATAAATAGCCCGGGGGCAACAGAAGCCCTAATCAAGAATCTCCAGGGGAAAGGTGCATTTGAGTGCACACAATACCAGTAAAAAGACCTTTTTGTTCCAGGCACAATCTCCAAGTGACCTAACGGAAAAGCATGGAATCCCTCGCCCAGCCGCCCCCTCTGCGCGGGCCGGAGGGGCTCATTCTCCCATGCTCGGCAGAAGGCTGGGAACGCCGCTCCCCGCTTCACGCGGGGCAGCGTTTCTGCAGTAAACCCAAAACAAAACACAGACACAAAAAGCAGCCCCTAAACCCCACCTGAATGGTCGAGATTGCTCTCAGGAACCAAACAAAACCCACTTCTTGTCTGTCGAGCCCAGGAGCCGTCTGGTTAAGCAGTTTCCAAGACCCAACGCTCGCCCTGCCGCAACCTTTGCCATTTGATTGTTAACGCAGGAGTCCCCGGCCCGGAGGGGTCCCTTTGTCCCCAGGAGAGGGGTGCCCGACTCCGGCTGATCCGTGCTGGAGCCGTATTTATGCGGCACCATAGGTGTGCACGGCACTCCCCACCTAACTTAACGTAGGAGCTACCGCGCCGGAGCACAGCCTGCGTGGTGACTCGGAACAATTTGAAGCAGAAGAAAGCCTAAAAGTACATAAAGGAGCACAAAAGTGCCCTGAGGAGCTTACAAATTTAAAAGGTGGGCCAAAACCCCAGAGGACAGAACAAAGCATGGAGGAGAAATGCTGGAAACAGGGTCAGCATCTCAATCCTCATTATATTGTAGAGTCTCCGGGGATTTATTGATGAAGACCTACAATAGCGTCCAAGGGGAAGCAGAGGGTCCAGAAGCATCCAGGACACAGGGAATTACAGAGCACAAGGAGCAGACAGAGTGAGTCAGCTCAGACCGAGGGGACGGGGAACCAGGGTGGGAGAAACCAGAGTAGAGAGGATGTGCCCCCCACCTCTTCTGGAAGCATCCGTGCCATCCCGCGAGAGGAGGAGCTGGATGCCAACACGTGCTGGCACGCTCCCGTGGCTTGGAAGACTCCAGAGCAGCCTATTTCCAGCAGGAGCCAGGGGAAAAGCCGCGACAGATCGGATGGCAGAAGCTCAACGCTCGCTGCCAAGGAAAAGGGGCTGAGCGGCCACGGGAGCGCACCCACCCACAGCTTGGGGCCAGCCCCACGCCAGCGCGGGGGACCCGGCACGCGGAGTCACGCGGCCACCCTCGGGACCGTCACCGCTCCCCATCCGCTCGGGAAAAGGTTTTACCTCTGTGTCTTCTGTAGCTCCAGCCCCGGCTGAACTCGTTACGATGCCAAACCGTTCCTTTCTCTTCTTCAGTTTCTCGTCTTCTTCACTCTGGCACAAAGAAGGATGAAGATTTATTTTGTTGGCAATGCCCCGGGGTGCTCGTTTAATGGTAAATCGTGTTCCTCCTACCCCCACTCCTCCCGCAGTCGGCTACCAGAGCACCTGCTAAAAGTTGGAGGAAGGCAGCGGAGACGCCGAGAGCGGAGAAGGCTTCTCCTCTGCCTCGGCAACGCGCGCTGTCTGTAGGGGATGCGTTGCACGTGCTGGAGAAGAGCTCCTGCAGAGCACGTCAGATAACGAGGGCAGCTCTGGTTCTTCAGCAGTGACCAGCGAAGACACACAAGGGCAGCGTCCACCTACCAGCCCATGGCACGGCCTCCTCAAATAAAGCCACAGCCCCGTATCGTCTTTGCTCTGAATTTCTTCACGCTCAAACCCAAGCACGAAGGAGGGTGGAAGGAAAGGACGGACGCTCGTCACAGCTACTGCGACAGGGCGCGGGTGGGCACGCGCGAAGGAAAACCCAGCCTCAGCGGCCAGAACCTCACCTTTGTCTGGACGTGGTCTAGGAAGGATTTGGGGGAAACCTTTACAGCTGTCGCAGGGACCTTCGTAGTGCCCTTGGGAACGCGAGCAGTAGGAACCCGACAGCCACCCCGAGGCACAGACAGCACGACGCTTCTCTCAGAAACTTTCTAATCTGGAGATGGAGGCTCAGCACTCACCCCATCTTCCTAAGTCTCATTTAATTTATTTCCAGCCTGAGTGAGCAAATGTCTACTGACAGTTCCCAGAGCCTCCCGATCCCTGCTTCTCAAGGTTCTCCAGAAAACCTGGAGGCTTTTTACCTCCGCCGCCCTCACCCACACCAACGTCCTGATCGCCAAAGCCATCATCACCCGTAAAAGCCTCAACGCATCCATTTTCTGCGGATTTATTCCTACCTCTGGCTGTTTTGTGCCTCTTTCAGGCCATTTCTACAGTTAAGGCCGCCTGATTGCTTTGCTAGGCTCCTACCACTTCTCCCTCCCTTGTCATTAAGTACATCTGAGCTCTCACTCCCCACAACCCCACCCACTACCTCTCGTTATCCGGGGCAGCGTGGCTCACGAGCAGGCTCTCACTTGCCAAAGGGTCCCCGGCCACGCCGCCCCGATGCACGGCTTCCCACCGCGTTGAGGAACAAGAGGTACCAGTGCCAATGCCCGGGGTTTAGAGCAAGGGGCACCAGGCAGAAGGAGAACAGGAGCACCATTTCCAAGAAAATACACTTGCCAGTCCCAGTGCTCTACCTGGATCAACTGGACTTAGCCGGCCAAGCAGAGGAATCAAGCTGGACGCTTATCCTTTAAGCTCGGGGTCATAAACCTCGCCATCAGCAGCCAAATTTGACCAAGAATGGCACCGGGCACCCTGTTAGCGAGCAGCGGGGCAACCTCACCGTGTCAACGCCTTACAGAAACGAGGCCACAGCAACCCGCTCAGTGCTATTACTCCTGACACGGACGCGCGTTGTGGCAACAGGGCTGGCCGAGGCGTTTGAACTGAAAGAAGTGAAAGCTCCGAGGTTCTCACAAGCTCCGGCTCCGTAGGAAGCCGCCAGCAGCCGTGGCCCCAACACGTTTGATTCCCCCCGTGCGTTACAGCCCCTCACCGCAGGGACTGCCGCCGGACACCACGGCAAGCGCTGGCAGCCCTACCGAGCCCGCAGCTTAAACCTTCCTTCCCAGAAATCCTCTGCGCAGGACTGTTTTGAAGACGGCTCCGTCATTAGGACATCACCACCCTCACCCACCTGCTCTACTCTGCCGGTCCTCCTTCCCCTGGTTTGATAGCGAAGCTATGAGCAAAGGTTAGATCACCCTTGGTGCTCCCTGCCCTCCCCAGTCCTGTTTCATGGAGGGGGACAGCAGGTACGCGTCTGTCCGAGGCTCTCGGGGGGAAGCAACCAAGAGCCCTCTCCCAACCCAGCACCCGATCCAAGTTAGGATCACTCCAGCTTTCGGGAAGAAGCAACGTCCCAGAAAAGCAGCGAAACTCGAGGGTTGTGAACAAAGGACGCCGGGAGGGATTATCATCACGGGGACAGAGAAGGGAAGGAAAAGTTGCTCGCTGGAGCAGCGCGACGTGCACGCAAGCTGTGGCCACACAAAGAAAATCCAACCTGTGCGTTAGCGACATTAAACAGGCTCTTAAAAACCATCACTGCTGCCCGCGTGGTTTAAACCCCACGAGCGAGAGGACGGCCCCAAAGCCACCTTCAAGAAGAAAAGCGCTGTGTCTTTAATAAAAGGACACGGGCGGCTCCCAGGGACTGCACCGAGCTGTAGGTTTTTATTTATTTTTTCGGTAAGCCACCCCCACGCCTCCCGCCCCCACCACTGCCCTGCAGGGAAAGCACATAACCGTCCTACTAAATCAACACGGTCCTAATGATCTCGCTCACTTGACCCCCTAGCACGACAGTGTCAGATGCAAACACGCGTACAATAAACTTCACTCCATCTTTAGCTTCTCGCTGACAGGTTTTGATTCATGGGGTGCTGAAACCCATCTGAGGAAAATTACCTCTATCAAAACGCTGCTATCTCTGCATCTATCAACCCCTGGTAGTGCCCCGGGGCCGTGCTCCAGCGTGCAAATGGGTGCACCAGCATCTGCAGGGAAAGCTGACCTTTCTGGCAGGATGTCAGATTTATTTTCTAACCTTACTACTTCTAGGCTTGTTCCCTTTGCACTCACGCCACGATAGTTATTTTGTAGTTTGTCTAAAAAAAGGGGGGGGGGGGGGGGGGGGGGGGGGGGGGAGGGAAGGAAGAAGAAAAAAAGCTTTTATGGAGGACTCCAAGCCCTGAAGCAAAGTCCTTCCTGCGATCTGGTAACGAGGGAGCATTTACACAGGGGTATCGATATATTTGTGCTGCATGCAATCCCAAAGCTTTAATTTTGACCCCTACATTTCATCTGCGGGACTGCAGGGCGCCGGTACAGCTCCACACGGGGCTGCCGTCGGGAACAGCATCCCAACACCACGGGACTCTGCCTCGGGATCCGCTTCCTCCCCATGCGAGATCCGGGCTCCCTCTTCGTCTGGAGTGCCCGGTCTAAACCCCACGGACTCCAGGCACCGAGGGGACGGACTCTGCACCACCCCAGGCAGAATCAGGCTCTTCTGTCCCCAAGGCTGATGTCCCCAAGCTGCTGCTGACCCTCTTCCATGCAGGGACAGCTTGAACTGAGCAGAGGGATGGAGAGAAGCAGAATGAGAGCGCCAAGTGAGGAAAGGGGGCTTGCCCCTCCACGCCATGGCATTTCAACGAGCCCCGTGCAGCATCCAGAGAAACCTCGGGCTTCGAGCAGTCTGTTTTTTCTTGGAGCGAGTGACACAAGTCGGGGAGCTCCCCGGTGCGCACGGAAAGAGGTCCCAAAGGGCAATAGGGGCTGTGCAGCTCCAGACTGGAAGAGCGCCTGTCAGCAGGGATTAAATCCAGGTTTAACGGCTCGTCCTCTGGCTCATATCGCTAATTCCGAAAAGAGAGAAGGAGCCATTTAAAAACTGGATCATTCCCTCTTTCCCGGAAGAAGGCAGAAGTGCTACTGCTGGTGCCGGAAGAGTTAATGCCAAAAGGCATTAATTTGTGGTTTCCATGGTGCGCAGAGCTCTGGCACTCACCGCTGCCCTGCCAACAGAGCAGACCCCAGCTCGGGGCAGGCAGAGCACAGCCGGTTACCTCTCAACACCACACACCAGCTCCCTGCAAGGGAGGTCTCAGCCCTCCGCTGACAGCGAGCCTGCCGCTCGCCTCTCCCACCTGAGCTCGGCAAGATGCAAGCAGCAATTCCCGCAGCGGTGGAATAAGGAGCCGCGGCAGCAGTGCTCCGGTGCGATGTTCCGGTTAACTCACCTGCAGGACTCAAACTTTTACAGAGGGGAAAACCCCACCGCCGGCCTCGCTCTTAAAGGGCGGACAAAAGTTGATCCCAGATCACCTAAAAGCATCTCGCTGCCTTTGGTGTTCAGGGCAAGAAGCAGGACAGCCGCCCTCGGCCCCCAGCGCCTAGGAGCTTCTAATAAATGATTCATCCCGAGCATCTCTGATCTGTTTTGCACCGAGCGAGCTGCTGCAAAGGACGAGGCCAGCAAGGCCCCACCAGCCATTAACACGTCCCCCTCCGCGCTCACAGCACCCAGGTCTCAGACACGTAGACGTGTGTGCTAGGAAATGAGATGCCAGGAGTAACGTCAGGCTCACCCCGAGCGGCCGGGCAGGGAGAAGGCTGAAGAACCAGCCTGGCTCTCCAGGAGCCCCTGGCACACATTCAGACCAGGGGAAAGGGACCAACGCACGGGAGACGCTCCACGCGTTCAGCTGTCGTCTGCGGCTATCCCCTTGTCAGCTCACAGCTCGCTGCCCTGGTTTGGCCAGGCCCGTTGCACTACAAAAGGTAAAGCGGCCGCCTTCTTCCAAGGGGCAGCTCCCCGGCGTGCAGGGAAACGACTTGCTCGGTGCACCCACTCTGTATTTTAAAAGCCCACGTCGCTATGAAATGTCTGCCCCGAGGCCAAGTTTCATGCTGCATGGGCAGAGTGCTTCTTTCTCCGCAGATTAAAGCATCCCCAGGAGGAAACTGCTCTGGATTTGCAGATGAAGCCCAGAGTATCCTCATCACAAATGCAGAGAGACAGACACGAGCCTCCGTAATCGCATCCTCGGTGTTTTCATTCTCGGAGAATGGAAGGGTGTGTGCCCACATGTGTGTATAAAACCAGACCCTTCTGGTCACTCTCCTGTATCTCGCTGCAGCATGACGGATGGCAGGATGAAAAGCAGAGCCCCGAGGCTTTCAGGCGATGGTAGATTAATGATGACATGGCCTTGACCTCCAAAAGGTAAAGGTTATGAAACACTCAAGGGTAACTGGGCTTCCAATTTCATACCCGGAGGGTGAATGACAGCAACTGATGGTTTTATTCTCAGAAACACTCCAATCCTAGGACGCACAGCTGTCACCCACCACCTTTTTGAAATTCATCTCAACGTATTTATTCCTCCTGCTTCTTTCCCCTCGCAGGCTCCGAGTGCTGCTAAGTCCTTCTGGAGTCGATGCTCCCGTACACCAGCAAGCGTTCAGCAGGGGCCGGGAAGCAACAGGGAAGCCCAGGGTTTACACTGAAATATTCCACGTGTGCCTTACGCCCCTTCCCGTTTCCCTCTGCAAAATTTCCTTTCACACAGGAGATCTTCGCCTCACAGAGCAGGGTGCAGAACGAGGAGCGACGCTGGCTTTCACGCTCCACTCCTCCAAAAGCCCGACAAAACACAGGGGTGATCTCAAGCTGCCCCTCTCAACCCCAGTCAGCACAGCTCTTTCGTCTCCAACATCACTTCATGCTTCCAGCCCAGATTTGGAGCTGGTTGCAGAGGGATACACGCTGAGACTGAGCCAGCAGACAGTCACAGCCTTTCTCCAAAATACCGCCAACATGAGGACTCCACTTAGATTAGATACACGCGGCAGGAATATACATTAAAGTCCCTATCACCGTCCTTATACAAACAGTGTTAGTGTTAGAAGGACCCTCTATTCTGCTGCCATGTAGGAATGACTTTTAAACAGCACAGCTTACACAAAATCTCACAACGTAGGCGGATCCAAGGGCCTCAGACGCATTTCAGAAACATCAAACACGGCTTTATCTCCATGGGAAATGGACACCAAACCTCCCGCGCCAGAAGCTCAACTTGGGGATTCAGAGAAACGTCCCGTTCACCAACTCACAGCAAGACGATGGCGACATCCAACGCAGCTGGGTCTCGCCGATGGCCTCGCTCAAACACAGCCCAGGCCAGCCGATGCCCCTGGACGATCTGCACGCTCCCTGCTGCCTCTTCTGGAACTAGATTACAGAGTTAGTCCACAAAGTCACCTAAAGTTAGAGCAAAGCTTGATCTTCTGGCTCACTTCTTTTAAAAACCTACTCTAAGTGCCTGGGACATGTCTAGTGCAAGAACAGACCAAGCTGCAGGTCTCTGGAGATCTTTATTTATAAAAGGAGATGGGAAGCATAAAGAGCAGGAGCTGTTTAAAACGCCGCACCCGTTCTGCTTGTACGCCGGGGAGGTCCTGATTTACTCACGCACACTAACGAAGCCTGAGCAACTCGGGATCAGTGACCGGCTGCTTTCTTGGACTAATTCACCTTCTCAGCAACGTTTTTTTACACAAGCTAAGGGAAACAGGCAACCACAAGCTCGCTCCTCATCCTTTCTTCCAACATGCATCTTGGAAAACAGGTTTGGAAGGCAAAAAAAAAAATCCAGCTGAAGTGTTTTTCTGTACATCGTGTTGGGCAGGAGCCACAACAGCCGACAGTTCTGAGGTTTTTCTGTGTCAAGACACCACGGCTTTCACAGTTAGAAGTTTATGCTCGCCCCAAACGGGATCAGCAGGGGAGGAAGAGAAGAAAGTCACAGCCATGTGCTAAGAGTACACCTGCAACTCTCCCAGCGCCGAGTTGAAAAGCATTCTTCGACTTCGACGTCAGAGATGAAACAAACATGTCAGGAATGCCGCACGGCCAAGTGAAGGAGACACATTTCAGGTGCACCACAAGGCAAAAGGCCTCGGAAGGGGCTTTTTATCTCTTTGCACCCACCGAACAGCATCTTAAATATCATATGGCATTTACAGAGGCTCTTCCCTCCTAAAGTTCACTGGCCTCAGCATGGGAAGGCTTTGAGGAGAGCCCCCCGCCTTCGGCAGAGACCCCAGGAGCACGTTTAAGAGCGATACACCTGGCTCTGGAACGGGAGGCCGGCAGAGTTAAAGCCACTTGGCAGAGCAAGAGAGTTTTCCCTCGAAGAGTCCAGCTGTTATTAAAAAGAGGCAATCGGGCGATGACTAAACATGATTTGAATTGCACATTAGCCCCAGATTTAAGAAAAAAAAAAAAAATCCATTCTATTCAAACCCAACAAGCGCAAAAACGGCAACACACCACGGCAACATTAACCCTTCCCCGGCAAACCCACGCGCCTCTGCGAGGCACGGGACGCACCGAGCCCACCACGCTGCCGGGTCCGGCAGACCCCACCGGCCAGCTGAGAAGTGCCCCGTAGCGTCTCAGTGCTGTTGCTTTACAAGTTAAAAGAAGTCCCTGTAGAAGATGAAATTGCAGTGAGTTTGTAGAACAAGAAAACTCTCGGGTGCAAACGTGCCCGCTGCAACTGGTGGACAGCAAAGACGGTCGCCGGAGCCGTGCAGGTTTATTCTCCCGGGGATCCCTGGGTGCACAGCTTAATTTTGACGCAAAGGCGGTTGTATCCCCAGGCTCCGCGCACAAACCAAGGGCCCAAGAAGCCAGGTGAGCGCTCACCACTCCTAACCCCAAAGGTAAAAGGTTTTTCAGTAACAAGGGAAGCAGGTTTGGAGAGAGACCAAAGCGTTTCCTCCTGCTGCCCGGAAGCTCCCGAGGCGCCTGCGGCCTGGCAATGACTTTGCACCCCACAGACCGGCCACTGCAGAGAAGTCAGCGGCTCAAGAGAGCAGAGTCAGGGACCCGTCAGTCCAAACATGACCAGGGAAAACTAAACTGGCCCCCAGGAGAAAACCGGCAGGCAGAGCAGCACCTCCCAGTGCAATTTCACTGCCCAGAGTTTAATTATAAGAGACTTTGCGCTAATCTTTAAACTACTTCAGGCACCAACCTCCAAGCAGAGAAGCACAGCGCTGGCCAGAACTCAGCCCTTCTCTCACCACTTACACCCGGTTTCTCTTTTTGAGAAGTATCAGAGCAAAGGCTGGATTATCAGTTCTCTCCTAGACCCAACCTTTTTTCTCTGCCAGATAACTATCTTGAGCCGAGGGCACGCCTGGACCCTGCACGTCCCCGCACCGACAGGCCAACCCCTCACCCAGGCAATGCCGGGATGCTCCGTATTTGACTTCTAGGCTGGACGCTTGGTTTCTCAGCCTCACCCCACAGACCATCCTCCTCCCGGGCAGCAGCGGCAGGGATGAGCAGAACAGCTCTACCTTCCAGCGGAAAGGCAAAGACAAAATCCCGCGGAGGGAGGACCTGGCGTAGCGGGTCACGCGATTAGATTTCGGCCAGGGAACCGAACTCAAGAAGGTAGCTGCCCTACCCCAGCAAACAGGAACTGCCCTACAGAAAGAGCTGACACCCAAGGGCACCCAGGGCTGCCTCCAACCCGCGAGGTACCACGGAAAAACCAAACCAGTCTGCTGTCTGGGCAGCAGACTAAGAAAGGAAACACGCGGGCTGACAGCCTGCATCCGCACACAGCCCAGCACCTCTGGAGTCAGGATCTACGTGGACGCTCATCGCTTCCACACGTACAAAGTCTTCAGAGCTCTTTCAAGCAGAAGAGATAAAAGGCGGTGGGTAAAGCACTCAAAGTACCTTATGTTTGATCTTTTATGGTCACTTAATTTGGTTTCTCCAGTATCGCTGAAAGCTTGAGATTCTAGCGGAGCTCGAAGGGAAATCTAGCAAAAGAGCTGCGGCTCTGCAAATATTCAACCAACTGAACCCTAATAATTGTTACATCCGTGCATTTATTCCTCCAGGATGGCAGCTCACGTGCCAGCGAGCCTCTGCCGGCCAGCTGCACGCCAGAGCCGGAACAGCCTCGTCCATGGGGACCCCTCCTCTCCCCTGCCAGCCAGACCTCCTGTACGAACACCCCTCGCTCGCTTTTATGCCTTTTTTAAATAACAAGAATGGCCAGAGCCCAGGAAAAGGTCTATTAGCCACTAAATTACCCGTGGAATTAAGCTGTTCCATCCCAAAAGTTATTATAAGACCAGGTTTTTAAACAAGCCTGTTTTGGCCCTGCGGGATGAGCTCGGCTGCCAAACGGTCCAACCTACAAAAGCACGTTACACATCCGCAGTTAAAACATCAGAGAACCTAAATTCACGTGTTCTGACAAAGCCAGGCCTGGGAGACACCCAGCCACATGCCAGCAGCCTCGCCGCAGGGCACCCACTCACAACGCTTCGTCTGTGAAAAGGTATTCGAGGTGCTCCTGGATCTGGATCTACATTCCAGCGGCTCTAAGCCCCCACGAGTTCAGCGCTCCCCAACCCTGTGCCCGTCGGTGCCCTAAAGGGCCTTCCAGAAAGCGCAGAGCTGGGAAAGATCAGCTCCGCTACCCGATAACCAAAGCGGAGAGGGTTTTCTGAGAAAGTGAGGCTTTCCATTGCTGAATTAGTAAGACTAGGAAAACTTTTTGGGACCTGAGAGCGTGGATCATTTGCCTTCACAGAGGTTTTTCTAACGCTCCGACAAAACTGTCGGCACCGCGCGCACGGCCGTGAAGAGGAAGCTCAGCGTCCCCCTCGAAAGCCACAGCCACAAACCAGACTTGGTGCGACATCACCGCAAAGCCCAGCGCTGCCGGGGGATGCAGAACCGTTGAGTCTTCAAGAACAGAGCAAGCTGCTTAAGTTATCTTAATTAAAAGGATTAAACGGAAAGGAGGGGATCCTCGGCAGAACGGCACAAGGTTTAACTCCCCCGCAGACATTCCTCGCAGTCCCCCCGCATGCGTGCAGCACACGCACCCCTCTGTGCATTTCACGGGGGGGTTTGGGCTATTTTTACTTTTGTCCTCCTCGGTGAAGAGGGGTTAAGGGGAAAACTGACTTTGTTTTTCCGGTTGAGACTCGAATGGGCTCTGGAAGGCCGGGAGGGAGCGAGAGCCGGGTCTGCCATTCTTCCCCTGGCCGCTCCTCCAAATTCCTGCAGCCAAATGGTTCAAGAGCCCCTGAATGGGACATAATGACATCATTGATTGAATCATAATAGAGGGGGAAAGGGGGGGTGGGGAAAAGATGTATTTGTGTTACAGACAAAAGCGAAGTTCTGTTTCACAGCGGGGACCAATGAAGAACCAGATGACTGGGCAGAGGGAGGTCAGAGAGTCCCCCCCAGCATTGTCCCCCCCCTGGGAGCGAGCCCTTCGCCACTCCCCGAAGGTTTGTCCGGGACGGGGAGCCCTTTCAGGCGGCACTGGGATCAATGCGCGAGCAGGAGTCCCCCTGACCCCGCGCAGCGCTCTCGTCATTTATTTTTAAAATGACATCGTGGGTGTGTGTAAGCGCGCGTAAAGGGCTGGGGCGGAGGGGGAAGCGCTTCCGAAGGAATAATGGTCAACGCCAAATTGCTTCAGGAGCTGGAGCCGGCAGCAGACAGGAGCGACAGCGCGGCACTAAGCCACGCAGTCACTTCTGGTTTGTTTGTTTCACAACAGCTTTTTCCCTTTGCAATAGGACTGCGGTGAACACGTAACCGCAGTTTTGGGACCGGCTTAGCTGAGCCACGATGGTGCTGCACCGGCAGACGTCCTGCAGCCCAACAGAAGACCCTCCAGCCCTTTCGGAGGGCAGCTGGATGCCAAGTTAGCATTTCTATTGGAAATAAAGTTACGGGTTTCTTCGACTGCTGTTTTTCCATCCTGCCTAGGCAACGGCTAGAGAAAACATCACATGATACCCAGTAGGCACTGAAAAGATAACGAAAGCCACAGTCTTATCAGCTGTAGAAGGGCGTAAGATGTTCTCGTGCTCAACCACGAGAGTTTCCAGTACAAAGAGAAGGACAATGACACGGCATACGGATCCCACCACCAACCCTGGAGACAGCTCTGCGCGTAGGAGAGCCAAGGGCAGGCTCTGGGGACCTTACGCCATCCTCGGGTGGGCACGTGGCCTCCAGCCTCCGGAGGGGCTGGCTCTGCACCTCCCTCCACTCCTTCCTACAGCCCCAAACCTTCATGACCAGGTCACGCACACCCCGAACTCCCGTGGCACCAAAACCCTCGTCACTTAAGCACTGACCGTAGTAAAGGACAGCTCCACCTTCGCCTGACATGGAGCTTATTCATGGGGAAGCAAGAACTAAGCCCTTGCAAAGCCCCTGGTAAAGTGCAAAGAGAGAAGGTCCAGAATTGAAAATTCAGGAAAATCCTGGCAGGTAAGGAACAAAATCCCCAGCAGAACACGTGCAAGAGGGACGGGAGAGCCTGCCTGGAAGGGGGTTCACAAAGGGCTCTGGGGAGATTGGGAAGAGCCTGGTCGTGGTGACGCCTGCTCACGGATGCGGCAGCCAGAAAGCAGCCAGCGTGATGGGAGAAAACCACACGACCAAGAAACACGCAGGGCAGCTCTGCAACCCCAGCACTTGCCACAGCACCCTACTCACTGCCCCGGCCCTCCAAGAAGGGAAGAAAGCCGGTGGCAAGATTTACAAGAGCGTGGGTAGCTGAGGCAGCAGGAGAGAGGGAAATTACTGTGGATATGCTGGAGAGGAAATGCCAGAGGGGAGGAAATAACAGCAGCTGAGAGCACAGGTGACCGAGGGTCACAGCTCAGGCACTGGGGAAGGGACGCTGCAAGACACTGGCTCTCCGGCTTTCCAGCCCCTCGGGCACAGCGACTTACCCACTGCACCGTTGAACTTGAACCCTTCTGGCACAACCAAGTTTTAGGGGAGCAGCAGGAAAGCACCGGCGTCTCCGCCAAGGCAATAGGACGGGCTGCCCAGGAGCGTTACGCTTGCATTCCTGTGCGGTTACGAGCCTGCAGGCACACGGTCAACCTGAAACCATGAAGTTACGCTCCCACCTGAAAAGCGTAACTTGTTGTTTGCTACAACACACCTAAGGCTCCCCGCACCTCGTGCAGCACGACCGAGCTTGGCGTCTCATTAACTTCACTACTTCCTTATTAGCGTGACTCATCCACAGGAGCAGGGAGTAAAACATTTAGAAAAGCAACGAGCATTACGCCACTAAAATAGTGGAGAGACTGCGGAGGCAGGAAGCTTGAGCGTATTTCAAGCTTTTAAGACCTGCCTACTCCAGAAAGGGTGTCAACCCCCTTGCAGGTGTTTCAGTCCAATACCGGCGTTTCAAATTCGTCTTTACTCTCCTGCCCAGGAATCAACCCGCGCAGGGTCGGGCTCGCAGCAGCCTGCAATACGCGACCATTGAACGCAGCAGCGCCGAGGCTGGTTTTTCCCCAGGCACAGCGGCTGCAGCTGTTCAGGCCCACGGGCACACATCACCTCGAGCTCCTTAGGGCTTCAGTGAGATTTCTGCTTCTAGCAGCAACCCAGATTTCTTTTCCCCTGCGTACCAGTCTAGAGGTATTTGCAGGGACAAGGCTGGTTGGACAAAACTCGTTATTTGCCTTCTAGGAAACGCAAGACCTTAATTTCCTTGCACAATCCCAGCGTATGCCAGCTGGATCACCAGGGATCGGGACTGGAAACCACAAATCCATCCCTCTTCCCAGAGGAGACTGCTGCACTGCCCTTGACCGGAGTGCATCAGCCAGTGAAGACCACCACGGCCCTCAGGGGGAAGCTGTTGCTTTGTCTTAAACAAAAAACACAAAAGGGAAAAAAAAAAAAATGTCTCTTAAACCTCTACATTTGCCTCGAAGCCTCAGGTCTTATTGTCCACAGGGCTGCAGCCCTATGAAGATCTGGGTCCATCTTCAAGCACGCCAGTAAGCCCTGTGCTGGCACGCAGGCTCTGCCGTGCCTTCCCTTCCCGTGCCCACGTCTCCAACCACGGCTGCTCTGCCCTGCGTCTCGCAGCCCAGGTCAGAGCCAGGGCCGGGCTGCAGCACGCCACGCAGCCGGCTTTCGACGGCATCTGAGAGCCTTTGTCCAGAGGCACCCTGGTGCTGAGCTTCACCACGTCCAGGGTGGGGACGGGGAGGGCTCCGTGGGTGCAGGAGTGTTAAAAACAAGACTACAACCCCCCCATTACAAAAGGTGAACATAAACATCTCGCCCGCCCTGCCCTCCACCCCGGGATGCTGCCTGCGCCGGCGATTCGGTCAACACAAACCCCTTCCCCAAGCGAGCCGGGAGGGGGCAGGGGCGGCGGAGGCCTCGCTTACAGCACCCTTGTGTTAAAACGTCCACGACTGCCAGCACTATTCTTCACCTTGTCACTTCCCATTATCTTAAACCAACAGGCCTGCATTCAGCAGCTCAACTTGGAAAATAGTGACGTCGGCTTGCAGGGGTTGGGGGAAGGAGCGGCAGCGAGGGGACAGGCAGCACGCACCGACAGTTACTGCGGCACGCAGCTAAAGCGCACGGCGAGCCGAACGCGGACCAGTGCGGGGCTCCCGTCCAGGAGCCAGGAGAGAAAAATAAGTTCGTCGAGGATTAGTGCTCAGTTTCTCTAAATCCTTACAGGGCCCAGCTGGAAACGCTCCAGCATTTACCCGCAAAAGCACTAAGGCTGGAGTGCCCCAAAACCGCTCCCTCTCTCCTCAAGACTGCGGTTTTACCTTTTGACTGAGGTTTACCTTCCGATACGGACGCTGTTACCTATCTGCAGTCAGACCTGCTCAGCAACAGCTAAGGCAAAGACAAGGCATGAAACAGCTCAGCCTTCTTTGAGTCAGCTGCTGCCGAGCCTTCCACGAGCGCTCCCGTAGTTAGCACGGACCAACGGCTTTCCGGGCTCACAGAATCGCATCTCGCCAGCTCCGACACTCCTTGCTAGTTGCATTATTTTGTATCTGGATCTTCCGACTTCGTTTCTGCACACCCATGCAGTTCTAGCTGCATTCTTCTACCTGACCTAGTTTCTACCTTCCGCAGAACTACCGAAAAGTTTCTGTAACAAGCAAAAACACGAGCGGTGTTTTAGAGGGCTTTGCTTGCATTTTACTCTTTAAACCAGGACTACTTTTAATCTCCCTCTGTAAATCCAGCTGCCTTAGTTACCACTAGTCCAACTCAGAGGGAGATGGAAAATCCTTTAAAAATTACCTAAAGCAGCTTTTTTAAATACCTAAAAATATTAAGATGTAAAAGCACAATGTCATGGGAATTTCAGGGCACGGGGAAAGAAGTCCCGAGCGCGGCACCAGGGCTCTGCCCGCAGAAGCACTCTCACTCATCGTGCGGTCTATCACGACATACCAGCTCCTCCACATCTGGCACGCTACCCTGCCCGTTCCACGTGTCCCTGTGATGCTGCTCCAAGGGAGAAAAACTTCTTTTACGTGGCTGATTTAAGAAGCGCCAAATGCTCCATAAGCCCATTCAAAAAGCAGAGCTCGTGCAGTAGTCCTGAAGAGGACGGATGTGCGGACAACGCGCAGATGAAGCGATAAGCTTCTCAGGACAAATACAACCTCGCTACGAATTTCCAGCATGGTGAAGACGCTTTCCTGGGCCATCTTTTATATGTATTCTAATCACAATGCCCTACAGAAGGCAAAAGAGAAGGTGAGAGAGAAAGAGGAATTAAGACGAAGCACACAGAAAGAGAAGGGGCTGGGTTATAACCCAGAGGAGACGGCTCTCCTCACTCTGCCCCAGCAGAGAGTGGGTAGAAAGCAGAGAGGACAGCAACAGAAAGACACAAAGCTGACAACAGCCAGAAAAAGCAAAGTTTGGAAAGACAATAATATTCAGGGCACGTGCCCTTTCAAAGAATGCAGGAGCCATCTCTTCAAAGTGACAGCAAAAGGCATTTCTTGACAACAAACTGGCCACATAAGCCAATCGCGCTTCTCAAAAACGCAGGCATGTGCCACCACGCATGACACGTCCATCCCCGGTGCTTGCTAGAAACAATCCTCGTCCACGAATCCTTTTTCCTTTCCTCTGCCAACATCTCCCCCCTCCACCACCCTTTGCTTCCTTGGTGGTTAATAGCTTCTCATCCGGGGCTGGCAGGGGGTGTTTGGAAAGATTGCAGGCAGAAAAATTATCCAGGAAAAGGATTCCTCCTCAGCACGTTATTATAAGCTTGCTGGAAGCCAAACAATTAAGCCAATTGTTTTCTCTCTCTCATTTAGCTATTTTGTATACACACAGACTTTCTGCTGGTCCACTGACCCCTGCTCTCCTCCAACACCACACGAACGTCACGCAGTCAGCCTGCCAGCTCATCTCGGGCGAGCGCAGCTCTTATCTGCTCCATGTAAAACACATTCTCATTAACTGGAATTAAACCAGCATTAATCTAGAATCATGACTGATGGCCGTATTAAAACATTAACTCTTC